>NC_142615.1:20923104-21224679 GCF_059453375.1 Lepisosteus platostomus | reverse complement strand
TCCTCTTAACAACTAATCATTTTCTTTGACCAGCGGACAAAACACACACACCCCTCCCCCCACATTAAGACCAGGAGAGACAGGAGGAGTGCAAGCCTGACTGGTTCAAATCGAAAGGACATGGCAAAGGCAGCAGATGGGACAACGGAGCCTAAACGGATATAGTAAGGCATCCTAGAGCATATTAATAAAAAAAGCCTTTAGACTCACGGCTGTACGAAGCTCTCTCAGCTCTTCCCGGAGGACTTTGACAGTGTGCCCTTCTCTGAGCCTGTTTTATAGTGCTCCGAACAGGTAAGAAACACCATATAAGGCTCGCAGGGCTGCAGAACCCCGCCCCTACTCAGACTGCTCCAGGGGAAAAATCTGTAGGGGGGCCGTCTGAAATTCGGAGGGGGGGAGTGAAACAGAGCTGCTGTGACTGCCCCAGCAGAATTTCACAACCAGGCCCCTGATGGTCGTGATCGAAGATACCGATGAGCCATCTGGCATTGAGCGAGGAAGCCCGGTTTCACGTTCACCAGCGCCCGTGCGATTATTTTTATTATTGCCAGGAGTAGCAAAATGCACCGACGTTCTGAATCGTTAATAATAATAATAATAATAATAATAATAATAATAATAATAATAATAATAATTGCAAGTGGAGCTGTATGTCCTGAAGTATAATAATAATAATTAATAATTGCTTACACTTATATAGCCCCTTGCTGGACCCTCCACTCAGAGCTCTTCCCAGGTCATGGGGATCCCCTCCAGCCCCAATAGTGTGCAGCCCCACTAACACCTCTCCCAGCAGCAGCCTAAGCTTTCCCAGGAGTCCCCCCTCCAGATTAAGAAAACAGCAGGCACAGATTCCGATAACTACGGTCCTCGTTATAGAACGACTCTTAAGTATAAGGATAAACTCCTGCAAGGCATCGGTCCACCCGAGCCCTCGAGATCGTAATAATGCTGCAAAGGGACGTAAGGGGTTTATTCCCTGCCACAAAGGAAAGAAAGGCAACGTTTCGGGCCGTGGAGCCTTCTTCAGGCTGAAACGTTGCGCTGCCTTGCTGCTCTTTTCGTTACCTGTCCTTACCTGTTACCTAGAGGAAACCTTCTCGAGCTGCTTTATAATAATGTTGACACCCAGGAATGCAGACACCATGGAATAGGTGCTGTTCATGGACGGATAGCTCTTCCGGCACATCAGACAGCCCGATGCAGGACCTGCGAATTCGGGGGTTCGTGTTCATTATCTGACCATTGACAAAGCACATCTGTTTTTTTAGGGCCCGAGTTAAGTAGGTGAAAGTCCTTTTGTCCAAAACTGAGGGGGCAGGACAGTTGAGTGGAGGGGGCGATGCACAGGGTCTGGACTGCTCTACCACCACACCCTTCGGCAGACACCTCTACCAGGAGGCATTCCTGCAGACCCTATTACAGTGTTCTGACACAAGCAGCCCCCTGTGTTTCTCTCACTAATGTACGCAGCTGTGTGGACATGGGCTCACGTGAGCCTTTTCTGTGAAGTGTCAGTGAAATCACCAGAGTCATGTGTGTTAACAGCAATGTACGGCGATTTCAGCAACCAGACAGAGTACATGTCAGGGTCTGAGGGAGCGTCCCACACTGCCAGCTGGAGGGACTGAGGCTCTTTTGTTTGAAGGGAGTGTCCCACACTGGCAGGCTGGAGGAACTGAGTCTCTTTAATCTGAAGGGAGTGTCCCGCACTGACAGGTTGAAGAAACTGAGTCTCTTTAGTCTAAAGGGAGGGTCCCCCACTGACAGGCTGGAGGAACTGAGTCTCTTTAGTCCGACTTTTAATGTCAGGATTTCCAGCCATAGTGTCAACATCGGAATGATATCACCTATTTGATTCATGATGTCTGAAGCTTTCGACTGTAAGCTACAGAAAATAAGCGCTTTGCTCAGGAGTGGGTGCAATAGTAAAAAAATAAAACACAAAACTTGCTCATGAGAATTGGGACCAATAAATAATCCAGTTACTTTTTTGTACAACATGAAAACATATTTCAAATTCATAGAAACATGCCAAAATGGAGGACAATGAAATACAAAACCTGTTCTAAAATCATGTTAAAAAAAAGACCCAATATTTGACAGAAGCGACTAGATTCACCCACTTACAGAGTGCCAGAGACTTGTGCAGACTTGAGCTTCGATTGTGGCAGGAAATGATTTACAGCTGTCGAAGAGGTCTGACAGAGCATGTTCCCAGTCTCTTACACTCCCATCCCCTCCAGCACTGTCCTCTGTTATACATTCAAAATGTCTTTACTTCCGGCCCGGGGATGAAGTCAACCCAGCGGACGTCTTAAAAAGAGCAGAGAGACAGGAGCTCCTTGAAAGGGCAAATTTTAACTCAGAGACTGAGACGCTACTTTACACTGAGGGCGGTGGGGGTGTGGAACAAGCTGCCCAGCTGTGGTTGTTGAAGCCGATACCCTGGCTTCTCTCCAGACACAGGTGGGTGAGCTCCTCCAGTCAGGACAGGAGGCTCTTCATTACACAGAGGGTAGTGGGGGTGGGGAACAAGCTGCTCAGCCCTGTGGTTGAAGCCGATACCCTGGCTCCTCTCCAGACACAGCTGGGTGAGCTCCTCCAGTCAGGTCAGGAGGCTCTTCTGTACACAGAGGGTGGTGGGGGTGGGGAACAAGCTGCCCAGCCCTGTTGTTGAAGCCGATATCCAGCTGTGTCCTGAGAAAAGACTGGGTGAGGTCCTCCAGTTGTTAAACACTGCTTGATTGTTTAACATCAATAAAGTAAACAGACTGCCTAGCAGGGCCAAGTGATTAACTATCCTGCAGAAACAGCAGAGGTGTTGTAGCTGTGAAAGAGCTTTTCCCAGTACTCAGGGTGCAACAGGGACCATTACAGAAGATCATTTGTGCTTTCTGCCATAAGACTTTACATCCCAACTACAGTATGTCTGGGCTGGGGCAGGGGCACTGACCTGTTGCAACACCATACCTGTACTCCTGAAACCTGATTCCTCTGTAACAACTGATGCTCTGTGTTACTGGCGCTCTGTTAACATCTGGTTTATAGTGCAATAGGTGGAAGTGGAATGGGAAATTCATTTATTATTCACAACTGTTCAATAGTTACCTACTCTTTGCAATGTGCTTGGGAGTTTGTAATATCTATACTGTCTATTACACCTTCCTTGTGTTCTGTACATTCATTTTTTTGCTTTGTGTGCCTTTTCTGTTTTGTTTGTAATTCTTTATTCCATTTCATTTAGTTATTGTATTGTATTACTGTATTACTGTATTACTACATCTGTACTGTGCTGTGTTGACTGTGCCTGGCTGCTGTAGCACCTGAATTTTACCGGATGAATAAAGTACCTATCCGTCTTCCTTCTGCCGGGAAAGTGGGGAAGGAGCCGGCTGCCTAACACTCCTATGGCCATGTCTTGGGAGATGCTCAGCTGGTCCAGCTCTTGCAGGGCCCGGTCGTACTCCCTCTGCAGCTGCTCTGCAGACTGATTGGAGGGGCGCAGGGCCAGGAAGCTGTAGGCGTCTTCGCAGTGAGAGAACTTCTCCCCCACACTGGAGCAGCAGGCACACAGCACCTGGAAGGACTGCTGTGTGTGTGTGTGTGTGTGTGTGTGTGTGTGTGTGTGTGTGTGTGTGTGTGTGTGTGTGTGTGTGTGTGTGTGTGTGTGTGTGTGTGTGTGTGTGTGTGTGTGTGTGTGTGCAGAGGGGGTGTCCTACACTGACAGACTGAAGGAACTGAGTCTCTTTAGTCTGAAGGGGGTGTCCCACACTGACAGGCTGGAGGAACTGAGTCTCTTTAGTCTGAAGGGGGTGTCCCACACTGACAGTAAAATGTTTTGTTTCATGTTTTGTCAGTGACAGAGTACTCGTAAGCAAGGTCCCCATTTCCTGAGGGATGAGTGTACAGTATGTTCGAATATCAGGATTTCCACAGCTGGAGTCAACTTCAGACTGATATCATCTACTACATTCATGATGTCTGGAGGTTTGGATTACAAGTCCTACAGAAGATAAGTCCTTTTACCTTTCAGGAGTGGGCTCAATAAAAAAATAAAAAAATAAATCATAAAAACTCTGCTTTACAAGAATCTGGAACACAATAAAAATCCAGTTCGTTTTTTTTTTTGGCATAATTTTAAATTAATACTAACATGGCAAAATACCAAACTGGAGGACAGTAAAAAAAACAAAAACCTGCTCTCATATCGAGTGAAAGAGAGACAGTGCTCAATACGGAGACGGCTGGGCTCACACACTCACAGAAAGCCAGAGGACATGAGCAGGAGGGGTGTGTCCACCTCAGTAGCCACAGTAAGATGATCTGGAGTGATCTGAAGCTATTGAAGGGGCATGCCAGAACACGCCTCTGGCCTCCAACACTCCCACCCCCTCCAGCAGTGGCCTCTGTTAGCAGGATGCTCTTAGCATGCCTTCCCTTGAGGCCCCGGGGACGACGTCAACCCAGCGGATGTCTGAAAAAGATCAGAGAAACAGGAGCTCCGTGAAAGGGCAAATGGAACTGAGAAACAGAGACACTGCTTTACACTGAGGGGGGTGGGGGTGGAGAACAAGCTGCCCAGCTATGCTGTTGGGAGCCGATAACCTCGGCTTCTCTCAGGACACAGCTTGATGAGCTCCTCAGATCAATTAACTCCTAAATACTGAAAAGGCCGGATCTTCTAAGCTTTATTAGGATCATATTGTTGTGTTTAACAAAGTGCAGATATGAAAATACGCACCATAAACGATCATCGAAGTCCTAGCCACTGTTATACTTGACGATATTCCAGCAGATCAGCTGGCATTGTAGAAACCAAGAGATTCGAGCCTGAAGTGTCCGTTCGTCCAGCCAAGCTTTATAGTAGGCATACAAGGAACCACAATAAGGACTATAGTAGATGTAGTAGCTCAGAGGGGACATGCCTCTACACAGCTTATATATACACGTTTCTCTACACCCTCCCCCTCCTGTCTTTGAGGTAGCTTTCTCAGGACACTCCCAGGACTCGGAAAGCACTTAAAACATTCCTTTCTTGTCAGGAGTTCAGTGTAAACATTCCCCATTTGGGAATTTGGGACAGGAAGTGAGAAGCATCTGTGCTCAAGCCAGCGTGAAGGTTAGAGCTTAGCATGTGAATGCAGCAGGAGTTCACAGCTCCTGCCACTATCTGGGTACAGGGTTACACACTGATTCTGCTCACAGACTCCATCAGCACGTATGGTGCTGAATCCTGGAAAAGAGTGAAAGTCTGATTGAATTTATATTATAGGCTCGGTTCAATTGAGGTCTGCGGATCATTGTTTCCTGCTTCATTTAATTCGTCTTTATCTCAACAAAATGTCATCCAAATAGCCTCAGGCCATCGGGGAACTTCTTAAAATCACATTTGGGTATGTTAACAGTCAGCATTTGCGAGTGCAGAAGTCAATCTAAAAAATAAGGATTCAGTTTGTCTGGCTGGCGTCCAGTTTCAGTTTTTCCCCAGTATCATACTGCTCATGGTGAAGCACAACCCGGGGCTGGGGTATAAACTGCACGAAAGTGGGTTTAAAACTGGACAGCAGGCGCTTCTTTACACAAAGGGTGGTGGGGGGTGTGGCCAGCGGCCAGCTCACCCTGCAGCTCCCAGCTGGCAGCCCCCTCCCCACTGGAGCCCAGCAGTTGGGAGCCTGGTCAGTACCTGGAGGGGAGACTCCTGGGAAAAACTAATGAGACGTCAAACCGACGTCCTGACTCTCTGTGGTCATTTACAATCCCGGGGTGCCTCTGGAGAAGAGTAGGGGTGTTACCCCAGTCTCCTGGCCCAATTCCCCCCCTGGTCTTTACCCATCATGGACTCCTAATAACCCCCCTCTCTGAACTGGCTTCATCCCTCTGCTCTCCTCCCCACTGAGAGCTGCTGTGTGCTGAGCGGACTGGAGCATCATCCAGGTGGGGCTGCAGGGGATCCCCGTGACCTGGGAAGAGCTGGAGAGTGGAGAGTCCAGGAAAGCGCTATAGAAGTGTAAGGAGTTATTAATTATTATTAACAGGCTGCCCAACCTGTTGTTGAAGCC
Source organism: Lepisosteus platostomus (assembly GCF_059453375.1). Classification (NCBI taxonomy): domain Eukaryota; kingdom Metazoa; phylum Chordata; class Actinopteri; order Semionotiformes; family Lepisosteidae; genus Lepisosteus; species Lepisosteus platostomus. The sequence goes on along the minus strand of NC_142615.1, from coordinate 21,218,614 downwards.
TCTCTCGGGACACAGCTAGATGAGCTCCTTGGAACAATTAATTCCTCACCAGCAAACAGGGGGCGGAGGGGTCCCACGGGCTGAACGGGCCCCTCGTGGATGCAGGTGTGTTCACACGGAAGCTAAGGCGGGACACGACAGAGACTGGGGACGCGCCCCGAGAGACACAGACGGGTTGGACAGCGGACGGTTGAGGAAAGCCGACGCCTGTTCTTATCTTGACTGGCCTGGAAAACTCCCACCTCTTCAGAAATCACCCGTTTCAGCAGGAAAGGCTGCGTGTCGCGCGGGGTGAGGGGTTCGAGGGGAGGGGGTAGGCGGGGCCGCGCGCACACAGGTCTGTATCACCAACCTGCCCCACCTCCTCCTCCTCTCGCACGCTTTTATTCCTATCACGCTGCGAAGATCAGATCCTTTTCAGAAGCGCAGCCGGCTATGCGCGTTTCCAGCAGCTCCTCGGTGCGTATTTGAGCTCGGTCCTCTTCTGCGTGGCCGCTGCCCCGCGCGATCAGCTTACCGGTGCTGACGCGCTTGATCGGGCCGGCCTGCGGGTTTGCGGGTTTTGCTCTGCATTGTGTGTCGGGGTGGGTACGCCGATATTAATCCACGATCCAGGGTCACACGGACGCGCCGATCCTACGCGAGCACGGAGTGTGTGTGTGTGAACTGTGATGGACTGGTGTCCTGTCCTGTGTGTGTGTGTGTTTTAAGCAGGCTTAAAAGTTAATTTCACGCCGAAACGTGGACAGAAAAAAAAACCCAGCGTGTGTGTCCGTTTCTGCTTTTCTGCGTGGAATGAATCCCCGCCGCACTCTTTCACGGTGCAGGGCTGTGGGTGTCTCGGGGTTCCTGTTCCAATCAGAAAGGTTCAGATCTGCGTCTGTGGGGGGTTTTAATGACCGATGCGTAACGCAATAAGGTTTAAAAAGGGACACGCGCGTGGCTTTCTTTCGGGTTCCCCTGTCTCGCGTGAAGAGCACTAGAACTGTCATTCAGTAGGAATGTGCAACTTCACTCCGATCCCCAGCAAACGCGGTAGAGGCAGCAGCTATAAAATAAGATGAGATGTCCGTGAGATACACAGACAGGGAGCTGGGGGTCAGAGCGCAGGGTCGGCCATTTATACAGCACCTCTGGAACAGTTGGGGTGAAGGGCTTCCTCTGCCGGCCGCGGGATTGGAACCGGCAGACCCTGAGGCACAGAGTCACCGCTCCGCGCTCCGCCCCTTTGTATATAAGGAATTAATTCATTAGATACAGCGAGGCACTGGCAGAAACACACCAGCGACCCTCTACTCGCCAGCGAAGAAGCAAACACGCATGCTGGAGCTGCCCCTATAATGAAGGACCCTGGAAAAAGTTTCCTCTTACCCAAAAGGGGGGTACAGGTCATATTATTCAACCCCCTTACACCTATATAGCGCCTTTCCGGACTCTCCAGCTCACGGGGATCCCCTCCACCCCCCACCAGTGTGGAGCCCCGCCTGGGTGACGCTTAGGGTGACAGAGATGCAGGGAAAGGAACGGCACATACTGACCACAGATTTTTTTAAAAGACGAGGGAGGGAGAAACCAAGCTATTTAAAAAAAAAACATTTTAATCTCCGTCTCTCTCTTTTCCAGAAGTAAAGAAGATCAGAAACAAAAATGGCGGAGAACAAAGGTAAGTGTGTTGGTACCTCCGAGGTCGAAAAAAGGATCACCGACTGCATGCCATGTGCGTGACAAGTCGGCTTAAAGATCAGACGCTGTTAAATGAAGGAACTTCTCATCCCGTTATATTATAAGGACGGAAGTCTGAGAAAATCAAAGATGACGTTCTTGAGCAGCGTCAAGTGAGATCTAATTTACAAAATCGAAAATAAATGCCCCCCAAAACATTCCCGGTTACATGCTGGTTATATTATCCTCGGGAATCTCTTCCTTATGTCCAAATGGCTTCAACTGTGGGAACGCGTAGACCTGATGGAAGTCTGATAGGACTTAGGGCGCCCTCTGGCGGAAAAAGGCCGAATTATCAGCGGCTCGGCCCTCTTCAACAATGAGGCGTCCTCAAACAACTAGTAAAAAAAGTTACTCGTTACTACTAAAAGACCCGCTTATTAGATCTCGGTTACCACCATTTCCTCATCGATGTTCTAGAAAATTAATTTTTATTTTTGGATTTAAGTGAAAACAGCGCTGTGGTTCCCCCTTCGGGAATGGCGCAAACTCGCGGCTCTTTCCTCCCTGTTGCTGGGACGAGCTTTTCCTGCAGCGGCCGAGGCAGCTGCATTTGAACGCTCTCCTCCCCTCCTGTCTTATCCGTCTGCCAGGCTGTTTTCGGCGGCCCGTGGCGGATTTTAACGCGGCCTCCTGTCCGGTTTCTCTCTCTCTCCCTCCGCCTGAGTGCGGCCGCAGTCCAGGCCGGTTTCCACGCGGTGCAGTCGGTGATCCAGCTCCAGGAGCTGGTCTCCGTGGTGCAGAAGGCGGCTGTGCTGTTCAAGGTGTCCTACTTCAGCCTCTGCCAGTACCCGGATCTGGAGACCAAAGTCCACCAGCGGGGGACGGAGTCGCGCAAGCTGTGCATCTCCACGGCGGCTACGTTTTTACAGGTAGGCAACGCGCCCTTTAAATATCATTATTGCTGGCCCATCAGCACTAATAGTGATGCTCGTGTAGTGGACCACTGCCTGGAAGTGTATTTAAAACTGATGGGGGTGGGGAGGCAGCACGTCTGTACACAAAGGATGGGGGTGTGGAACAACCTGCCCAGTCCATGTGGTTGAAGCCGATGCCCTGGCTCCTCTCCAGACACAGCTGGGTGAGCTCCTCCAGTCAGGACAGGAGGCTCTTCTGTACATAGAGGGTGGTGGGGGTGGGGAACAAGTAACTTTACCTTTCTCTCTCATTTCCGGTTCTTCCACCCCCCCCCGAAGTGCGCCAACGTGGGGACCGACATCATGAAACGGGTGTTCCCAGCAATTCGGCAGGCGGTGAGGGACCAGCAAATGCAGTCGGCCCGGGTCAGCCTGGAGCTCTCCAAGACCCTGATCCAGAAGATGTGCTCCGATGTGCAGAACGTCGTGGAAAAGTACGCATCTTTATTTTCTCTGGGGAATTCCAGCTGCGACTGCTGGGTCTGTTGATGCTTTCTTGGGAAAGGGGGTTAAATATCATTCTCATCATTTTAATCAGAGTTCAGTCAGTCTCAAGATGGAAGGGTTGAACTGAACAGCTGTGCAAATGGATAAAGGCTATTGAACGATACGTCAAGTCTCACGTTCGTTCCCCCCACCAAGGCACTCGTTTTTCTCTGTCGTGAGAACATAAGAAGGGCCAAGTCCTCTTTTTCATTTCTAACCGGTCTAGCCAGTTTTAATGGTTCATGGATCCGAGGCTGCAATGGTGCGAAAGTAGCCAGTTTTCAACCACAGAGCTGGGCAGGTTGTTCCACACCCCCACCACACTTTGTGCAAAGAGGTGTTTTCTGTTCTCCGCTTTCAAATGCTTTCAGATAGTTTTACACTCCCTTCAGACTAAAGAGACTCAGTTCCTCCAGCCTGACGGTGTGGGACAGACTCTTCAGACTAAAGAGACTCAGTTCCTCCAGCCTGACGGTGTGGGACAGACTCTTCAGACTAAAGAGACTCAGTTCCTCCTGCCTGTTCTCTCTCTCTCGACCGCAGGTACGAGAGCCTGAACGGCAGCGTGGCCAGCACCTGCAGCGATGTGAAGGCGGTCCGCGAGAGCGAGCAGCAGGAGAGGGAGAAGAAGACACAGGAGGCGGAGGCGCTGCGGGCGCAGGCCCACGCCCTGAAGGACCGGCTGGCCCGCCTGAACGAGGAAAAGGCCCGGGTGGGCCGGCAGATCCAGGACAAGCTGGTGGAGAAGAGGCGGCGCCAGGGCGGCTGCTGGGCCTACAGCGACAAGAGCAACAACGCCCGCCTGAGCGCCCTGGAGGGCGAGCTGCGCCACCTCTACGGGCAGGACAACCGCCTCACACGGGAGATCTGGGACAACGCGGCCGAGCTCAACCGCATGCAGGCCGTCTACTCCCAGGTGCTTGTGGAAATAGGTAAGCGTGCCGATTGAGGGGGGTGTCCATGCCTGGTCCTGGACTGGTGTCCTGTCCAGGGTGTGTGTGTGTCCTGTGATGGACTGGTGTCCTGTCCAGCGTGTGTGTGTGTCCTGTGATGGACTGGCGTCCTGTCCAGGGTGTGTGAGTGTGTGTGTGTGTCCTGTGATGGACTGGCGTCCTGTCCAGCGTGTGTGTGTGTGTGTCCTATGATGGACTGCTGTCCTGTCCAGGGTGTGTGAGTGTGTGTGTGTGTCCTGTGATGGACTGGCGTCCTGTCCATGGTGTGTGTGTGTGTGTCCTGTGATGGACTGGCGTCCTGTCCATGGTGTGTGTGTGTCCTGTGATGGACTGGCGTCCTGTCCATGGTGTGTGTGTGTGTGTCTATGATGGACTGGTGTCCTGTCCAGGGTGTGTGAGTGTGAGTGTGAGTGTGAGTGTGAGTGTGTGTCCTATGATGGACTGCCGTCCTGTCCAGGGTGTGTGTGCTGTGATGGACTGCTGTCCTGTCCAGTGAGTGTGAGTGTGAGTGTGAGTGTGAGTGTGAGTGTGAGTGTGTGTGTGTGTGTGTCCTGTGATGGACTGCCGTCCTGTCCAGGGTGTGTGTGCTGTGATGGACTGCTGTCCTGTCCAGGGTGCGTGAGTGTGTGTGTGTCCTGTGATGTACTGCTGTCCTGTCCAGGGTGTGTGTGTGTGTGTCCTGTGATGGACTGCTGTCCTGTCCAGGGTGAACCCTGCCTTGTGCCTGTTGCTTGCTGCCCACCCTTCTCCCTCTCTCCCTCTCCCTCAGGGAAGCTCGGGAAGCCCAAGCAGCTGCAGGAGGTGCAGCGCTGCCTGTCCCGCGTCCAGCAGATCCTGCTGAGGCTGCACAACTTCTGCGACACGGCTCGGGTGGCCATCGCCAGCCTGGGGCAGAAGACCGAGGCGGGAGAGAGCTTCCTGGATTACATCCAGGACTTCAAGGAGGAGTACCTGAAGAGCCTGGATGAGGCGGAGCAGGTGGGTGGAGGGGCAGAGGGGCAGATCGGTGGTGTGATTTTCTCTCCCGAATTTCAGTGGGAGCCTCCGTCAGTCAGACGGGTAGCTCTCTACAGTAGCTGGAAATAAGGAAACTACGATATTTTAGGACAGACATTCATTTTAGAGTTAATAACTGCCATTTTTCTCCACACATCTACACACTGTGAACAAATGCACACTACACACATTCTGACTACAATGGCACCGTACACATCAACACAATGCATACACTCAACTGATCTGACACAATCGCACTCTACACCCTACTATACTGTATACATACTACACACGCACAAACATTCGTACTATATCCATCAACACATCGCATACACACTACACACGCACACACATTCATACTGTACACATCGTCGCAACGCATACACACACTGTACACACAACTGATCTGTATTCACAATATACACAACGACACACTACACATGCATGCACATTCGTACTACATACATCAATGCATACACACTTTACACACCACTGATCTGTATACACAATACACACAACCACACTCTACACCCAACTATACTGTATACACACTACACATTTGTACTGTGTACATCAATGCAACACATACACACAATTGATCTGCGCACACGCACACTGCAGTCCTTCCAGGTGCTGTGTGCCTGCTGCTCCAGTGTTGGGGAGAAGTTCTCTCACTGCGAAGACGCCTACAGCTTCCTGGCCCTGCGCCCCTCCAGTCTGTCTGCGGAGCAGCTGCAGAGGGAGTACGACCGGGCCCTGCAAGAGCTGGAGCAGCTGAGCCTCTCCCAGGACATGGCCATCGGAGTCTGAGGCAGGAGGACGAGGACCGGGAAGAGCTCCCTCACTGCCTCTGCGCTTCCTGCATTATAATGGGGTCCCTGTTTGGCCATCTGTCTAGTTTCTTGACGATGTCATGTGGTGATTTATGATGTCATGGAGGATGGGAATCGCTTTTCCCTGCTCCTGGGGTTCTGGTGAGGGGTTATCATGCAGACTAGGATCAAGGCTAGGGTGTTGCTAATCTACAGCAGGGGGGTTTGGTTATGTCCATGTTTCTAGTGTGACTGCAGAAAATTTCAAATGCACCTTTTTGACTATGTTCATTAATGGCATTTGGACAGCTTAAGTGAGGGAGGTGACTGTCACATAGCTCCACAATGTCATACTTGGGATCCCCCACACACGGTGTAATTCATGTGCCTGATCCCCATCTGTATGGCATAAAATAATGGAACTGCACAATAAAATGGTCTCGTCTGTGATACAAGCTGCCCAGCCCTGTGGTTTAAGCCGATACCCTGGCTTCTCTCCAGACACAGCTGGGTGAGCTCCTCCACTCAGAACAGGAAGCTCTTCTGTACACAGAGGGTGGTGGGGTTGGGGAACAAGCTGCCCGGCCGTGTTGTTGAAGCTTATTCCTTCGCTTCTCTCCAGACACAGCTGGGTGAGCTTCTCCAGTCAGGACAGGAGGGTCTTCTGTACACAGAGTGGGGCGGGGGTGTGGAACAAGCCGCCCATCCCTGTGGTGGAAGCCGAGACCCTGGCTTCTCTCCAGACACACCTGGATGAGCTCCTCCAGTCAGGACAGGAGGCTCCTCTGTACATAAAGGGTGGTGGGGGTGGGGTACAAACGTACCCCTCCATTTGACTAAACAACCTTTTCTCCATATCCCTGCTTTACCCTGAGAGCCAAGAGGGTGGAGTCCCATCCAAATTACAAAAGACAACACATCTATTCAACTGACACTCAGAGGTGACCGAACACATTTCAGGTTTACACCCCAGTTAAACATGCCTTTCCTTCATTTCAGATCGCTCTGCTCCCCATGATCTCTGAAAACCCACTCTCACACACCACGCCCTCACATCGCACATGGCTCTACATTCACCAGCTGTAATACAGCTACGAACAAAGACAGACATTGAAGTTCGCCATTACTAAATGACATTCGTATTAGTTCATGCATGTATTAATGTTCACTGGAAAGCAGTTTCAGTTAAATATTAATATGTTCCCATCGACAGCTGCATAACAGACTCATGACAGTAGTGACCGTATTATGTCCACCCTATCTGGGGATGTTCTAATGTGACTCCAGCTGCTTCAACCACATGAAGAGGTGATGTCAGTTCGTTCCCCTACTTCAGTAACCACTAGAGGGCAGCAGCTCTTGCTCTGAGTTCGCTGAAAGAGAGACTTACAGAAGACACAGGCACAAGAACGGAGCCTGGAGAGATGTTCAAATAAACGCCGCCCCCCAGGGAGACCCGACTGTGTAAGAGCCTGGGACCTGTGAAAAGAGTCTTTTATATTTCTATTTAAGTGATTTTTTTAATATTTATTTTGTATTGCTGTACGCATCTTAATTTTTCGTCTATTCTGGTGTCTGGTTTTCTGTTTTTTTGGCTTGTCTTGGACTGCTGTAACACATCAATTTCCCTTCAGGATCAATAAAGTCCTATATATCTTCTGCTCTGTTTTGTACCTTACAGAATGATGAGTTAAAAGCTAAGTCAGCCATTTACAGAGCAACACCCACACTAACACAGATGATTTTTTTAAATTCCCACAACAGATAACAGTATATTCAAACAAAGCAACAGCAATATAATAAACCTGACAGGAGCTACTTTAACACCTCACGCTCTTTCACACTTCAATTCTCTCAACAGATGGGCAAAAAAAAATTCCAGCAAAGAGATAAGACTTTTATTGTCCCCTGAGGGAATTTTGTATGGACACCCAGCACTCCTGTACATTTAAATAGCATGCACAAAAAGAGAGAAGAAAATAAAATCATTGCACATTACACTATTACAAAAAATAAGAAAAACACTGCACATCATTCTATTGCACATGTACAGTAGAACACATAACATGGAACGTTTATAACACATCGCAAAAACATATTGCACTCAGGTGGGTTGTAAGAGTCAAAATTGTTTATCCTTGACATTTTTGTGTTGACAGCTGTAATGCATAGTGGAACAAAGGAATCTTTGTATCCATTTCACTTACCTTTGGGAACCCTGAAACGTTTGCCCGAAGGAAGAAGTTGGTATTCAGGGTTGAGGATGTGGGAAGGATCTGATATCATTGTTCCTGTCTATCTGATTAGGGATTTTTCAAAGATGGCCTGCGGGGAGGGCTGCTGTTTCACTCCCTTGACCTTGAAAGCTGTCTGGATGAGGCGGGTCATTTGCCATTTAAAATGAACCGATAGATGACCGAACCACACTGAAATACCATATCTGATAATGCTCTCGATTACAGCTCCAGAGACAGATAAAGTGGGTGACCGCAGCTACTGTCTGCAACACTGTGTGGTGTGAATGATACAGGGTGTAAAGACCTTTTTCAGACGAGCTGCGATCAAATGATCGGAACACATAGGAGACGAAACTGGAAATTAGACCATCTAACAACCCAGCAAACAGGGCTGAATGGATAAGAAAACCCATAATTAATGAAGAAATATAAGGTAACCGTATGAGGAATCACAGGAGAAAATATATGAAATAATTTAAAAAACAGGAGTATAACAGTGGAGCTGATGTATGATATGCAAACAGACAAAAGGAAAAAAAATCATTGTAAATGGAAAGAAAAAACATTCTAAGCAAGAAATTATTCTGCAGACTTCATGCTGTCAACACTAAAGTCAATTCAAGTTAAACAGGGGGCTAATTTCAGCGGCCACATTTGTTGCTTCTGGTCTTAAGGCTGAATTCCAGTTTGGGGTGCTGCTTTCAGTTCATTACAACTGACCCGAGCAGGAAGGGCAGCCCCTACATCACAATTCTCGCGAGCTCTCACCCGTGATGAGAGCAGCCTTGCGCTGATCTCCACAAACATGGTGACCATACAGGACTTGCACAACGTTCAAGAATTTGTGAAGGTCTCGGAATTTCTCACATTTTGCAGTACCCTCAATAATTTCTTCTGAGACGGAGATTTAATAACTGGTTGGAGACACTGGGGCAGCAATCCCCGTTTAACACTACAAAGTGTACATTGCCACAAACAGAATACGTGTTCCTAAAAAACGTTGCAGACGCAAAAGATTCCCAATAGCCTCTGAACACAACTATAAAGTTTACTTTTACAGCGGTGAATCTATTTGGTAATAAACAAACAAGCCAATAGCATAATACCTTAACGCCCTCGCCCAGTGGTGAGGAGGAAGCGCACCTAGGCGCTCATAGTACCGCAAAGCAGGCTGGGAGTTGTAGCCGGGGGGAGTCTGAGGGTCAGCAGGATGATATGTATCTGCATACGTAAATATTGTGATAGTAGTTTTAGTGTCCTGTATAGCTCTATAAGTGTATAGCCCGAAGTTAACGAGTTACCACCCTAACCATGTGTAAGTGTTCTGTCGGTCTCCTCATGTGTGTATAGCCTGTGTTTGGTTTTTGTGTGGTTTTGTTTGGAGAATAAAGCCGTCGCTTGGTTTACGATCATGTCTCCACTTGTCCTTTGTCCTGAGGGAACCTGAAAAATGTTACATTGGTGTCAGAAGCGGGCAGGATGGACAGACCATGGCAGACATTCACTGATTTTGTCAAGCGCCGGCTAACCCTAAAAGAGACTGAACCCACCGGCAGCGCACATACAGAGCCTGAGCAACTCCTGGGTGCGACAGGTGGCCACAGCCCTTACCAGGGCTACCCAGTAGTGGTCTCGCTGGTAGAATTGGGGCGACTGCCCACTACTCCTGCCCAGTGGATGCCCAAGAGAGAAGATGCCCTCCCTGCCGGAGTCGGCCAGCTATTCCCACACCCGCCAGCGCGGGTGCGACCCAGTCGCTACGACGGGGAAGCGCATGGGAAACCTACGAGGCGCAGTTCCAGCTCGCGGCCCGGACAAATGGCTGGAACCGGGCAGAGATGGCCGGCCACCTGGCAGCGGCGCTGGAAGGAGTGGCCTGCCAGGTTCTCCTGGATGTCACAGAGGAGGTCTAAGGTTAATACGCGGCGCTGGCAGCAGCTCTCCGGCTTGGCCCGGTCGCCACTGATGTCATGTTCCTCGCCCGCTGAGGATACCCGGTTTTCCCCCGGGAGGCGCAGCGGGAGATGGCTCTTCAGGCCTTTCTCAAGGCCCTCTTACCCGAGGAGCCGTGCCGAAACAGGGAAACAGGTGCTTGCCTTCCGTCTGGGTACAGCGACGGTGCGCCTGCTACCTTGCACCCATCCAGGAGGACTGCATCCTGGGGCTGGACCTGCTGCAGGGAGTGGGGACCGGTTTGGACTTGGGCCGGCAGGAGTTGGTGTGGCAGGGAGAGCGACTTCACCTGGTGGAGGGCAGGCCCGGCGAAGGCCGAGGGACGCGGGCTTGCCGGAGCCAGGGGAAAAAGAGGCAGTGGCGGTGGCAGTCGCCGGGGCGGACCGGGCCTGCGAGCCGGGGAGCGAGTGTGCCGGATCCTGCCCCTGAATCACCCGGGGGGTCTGACAAGGCGGCGGTGGCGGTGGCGGGGGCCGAGCATTGCGTGGAAGCGAGGCGCGCCATTGAGGACCTCTACCAGTGAAGCTACGAGGACCAGCGGCAGCGGCTCCAGGAACTACTCGCCCAAAAAGAGGACCTCTTTGCGGCAAGGGATGAGGACTGCACCCGCGCCGCCCTGGTCCAACACGACATCAACACTGGTGACGCTAGGCCCATCTGCATCCCACCGGGACACATGGCTCATGCCAAGCATACTGCTCCGAAAAAAAGACGGCTCATGGAGGTTCTGCGTAAACTACCGCAAGCTGAATGAGGTCACCTGGAAAGATTCCTACCCCCTGCCGAGGATAGACGACGCCTTGGACTACATCACAGGGTCGACCTGCTTCAGCTCCTTTGACCTCCGGTGCAGCTACTGGCAGGTACCGCTCGCTCCCGATGCTCGACCAAAGACGGCCTTTTCCATCGGCCAGGGCCTCTGGCAGTTTACTGTCATGCCCTTTGGCCTGTGCAATGCCCTGGCGACTTTCGAGAGGCTGACGGAGAGGGTGCTGGCATTGGTCCCGCGGAACCAGTGTGTGCTGTATCTGGACGACCTGCTGGTTCCAGGCCTTGACGAACCTCCAAGCGGTGCTGGCCTGCATCTGCTGTGCTGTCCTGAGGCTCAACGCCCACAAGTGAGAGCTCCTGCTGCGGGAGGGGACCTTCCTGGGACATGTTGTTGGACCGCGAGGGGTGGCTACAGACCCAGGTAAGGTTGCTGCAGTGAGGGGATGGCCGACTCCCTGCACCGTCGCAGAGCTGCATTCTGGGGTTGGCGTTGTATTATCGGAGGTTCGACCGGGACTTTGCCAGCATCTCTCCCCCACTGCACTGCCTCACCGACAAGGGCCGCCGTTTCGAATTGGACTCGGGCTGCGAGACGGCTTTCGGTCGGTTACGTGAAGCTGTGGTGGGGGCCCCCGTGCTAGACTACCCCGATCAGTGGTTACAGTATATCCTAGATACCGATGGGAGTGTCTCGGAGGTGGGCGCGGTGTTGGCGCAGGAGGGGCCAGATGGGGAGCGGGTAGTTGCCTACTACAGTCGGGCTTTGAATAAGGCTGAACGGAACTACTGCGTGACCTGTCGCGAGCTGCTGGCGGTGATGGTGGCGGTCCGCCACTTCAGGCCGTACCTGTTCAGGACCCGATTCCGGTTGAGGACCGACCATGCGTCCCTGACCTGGCTGCTCCACTGTAAGGAGCCGGAGGGGCAGATGGTGTGATAGATGGAGGTCCTGCAGGAATACGACTTCACTGTCGTACACTGTGCGGGATCTCGCCATCTCAATGCTGATGCTCTCTCGCGGGAGCAGTGTGAGGGGGCCGTCCGCACCGTGGCGGAGTCGAGCGCCGTGGCCACGGCCCTGGAGGGGCCACAGGGGGTGGGTCTGTCAGACGTGGTGCAGCGACAGGCAGCTGATCCGGATGTGGGGCCGGTGCTCCCCTGGAAGGCAGCAGGAGCGCGGCCTCTGCGAGAGGAGCTTGCCCCGCACCCAAAGTCCGTCAAGGCCCTCTGCGACCTGTGGGAGGCCTTGGAGGTAAAGGATGGGGTGCTGCGCCGGGGTTGGCGGGCACCCTTCGGTGGCGAGATATGGTGGCAGCTGGTGGTGCCACAGTCGCTCCGCGGGGCTGTGCTCCGAGTGGTGCACAGCCAGCCGGGCGTGGGGCATTTCGGCTGTAAAAAAAACTTCTTATTGGGGTCTTTGCCACCGGGACATGGAGCGGTATTGCCGAACGTGTGCGGTGCGCGTGGCCCAGAAGGAGCCCGCCTCCAAACAACACCAGGTGGGGACTCCTGTGGAGCAGGTGGGGGTTGACGTTTTGGGCCAGTTTCCGCGCACTGAGGCCGGAAACTGCTATGTCCTGGTGGCAGTGGACTATTTTACAAAATGGCCGGGGGCATATGCCCTCCCGGACCATAGTGCCCCCACCGTGGCCGATGCACTACTGGAGGGGATGTTTGCCAGGCTAGGGGTGCCGGAGGAGTTACACAGTGACCAGGGGCGTAACTTCGAATCCCACGTCTTCGCCAGAGTGTGCCAGTGCCTGGGGATCTCTAAGACGCAGACCACCCCGCTGGATCCCCGGAATGACAGGTTGGTGGAGCGGTTCAATCGGACTTCAATTGGTTTGAAGAGTTCTGCTGTGTTTTTGTGGTTAAGGCGATGGACTTGAAGTCCATCGGGGTCTCCCCGCGCAGGTTCAAGTCCTGCCGACTACGACAATCTCCTTATGTCATGGTGTGCCTGCATAAAAATGGAAACGCACTGCTCTACTTTTAAAATGCAAAATTGCTTGAAACCGCTGCCTTGGAAACAAATTCTTCAGCGTCCACAAATGACATTTCGCAGCTGAAAGCAGATAAGGATGCTTTTAGTGTTCGTGTGTCTTGTGCCCTACTTCCAGCCTTTGAAAGCCTAATTAGTAAAGCTGAAAGAACCGACTCCATGGGTATTGGTCGTGCACAAGGAGGAGCTGTGACAATAGCAGAGCAGGAGTGAGGATGGCACAGATGGAAACTCGTTTTCATGCGCTCCTCTGGAAGGAATGAAAATAAAAGTCGAAACCCAAAACAGTAGTAGCCATAAGAGTAAATGCCTCCTAACAGCTAGCAAGCGCTCCTAGTTAGTGTCATGGTGTGTATCCCTGCCTGTCATGCGGGAAACTGGGGTTTGATTACCGACGGGGAGACAGGTAGCTTTTTTACAATCAGATTCCAATCTCTAATGCTGTGTGTGAGAGTTTACGTAACTTTCCTTTTCTCACATTTTCTGACGACTATTCCAAATGGGCGCCCTGTGAACTCCTAATACTTTTCAAAAACCTGCCTGCATGTTTGATTATTTTTATTTTTAAAAAGTTCAATATTGATCATAACTAAAGAAATTAATGATCACGAACAAAAAAAAGGGCTGAAGATGCGAGTCACTCTTGAATTAGAGCTGGGTGACACGGGCTTCTGTTGTGATATGGTTGTATGAGAAGCAAGAGGAATCGCTTTTCTCCTATGGAGCATGAGCTGAATCAGGAGTGAGACATTTCGTGTGTTCGTGCATATGTCAACGCATTAACCTACATCGTAAAACTAAAACTAAATTAAAAACTAACATTAAGTTATCAGAGACATTAAATTATATACAAACAAGAGACAGGCAAAGTAATAATTCTACATTAAGTGTCCTACACTGACCAAACTAATTGAAATGGTCTGATTCAGAGCCTGTGCAGTTCATGCTAATTAGAACGACACCAGTACTGAACCCTCAGCACCGTACTGAGCACAAGTTGAGCTGCTCTCCAACTTTGCTACCCACGAGATTTCATTCCAATGGAGCTCAGAGAAGGAGCTGATCTCCAGACAGTAGTGTTGTCTGCAGCCTCATGCGAATTTCGACAATTTACCCGAAGTGTTTTCTATAGCTTTCAGGTGCAGTTAATTTATATAAAGGAAGGTAAATCGTTTTAACGCAACAAAAGCCATGCAGGAGTCAAACATACAATTTCCTGATCTTAAGTCAGACGAATAATGAACATATTCTAGCCCTAAATGAATTAATAGCAAACATGGTTTTACATAAAAGACATTTTTCCAAGAAAGTTTGGCCTTTGTCACAAATGAAACCACTAAAGACATAAATAAAGAAATCTTAAGATTTTTAAAATACATGACTTTGCTAAAATGTATTTAAAAATAAAAACGATTACATACGCCAGCAGAGAGAGAGAACAGAGGAGGGATGTTGGGTTTGCATAAGGGGTGGGGCTATGGAAATGAGGTCTATTTGGGAATGTGGAGTTAATGTTCTGGCTGTTTGTGAATTATCGTTGTTGAGTATGGAGTGTTGAGGCAAAATGCAATTTAGCGCTTTCTGGCAAGAGGAGACCCCCAAATTAATAATGTAACATGCTATTGTTTGTGCATGAACATAGTTACTGTATTCTGTTATTTCTTTAGATACGCGATTCTATGTTATTTTTTAATCCCTGGCGGGACTGGGAGTCCATAAGAATCAAGTAATAGGTTTCATTGCGCTTTGACAGATTGTCTTTAAATCAATTGATGATTTAAAGGTTGACAGTAAATGTTTATATTGTAATGCATACTGTACAGCCTCTAAAGATATTAGATATTAGATATTAAGAGAGAGCATCTGCATTTATAACTTAGTTTTTAAAATTAGTCAAGCAATATGAAGCATCTCTTTTTACTTTAAAGTCCCTTAGTTATAATTGAGCACAGCTTTCTCACCACTTAGATTAGAGAGAGAGAGCGTAAAACCTGGGTGTAACAGCTGTTCCTTTTTCTGATCACTCGCTCTCTGGATACACGTCTCACCTGTCCTGTTCTTTGTTTTCCTAATTTGTTGATTATGCCTGCTGCGATCCACTCCTGCCCTCACACCTAAAGAAGACTATTTTAAATTTCTTTGTGCGGTCCATTGTGCAATTAACCCTTGTACAGTATGTGCTGTGCTTAAGGTGATATCACATAAAGGTGATATGTAAAATAATGTTTTTATTATTGTTATAGAGAATCATGATCAGATTTTCCCCCGTTCAGAAAAAAATATCTAAAGTATACTAGTTTGTCACTAGTATACTTTTAATACAGTCTGTGCTCTTGAGGATACTTGTGATATTTCGAGCTCTGTTGAATGATAAGTTTAAATAATTTTCGTAGTTTCGTATGAAACTCTGTTAAAAGCAAGGGAGGTTTTATGTCCGTTACAGTAAAAGAAAATGCCTGACAAAGTAGGGCTTGGACAGATTCCAAGTGCATTTATGCAATTTACGTTGCATTGTGCTGCTGTAATACAGTTTAAAATAATTAGAAGTCTAAACAGTATCAGCTTTATTTACGGGTGGCAATTTAAAAAAAGTCAAAAACCGCACTCAAAATGCAATTTAGAGCTTTCTGGCAAGAGGAGACACCCAAATTAATAATGAAACATGCCACTGTTTGTACATGAACAAGGTTATACTGCTATTTCCTTAGATATGCGATGCTTGTCTGTGCTGGCTGTGCTCTCTCGCTCTCTTGCTCGCCCTTCCCCCCCCTCTCAATTCAATTCAAGGTGCTTTATTAGCATGACAGATGGGTACGATCAGTGTTGTGTATTTGCTTTGAGATGCCACTTTTAAAGGTGATATATAAAATCAAAGCTTTAACAGACTTTGATTTTAGTCTGAGTTCTTGTGTCTGTCCTATCTGAACCCGAAAGTATTACAATATGTATCTTTATAGCAGGTGGTGTACAGCTTTTTAGTATAGATTACACTTTTCTAAAATGTATTTTAAAAATAAAAACGATTACAATCTAATCTTTCCACATTTGATCCCAAGATCCCAAGAAAAATAAATCTAAATGGGGAGAAAGCTATGCTGAAAATGTATTAAGATACTTAGAAGACAAAAATATCAATTTATGTTGCATTTGTCTGATTGTGAATCAAAAAACACATATTTAAACCCGCGTTTGCGATTTAAATCAAAATGCGATTTAAATCAATCTAAATGTTTATATTGTAACGCCTAGGTGACTATTCATTGTTATTAAAATGACTTAAATTCGATCATGTTGTGATATTTAGAAATATAAATTTGCTTGATGCGAGTGAGGTTTTATTTAATCTCTGACTCAGGAAAACGTTTCATTTTTTCAAACAAATGTTTGTTAAAAAAAAGGGTCATAGCTCCAGCAGGATTTGATCACAGACAACGTGATATACAGTAGGAATCAAGAACCTAACCCACTGCGCCACCAGCAAGGTCACATGGGGAGTGCTGAAAAAGCACTACAGAAACATTATCAACAATGTACAGCATGTACTATTCTTGTGTTGCGGTACATGAATATAATTATATCGTTATTAATTTCTTTAGATACTCGATTCCATATTATATTCCCTTTTAATCAAATTCTAAAAGTATGCTTGTTGACTCCGGTATGACGTTAGTTAAAGACTTCGATGCTTAAAATGTTTAGGGAGAAATGGAATACTGGCGTGTATGTTTTCTTTAAAGTACGGAGACAGCCATATACTGTATGTTTAAGTTCCAAAATTAATATCGTTTATGTCCTTCACACACGTTACAGTATGCTCCTATTCTTTTTATGCTCAGGTACTAAGATTTCCCTTCAGTGGTAAAATTCCATATACATATTCAATACTTAAATGGGCACAGTTAAGACATGAAATATACATATACATACTGTATACAGTACAGTTTGCATACGTTAATATGTTTATGTTCCTAAATCAATCTCTTTTATGAGCATGTGAAAGGCATGGTGAATCGATTCTCAAAAATTACTGTATTTTGCATGATTGGAAACCAATGCGTGATTGCGAAATGCTGTGGTGTTACTTTTACAAAGACGGCCAATGAAAAAAAGAATGTGGTCCAGGGCAACACTTTGAGTTTACAGCTTGTCCAAGGTCATTCATTATTAATACTATTAGTAATATCTTCGTTAAAGACTTTGATGGCGACAGCTCAAACATGAGAGGTTGAGCTTTATTAGCTCCACCTTGCGGAAATTCTGGATACTATTATTTTATTGCGGTATTATAGGAGAATTTACGGTAACTCGCGGTAGACTGCGTAAAGCACACCGCAAAATAATGCGGTATCGCCCGCTCATTTTGAATGGCTGCATCTGTATCTGTTCTACCTTTATGGAGGTTGAGCACACTCATAAGAATCATAGATTCGATCACAAGCATCTAAAAATGAGCATGAGAAAATGACATCACGCTATAAGGCTGAATGGCACAAATTATCCTGTTCCTTCTGCAGCAAATGTGTGTTTTTTGCTTCTTAACACTGAGATAGTTGGAGATATTTGGCAGCAGTGGGATTCCAACTCACACCCCCAAAGAGACTAGAGCTTTAATCCACCTCTAAATTAAAAACTGGCTGACTTGTAAAGGCTGGTAGGAGAGGAAAGGAATAAATGCTTCTTTTTTGGACAAAGTCTTTATCTACTAAAAGAAGGAAAGAAATATTTGATTATTATTTTTTCACCAGTTTTTTATCAAATTATTGTAATGCAGTGCCATATTAAGGTATAATATGTACATGAACATCATGTCTGAGTCGATGATGGGAGCTGAGTATCACTGGAGGACAGTTCATCATGAGTGGGCAAGCCTGCATAATGAGGGAGAAGAGATCGGCCTTACTGACGTAGTGTCCAGTGACACTAACCTTCTGTCCTACTGTTCTCTACTTATGTAGAGGGTGAATGTTTATTTAGGTGAATGTTAGGTTTCATTCTTGTAAAATATTTCCGAGCACTTTTTTTGTTGCTGAAAATTAATCTTGTGCATTTGAATTAATTCCGATATTGTCACCTAATTCTATACATTGTTTCATCAGACTAGAACATTTAGAGGAGCTCAATTGCATTTATGAATTGCATAGTGATATTATTTCTTTCCATTTAAATACTTTAGTCAAAAATGTAGAGAAGGTGCTCCTGTTTTCACCATTATAAGAACTGTGATGCACCAGTAATATTTACTCTCACAAAAGTATTGTAATTGTATTGTTCTGTTCTGTAACAATCTTGAGTGACACAAACCTTCTGTTTTACAGCACTACACTTCTCCAGATGCCAGTTCAGCACACAAGGATCCTCAGTCAAACAAACACTGCAATCGCTTGATAAACGCCATTTCTCATCCTTTCTCTTAGTGTCGGTGCTACTATTGTATGCAAAGGAGGCGACTTGACAATTAAATCTTAAAGAGAGTCTTCGTGGAGGTGTGCGTCGGCAAGCTGGGCAATTGACTGGGCTTGTGAAGAAACCAATCTCATTCAACAACCATACAAATTGCACAGCTTAAGGCACATGAAGCGAAATCTGTGAGCTGATTGACACATAACAATGTCACTTCACATTATTTGCAAAGTTGTTTTGCTTGTCTGACCACCTCTTCCTACTTCACAGTGAGCACATATATTTCAGTTTCTTTCCCCCATGTGGAGATGTATCCACTGCCAAAACTGCTGTCTGATTATTTAAATTATCTGTAAAACTGTTACATGACTTCATCTAATTGTAAATTTATAAGACAGTCTGTGAGACATTTGTGAGAGTAGCTGAATCCCACGGCTGGTGTGGAATCACACACAGACAGGTCTTCTGTGTGATCTGAATCCCACTGCCCAGAGCTACAGACTGGTCAAATGGTCACTATTGTAGACACGACCATCGGACAATCGGCTACAAATAATCAATATACTGATCATATTGTCACTACTGGTGTTTATTACATAAATACTATATATAAATAATAAGATAATTCCACACTCATGTGTGTTATAAAACATTTATAAACATTTTGGGAGGCTGACATACAGTAAAGAAAGTAATACTGAAGGGCTGGAAGTCCTGGAAAGCGTTAATAGAACCTTCTTGCTTTCGACCTGGAACAGAGCCCACAACTGCCAGATCAGTGACCCCTGAGCCCAGTTCACAGAGAGGAGAACCAGGAGCTCTTCTATGTCTCTAAGAGGGCTGGGAGGAAGGATAAAAGGGGGAAATGTGACATGAGTCCAGGCTGTTCTGTCTGATATTGTTCATGTAGCAGCACTGATTGTCTGAATATCTTCTGGTTCTGGATTGTGAGGATAGAGAGCAGTACGGAGTTGAGCTTCTGTCTGAGTGTGAGTCTGAGCTGTGAATCTGACTGAGAAGAGAATAATGATTTTTTATTCTGCCTGAGAATTTTTCTTCTTTTCCAAGTGGTGTTACATCCCCTTCAGATACTCTACACAGACTGCCAGAGAGAAGAGGAGCGAGAGATGGACAGATAAGAGCACACACAGCAAGAGACACATACGTCTTGATTTACTTTGAAGCAAGTGTTCATTTCTTTTCTGGAACAATTTGTTTCTGAACTTCAAAAAATTCATACAACTTCTGAAAGATAAAATACAAATCTTGCTTCTCAGGACAGAAGAAATGCTGCAAAAAAATGCCAGTGATTTGTGAAAAGCAATGGGAATGTGTCCCTGTGCAGCTGTTAAACAAAGGGCTGCTGGGTCAAACGCACTCAGGGACGAGCTTCAGATTGTGATGATGTAAACATAATCTCCGCTAAAAATTGAAGGGATTTCTTCGCAAACCCTCTTGAATGTTGCAGGAAATCTTCGTGTTTTACTCGTGTGCAACTACAACAAGTAAACAATTAAGTACCTAAGTCAATGTCCAATAAACCATCCTCACATGTGGATTTTTTCTTTAACTGGCTGTTGGGAGAATTCATTTATACACCCGTTGTATCCTTAGCAAAAATATTTTAAAATTAGAACACAGATTTGTTGGAGAACTTGACAATCCTTGACAATCATTATTAAATGAGCATTATACAAATGTGCGTTGATATTTTTAATATGTACCTTAATTGTAATGTATATATATAATTGCTTTGATATGGATGTTCATTTGAAGGAATTGAGGAAACTATGAAGGATCACAGAACAACCAAAGATACATTTGGGCATCTGCTATTGGTAAAGATTAACGAATACAGTAAGTGTGAAGCTTGCACACACACGAGAGAAAAAAATCTGTTTAAATTCACTTTATTAGACTGACGGTGTGTATAGCAGAGGATGGTTTCGATCCATCGACCTCTGGGTTATGGGCCCAGCACGCTTCCGCTGCGCCACTCTGCTGACAGCTGTCATAGGGTGATTCAACACAACTGCTCTATCTTTGCTTTCTAAAAGTGCGCCCGAGATGAAAAGTCTAAACGGTAAACGCAGACGTCACTTTGAGCACTTGGTCTTTTATAGTACAAATATCACACGCTGCACTACATGGGCGTGTCTTCAAGATCGTTGAGAACCAAACCTTCTGCTTTCCCAAGCAACTGATTTTTCCTCCTTAATTCACAAATCTTCAATGAGAATCAGTGAAACGAAAACCAAACACATGTGCACACTCGCGTCCTAGTGTGAAAGAAAAATGATGGAAGCATTTGAGAAATAAGAAGAGTAGTCTGAACAGCTCCAGTCTATCAACTGCTCTACAAAGTGATCGCTACTTCCACACCCAGTTTATAACACTGAAAATGATTCAGGAAGCACAGCAAAGTTCTAAAAGCAGTGGTTGAAAAGCGTCTAGATACATAAAATGACAATTTCTCAAAAGTAAAATCTTCAGCTTTTAAATATTGTCATCCACATATTTTCGTTTTTCTCTTTTTTACATAACACGCTTTCGAGAAATAGACTGTCTTGTAATGAAGGCTGCATTAGAAAATGTGTATCTAAATTAAAATCGGGTTTATGACTTCTGCGTTTTTCAGCTTTCTTAGCGCTTGGGTCTCGATTCAGATATTGTAATGAAAGCAACAGGGGAGTAAGTTTTCCTTTTCTAAATCAAAGGTGATCTGCTCACAAGGAAGTATAAAAACTTCAGCGTTTACTTTTTGAAGACCGCAAATTGTCGAAACACTATTGCTTCATGAGCTAATAAGTAACGTTTCTGAGCACGCATTGTATTACTAATGCTGTTATTAATAAAAAAAAGCTTAAATTCACATAATGGAATTTGGACGGCTCAAAGTAGTCTATTCCTTGTACAACTAACTTGCCCGCTGAGTAGAGTTTTAAGCAACGGCAGCAGATATAGCAGTAATAGCAACAGCGTAGAGTGTCACAATACTCTATGAAAGAATTGCGGCTTCAGATCGTTTTGTTCTGTTGAAGCTACCTACAGGCTCCGAATTGTTGACATTGGCTGTGATCTTCTTTTTTCAGGTTTCATGAAATTCTTCACATATTTGAAATATTTCATTCGGGTTCGCCCAATACACGGTGCAAACCGTACCTGCAGCAGAATTCTGTGGCACATGAAGCCCTTTTGTTTGCCGGTTGTAAGGATTGAGGTGCGTACTACAAATCGAGCAAGCGAAAAGAAAATTAAACAGGAGTCTTTTTTTGGATTGCTAATCCACTGTGCTCTGCTCGTCTAGGTTCAAATCCCATCCTTGTCATAGTTAAGGCCTGAGACGTGTGTGTTTTTTCTAAACGGTGTTTGCATTTGTTTCTTCTTTTACTCCTGTACTAGAGCAGTAATATTTCTAGCGGTGGAAGAACATGGTATCACATGCTGACAGCAGGAACACGTGGCCACAAGCTGCAGTACATTGGTTTTGGAACAGCAATAACTTTCCTGTGGAGACAGGTGCGCCGGTATTAATACAGCGCTTTCGAGCGGAAAGAGTTACAAGAACTGACTTAAACTTACCAGTTATGTTCAATAGCTAAAAACACAAAACCAACCTCTTCAGTGGTTGAATCTAAATAACAGAAGCCAATGCTGCCATCAAGGAAAAAAAAAATCCTGAGTTATGTAGTTTTGAGACTACATATCTGACTTTCAGTTTGAAGCAGTACAATGGATTCTAGGTCACATTCGTTCTTGATTCAGGATATACTGTATATGAGTGTGCTAATGGTTAGAACTGTGTTTACATGAGGTACAAACGGTAACATTTTCATTGCGAGAAGAAAGTCAGTCCGTGCGCATTTCTCAGCATGCACATTGTCAGGAAAACTAAACCCACAGTGCCAGCAAACCTTTCGAAACATCGCAAACATCGTTGCTATCTCGTAATTAGGAGATAATTTGGTATTTATTAATTAAGATTTTTTTCCTGGGTGGCAACAATGCGCCTCCGCAATAAATCATAGACTCTGCTTTCAAAATAGCTGCACCAGGCACTTGGACACAGATAAACACAGGGATTTAAAATTCAGGAATATGAATGGTCAATTGCTTACAGTTGGGTTTTTACGTTTTCTTATTTAGCGATTTGTGTATCAATCTTTTAACAATTCATTAAAATGCTAACAACATGTAAAATAAAAACAACAGCACCGTTAAATGAAGGGGAGACAGGTAGTTTTTTTTTTTTACAATCAGATTCCAATCTCTAATGCTGTGTGTGAGAGCTTAGGTAACTTTCCTTTTCTCACATTTTCTGACGACTATTCCAAAGGGGCACCCTGTCAACTCCTAATACTTTGTATGTTTGATTATTGTCGTTTTATTTAGAAAAAGTTCAATATTGATCATAACTTAAGAAAATTATGATCACGAATAAAAAAAGGGGCTAAAGATGTGAGTGGCTCTTGAATCAGAGCTGGGCGACACGGGCTTCTGTTCTGATATGGTTGTACGAGAAGCAGGAGGCATCGCTTCTCTCCAATGGAGCATGAGCTGAATCAGGAGGGAGACATTTTGTATGCTCGTGCATATGTTAACGCATGACCTACATCGTAAAACTAAATTAAAAACTAACATTAAGTTGTCAAAGACATTCATTTATATACAAACAAGAGACAGACATAGCAATGGTTCTACATTAACTTGTCCTACACTGATCAGACTAATTGAAATGTATGAAAGCCCGTTTCTGCCAGGGAGTTAAAAAAACGCGCTATGGTATCGCAGAATTCCGACTAAGTAACTCAAAATTGCGACTTGGTAACTCAGAACTCCGACTTTATATCTAAAATGTTCTTTAGCTCAGCTAGCAAGGCCTGGATTCAAGCCAATACAGTGAGGCACGAAGTAGGGTGGGAGCGGCGAGGGCACAAGCCCTAGAACCCGAATCCGTTACAATAACAAAAGGACAGACAATGAAATATGGGCTATTTCGAAGTCGCAAATGTGAGATATAAAGTCAAAATTCTGAGTTTTTAGGTCGCAATTCTGAGATACCATAGTGCGTTTTTTTTTACTCCCTGGCGGAAACGGGCTTCCATTGGTTCTCAGTGCTGCGAAGCAAAAGCAATCTCTGAGAAATCAGACAAATTTTTATCAGAACATGTCAAAAGCTGATCAGTATTTCTTTACTGGAAAACAAAGAAATGCTTGTATTACACATTTTAATATGACATGCAATTACACATGAAAATGAGTAAAATTATTTTCATTGCAGTACGTGTTGATAGAACAACCCCCTCGATAAAAGAAAGTGTGGACGGACGTGTCGCATGTTCCGTACTCTGTCTGACAGCGAGTTTAACACACTGTCCTTGGAAATTAGAAACTAATTGAACAATAAATTAATCTGAGCTAATTTTACACGTGTGGGTGATTTAATTCTGTCGAAATTACGTGGAACTCCTCCGCTGGGGTCAGATACACACGGGAAAGTGTTCAGGCGGCTTCACGGAGTCCCGCCTCTGACTGGAAGCAGGTTCTAATTAGACGCTGAGAACAATCCGGGTCTCTGTGTGTAATTGATTGTGTTGATTGAGCGGTAGTGCGACCATGTGTGTGGTAGCATAGTCCTACTAGTATAAAAACCTAGTCACCGCGTTCACACTTTATGCTCTCTTGCTTCAACACAGTTTGGTGGTTTATGTGTCTTACTTCTGTAGCAGTTTAGCGGGACGTCAATTTGGCAATGCGCTCGTTTCTCTTTGTGCTGTGCCTGTGCGCAGGGGCCGGGCTCCCCGCACTGATCTCCGCCGGGCCGGCTGGCTGGGACTCTCGGGAATTAGCGCTCCAGGCCGACCTCCCGGCTCCTGAAGACGCAGCCCAGTCGGAGGACTTGAACCTGGCAGATGCGCCCTCCGAAGACCTGTCTGCAAGCGAGAACGACTCGCAGTCCTTGGCTCCCGACTTTCGCCGCCTTCCCGTGTCCAGAGACGCGTACTCGCCGTACTTCGACAAGGAGAAGATGAAGCCCGAAGCCGGCAGCCGCCCCTTACCCGCCTACATCAAGAGCGTCCTGTTTCCTCCCCAGCGAGGGCGGCAGCCGGCTCGCCCGGCCATCGGGGGCACCCGAGGAGTGGCTGTGTGGTGCGACTCCAGCAGGATGTACGTGAGGGTCAGTCGGCTCCTGTTCGGCTTCAGCTGTCGGCCATCGGAGGTGACCTTGGGCAACTGCAGCGTCAGCCGAACCACACGCAGTTACTTCTACTTCATCTACGGGCTTCACGAGTGCGGCACCGAGCGATCGGTAAGCGGGTCTTCATCTACAGGCAGTGTATCGATGTGAGCTGTAGGGCCAGTATCGGGGTTGCCTTTCCTGGGAATATCCCTTCCTCTGTGACCCTGCAGGTTGTCCAGGGCCGCCTGGTGTACTCCAATACTCTCCGCTATGCCCCGCCCTCCTCCAGTGCACCTGTGCATCGCTTCATTCCCTTCTCTGTGCCGGTCAAGTGCTCCTACAACAGGTAGGCAGGGCTCTGCTGCTGCTGAGAAGCCACTGAGAAAGTGTCCAGAAGCCCCTCATCCCCTCTGTCCTGCAGGTTCCACTACTCCTACAAGGTTGGCTATGTCCCCACGTGGGCCAGGAGAAGGACCTTCTTCAAGGACCTGAAGAACAAACACAGCTTTGTGCTGCTCACCACCAACTGTAAGCTCCTTGAGCGAGTGGCTTCACCTGCCTGCAGGGGGTGCTGTGTGCAGGTGTAATGCTGCCTCTCTCTCCAGCCCACTGGGTCCGGCTCTCTCCCAAGGATGAGTACTTCCTGGGTCAGCCCATGTACTTCCAGGCCACTGCCTACTTTGCCACAGCGGAGCAGAGGCTGTACATCCACTCGTGTTACGTAACGGGGAAACCAGACCAGCACTCCCAGCCCCGTTTCCCCGTGATCGACAACTTGGGGTACGGCCCCTTCTGGGAGGGGAGGTGGGCAGGAGCCCTGAGAGCCTGCAGGGGTTCATCCTTGTCCTTGTCCCCAGGTGCATGGTGGACAGCAAGGCAGATGGCTGCCTGTCCAGGTTTGTCCCCTCCAAGCAGAAGGATGTGCTCCGCTTCACAATTGATGCCTTCCTCTTCCAGAAGAAGCTGTCCAGGAAGGTACTGCTCTCAAAGGCTGCTCAGCCTTCTCGCTCTACTGATCCATTGTCTGCTTTCACAGCCATGATCTAGATGTGAACCAGACTGTGGCAGCTGTAGTGCCTAGAGCTGCCAGCTTGCCTTCACTGATGGCAGAAGGTCCTTCTCTGTCCCTCTATTGGCCTTGATCCCTTAATGCTGTGCCTTTCCCTCTTGCAGCATGAAGTGACTGAGCTGTACATGCACTGTGTCATGGCTGTGGCTCCTGCTAAAGCAACACCAGGGACCAAGTCCTGCACCTACAACAGGGAGGCTAAGAGGTACTTCTGCAAGGAGCCTGCTGAGGGTGCTCTGGGACATGCCAGGTTTAGGCCTCACCTGTCCTCCTCTCTTCCAGGTGGGAGGAGCTGTATGGTGACCATGAGGTCTGTGCCTGCTGTGAGTCCAGGTGTGCTGGCAGTCGGAATGAAGGTGGGTCTGGTTCTCTATCCCTTGTGGATGCATCTCTGCTCAAGAGACAACCATGCTTGGACAACTGAGGAATGATCCCGTGCTGGACAAAGGGACTGTTTAGATGAGTAGACTGTGGGTCTCTGGGTATAGCGGATCCCTCACTCCTGGGTGTTGCTTGTCCACAGGTACCAGGAGCCTGGTGACCAGTAGTCGGGTGGCTGTGGCACCAGTAGAAGCTCCTCTGGATGTGGGAGCTGACTGGACTGAGGATGAGGAAGGAGACCCTCAGAGCTCCAGTGAAGATGCTGAGAGCACCAGTGAGGATGTGGAGGGAGCAGAGGACTTTGGAGATGTTGGCCAGTGGACAGGTAGGGTCTGGCAGGAAGAGCTCCTGTAGGGGTGGTGTCCTGCAGTTCAGCTGGATTGTTCTCCTTCTTCCTCCACAGGTGCCTGAATGAAGGCTCCAGCCTGGCCCTTGTGACTCTCCTGCCTCCACTTGCCTTGTAATGGCAACATCTCAATAAAGCTGTGAAAGACCCTTCTGCCTGCCCTTGTTTCTTTATGGTTTATAGGTTTGAATGGGGTGGAGGAATTCAAGGGAAGTATTTGTGGGGGTTCCCCTTTCAAGAATGCTTCCCATATTGCTGCCAATGAGGACTGAAAATGGCTGGAGTAATAAAGCGTTGTACTGGGGGAAGATGGCCGCACTATTCCTTGGGCAGGGCAGTGTGCCTTTTTTTTACTGGGGGAGAGACAGAGGTGTTCAATATACTGGAAATCCTCCCGTTTCTGAGAGGGGTAGTGCTTATGGAGTGTGAGTTGCTACTGTTGTGCCCAGTAAGAGTGAGATCTGGTGTCCTATTCTAGGCTGCACAGACTGACTAAAAGAAACACAAGGAAGGAATTGTCAACAGGGGCTTGGTGTAAAGTAGGCCTTCCCTTCCTTAGCAGAGGAACAATACTGGTGCGCAAACATCAGTGAATAATGGTACAGTTAGAATCTTGGAGGTCTTGTCTTATGGGTGTTGATTTCACAGTATTGGACAGTTATGGGAAGTATTAGGATTGAGACAGGAGATCCCAGTACTTGACTGGCAAGACAGGTGTTCACAACCACCTCTATCAGCAGCACAGACTGTGTAGATTGAGACTGAACGCTTACTACACAAAGCCTCTCCCCTGTTTCAGTGTCCCATGTCATGAATTTCAAGTGAATCCTAGTCTACCTTTGTGACTACCTATAACTTGCACAAATCCTGCTGGCCCACAAAGGCTGTCAATTTTTAGCCCTACTGCACTGCCCTATTAAAGCTTCAAGGATTTAGGATAAACTATTTTATATAATGGTTCCAAAGGTGGCTTCTCAAAGCACTTGAAATAATTACAATAAGAATACACAGGATAAAACAATTCCAATAGACAGAGGAGAACATGGATGGTGGTACTAAGGAAAGTAGAAGCAGAGGGCTAAAGAATGGAACCAGTTCAGTAAAGGCTCTTCTACAGAAGAAGGTGTTGAGTCTGAATTTGAAGGAGTTTAGGGAAGGTGACTCTGCTATCCCTGGGGAGGGAGTTCCAGAGCTTGGGGGCATAACAGGAGAAGGCCTTGTCACTCATACAGTGTAGACGGGCTTTGGGGACAATTAGGAGACCAGAATTAGAAGAGTGAAGGTTATGAGGTGGGGAGTAGGGTGATAATAGATCAAACTGCTACTGAGGTGCAACTGAAATGTGACGGCATGTTCTACAATTTATGCAAGAAAGGGTAATGTTAGGCTTTTATGGACCGTTGGTACAACAGCAGTGCTCAAGGATTCATTTCTAATATTGAGGACAATGGGTTATATACCCATCGTTCTTACCAAAGGATCAGGGACCTTTTGCTATATAAAAAGACTCCTTTCCACCACTAATTTATACAGGTTTGGTTCATTTGGGTTTTATCAGTTAAACATTTCAGTGAAGTCATTGTCCTGCTCGCGGCCGAGCCCGACACACTGTACCGTCTGGTTTCTGTCGCTGGGCGCTCACCCTGCGGTCCATATGGGTCCTAATGCCCCAGTATATGGTAGTGGCAATTTCCCTAAGGAAACAAATACTCCACATTAGTCTGAATGCCACATTCTTCATTGGTCCCATTACATCACAGAAAAACAAAACTACTCACTCTTTAATCTCGTCTAATCCAAGACGCACCGAATATCACAGTCTTCTTTTAACACGCGTGCTGTGATTCCTCTATGTAGCAGAAATGACAACCGAGGAGCCGAGAGATTATTTCAGCATTTCGCGTCTGAACGGAAAACACAAACGACCAACTTGGAAAGACTTGCTTTTGACGCTTTTCAAAGCCTTCTTTGTGCACGACGACTGCGCCACCAAGCAAACTACATAAATATGAGAAAACACGCAAGAGAGTTGTCACTCAGAGTGTCGAAGGGTCGATGTATACTGGGGATCAGTTGAAATGCAACGTCAGGACGAATTATGTCACACGAAGAGAGCACAGCCCTTTCCGCCCTGCCGCGTGTGTCTCGGTAACTCGCTGTGATCGTATAGTGGTCAGTACTTTGCGTTGTGGCCGCAACAACCCCGGTTCGAATTCGGATCACGGCAGATTAGGGGCGTCTGCTTTTCTACTCGCACGAATGAAGGCAAAAAAAAGCCAATCGATGTGAACGAACGGCGCTTTACAGAGGAGTACTGCCTGACTGATCGTTCATGAACGACAGAGGCCACTCCGACCTCTTCTCGGTTTTCTTCAATGACTTACTAAGGATCTTCTTCACATTCGCCCATGCAGGGGAAGCCAGTTACACCAAAGCAAACGCAGGAAAGTGCATTTCAAGCAGAGACCAGGAGGGACTTGTTTACACCGAGAGTGGGCGGAGAATGGAACAATGCGCCCAGCCCTGTTGCTGGAGCCGATTCTTGATGAGCTCTTAGGCTCACTAAGAGGCCACCGCTGGATGCTAATCTTTCTGTTGTTCTTGCAGGTCCTGCGCTGCTTTTGAGCCGACAGAGCTCGTCCTGGTTTGCCGGCACAGCCCAATTGCAAATGATCGGCTCCGCGTACAGAAGGAACGTGCGTTTGGTACAAGAGTGCACGAAGGCACCGGAAATACATTGGGAACAAATGACCGGTCGCTCAAGACCTCTGTGAAGTACAGGAGCGTGCAAAACGAGGCTGTTTCCACCCGGTCTCGAACCGGGGACCTTTCGCGTGTTAGGCGAACGTGATAGCCGCTAAACTTCGGAAACCTGCAGGGACCGCTGCTGGTGTCTCGCTTGCGTTTCGGGCTGAGAAAGGGACGCGTCACTTTAGGCAGGGGGCGCTGGAGAGAGGAACAAAGGGCGCGATGAAACAAAATGCCGAAACCCGGGATCGAACCAGGGACCTTTAGATCTTCAGTCTAACACTCTCCCAACTGAGCTATTTCGGCGGTGCGCAAAGCCCACAGCCACCTGCTCCAGCCTTCCTGTGTTGTGGCATGAGCGCACCAAGAGTAGCGGGAGAGTGTTGCAGGAATGTCACTCAGAAGGAAAGCCACCCAGCTGCGCGCTCTGAGCTCTGTCCAGCGCATCTTCCTCGCATGGACTCCTGCCTGCGACGGGCAGGAAACAATTAGCAAGAACAGAACGGCACCCCATGGGTGTCTCATGACCGCACCTTAGGTTGTGACACGTGCAGGTGTGAGGGGTTGCCGGGCTACTTTGGAGCAGAGCTTGGGCGGAGGGGGGGCGGGAAAGCAGACAAAGAGGTGACACCTCAAGGTCTGCACGATCACAGCTCTCCGCCGCCCCAGGCTTCCGCTCGATAAGCTACTGGACACACCCGCCCCTCCTCACACAGACCGTGGAAAAGCCCCCGAGTGGGAGGGCTCGCTCTTCCTCCCAGGAGCTCTTGGACACGACGCCCAGACAGGGCGCGGGGAGCTGCCGCCTGCAAACACGACTCCAGGCAGGACTCCACTCCGCAGGAGCCGCAGAGCAGAGGAGATGAGGGCAGCTTAGCTCCTGTGCAGAGACCTGAGCTGTTGTTGCTGTGGATGCTGTCTTTTCTGCACTCGGGGTAGGAGTGAATGTTGAGTTGCCCTTAGAAATGAAGCAGAGCACTTCAACGGCACGGGTGTGTGTGTGTGCGCCCTGGTGATTCTGGGAGACAGATCGAACCTGGGCTAAAAGAGAGGGGGCTTAGCCCTCTTCCATTTGCTAGTTCAAAGTTGTACAACCCATTTGTATCTGCTAGGCGGCGCAGTCGTCGTGCACGAAGAACGCTTTGAAAAGCGTCAAAGGCAAGTCATTCCGAGTTGGTCGTTTGTGTTTTCCGTTCAGACGCGAAATGCTGAAATGAACTCTCGGCTCCTCGGTTGTCATTTCTGCTCCGTAAAGGGATCACAGCACGCGTCGGCTTCCAGCATGCTGGGTCGGGACACAATGCCGGGGGTTGGAGAGAGCGATGTCTTCCTCGTTAGTATAGTGGCAAGTATCCCCGCCTGTCACGCGGGAGACCGGGGTTCGATTCCCCGACGGGGTGTAGCTTTTCTTTCACCTCCTTAGAGAAATGACTGCCTTTCACTTCTCTGTTTTCTTTCACAGCGTCGTGCACCTTTTCATTGCTCTCGCTTTCAGAGCCTCCGCACGGCACACGACTCGACATCAGGAAGCACATTGAAGTGAAAGCAGGAAGCGCTGCGACATGCACTGTGCAGATCCCGCCACACTAAGAGGTGAGTGGGTCTGTTCGATCACAGCGCTAGGCGAATCCCCAATCCCCTTTTGTGCCTGGCGACAAAAGATGTCTGTTTCCGCCCAGTTTCGAACCGGGGACTTTTCGCGTGTGAGGCGAACGTGATAACCACTACACTACGGAAACGGTGGTAAGACGTGCCCAGCGGCCCAGCCCTGAGCTTCGCCAATGCGATTCAGCTGCTTCCAGTGCCTTTATTGGAGTGCGCTGATGGACCGTGCTCTCTCTCCAGAGACCAGCACGCCTGTCATGGACGGAGCAGGAAAGGCGGCGCCACATTCTACAGCCCTCTCCACGCAATCGACGAAATCGGGCTACTGAAGTGGAGAAAATCGCCTCTCCAGAAAGTGCAAATATCATCTTGGAGACTATAAATCCTATTGCCGAAGGTCAGCCCTGTCTACCAGAGTAACCCTCCCACGGCGATGATCAGCTCGTCTCACACGCGAGAAGTTTCGGTTGGAAACAAGCGCCCCCTCTTCTCGCACGTTTTGCACGTTTGAGTAGTTTTAATGCGGTTCTTTCGTACACGGTGCTGATCTTTTGGAAAGCAGGAGGCAAAACCGAGTCGAACCGCCTGGGTGAAAACCAGGAACCCTAACCGCTAGACTATATGGCAGCGAACAACCATGCTGTTCCCGGCATCATGCAAGCAAACTACATAAATATGAGAAAACACGCAAGAGAGTTGTCACTCAGAGTGTCGAAGGGTCGATGTATACTGGGGCTCAGTTGAAATGCAACGTCAGGACTTTTCCGAATTATGTCACACGAAGAGAGCACAGCCCTTTCCGCCCTGC
The DNA here is from genome assembly GCF_059453375.1 of Lepisosteus platostomus. Taxonomy (NCBI): domain Eukaryota; kingdom Metazoa; phylum Chordata; class Actinopteri; order Semionotiformes; family Lepisosteidae; genus Lepisosteus; species Lepisosteus platostomus. The sequence goes on along the minus strand of NC_142615.1, from coordinate 21,187,227 downwards.
CGCGTGTGTCTCGGTAACTCGCTGTGATCGTATAGTGGTCAGTACTTTGCGTTGTGGCCGCAACAACCCCGGTTCGAATCCGGGTCATGGCAGAATAGGGGCGTCTGCTTTTACTACTCGCACGAATGAAGGCAAAAAAAAGCCAATCGACGTGAACGAACGGCGCTTTACAGAGGAGTACTGCCTGACTGGATCGTTGATGAACGACAGAGGCCACTCCGACCTCTTCTCGGTTTTCTTCAATGACTTACTAAGGATCTTCTTCACATTCGCCCATGCAGGGGAAGCCAGTTACACCAAAGCAAACGCAGGAAAGTGCATTTCAAGCAGAGACCAGGAGGGACTTGTTTACACCGAGAGTGGGCGGAGAATGGAACAATGCGCCCAGCCCTGTTGCTGGAGCCGATTCTTGATGAGCTCTTGGGCTCACTAAGAGGCCCCCGCTGGATGCTAATCTTTCTGTTGTTCTTGCAGGTCCTGCGCTGCTTTTGAGCCGACAGAGCTCGTCCTGGTCTGTCGGCACAGCCCAATTGCAAATGATCGGCTCCGCGTACAGAAGGAACGTGCGTTTGGTACAAGAGTGCACGAAGGCACCGGAAATACATTGGGAACAAATGACCGGTCGCTCAAGACCTCTGTGAAGTACAGGAGCGTGCAAAACGAGGCTGTTTCCGCCCGGTCTCGAACCGGGGACCTTTCGCGTGTTAGGCGAACGTGATAGCCGCTACACTACGGAAACCTGTAGGGACTGCTGCTGGTGTCTCGCTTGCGTTTCGGGCTGAGAAAGGGACGCGTCACTTTAGGTAGGTGGCGCTGGAGAGAGGAACAAAGGGCGCGATGAAACAAAATGCCGAAACCCGGGATCTTTAGATCTTCAGTCTAACGCTCTCCCAACTGAGCTATTTCGGTAGTGCGCAAAGCCCACAGCCACCTGCTCCAGCCTTCCTGTGTTGTGGCATGAGCGCACCAAGAGTAGCGGGAGAGTGTTGCAGGAACGTCACTCAGAAGGAAAGCCACCCAGCTGCGCCCTCTGAGCTCTGTCCAGCGCATCTTCCTCGCATGGACTCCTGCCTGCGACGGGCAGGAAACAATTAGCAAGAACAGAACGACACCCCATGGGTGTCTCATGACCGCACCTTAGGTTGTGACACGTGCAGGTGTGAGGGGTTGCCGGGCTACTTTGGAGCAGAGCTTGGGCGGAGGGGGGGCGGGAAAGCAGACAAAGAGGTGACACCTCAAGGTCTGCACGATCACAGCTCTCCGCCGCCCCAGGCTTCCGCTCGATAAGCTACTGGACACACCCGCCCCTCCTCACACAGACCGTGGAAAAGCCCCCGAGTGGGAGGGCTCGCTCTTCCTCCCAGGAGCTCTTGGACACGACGCCCAGACAGGGCGCGGGGAGCTGCCGCCTGCAAACACGACTCCAGGCAGGACTCCACTCCGCAGGAGCCGCAGAGCAGAGGAGATGAGGGCAGCTTAGCTCCTGTGCAGAGACCTGAGCTGTTGTTGCTGTGGATGCTGTCTTTTCTGCACTCGGGGTAGGAGTGAATGTTGAGTTGCCCTTAGAAATGAAGCAGAGCACTTCAACGGCACGGGTGTGTGTGTGTGTGCGCCCTGGTGATTCTGGGAGACAGATCGAACCTGGGCTAAAAGAGAGGGGGCTTAGCCCTCTTCCATTTGCTAGTTCAAAGTTGTACAACCCCTTTGTATCTGCTAGGCGGCGCAGTCGTCGTGCACAAAGAACACTTTGAAAAGCGTCAAAGGCAAGTCATTCCGAGTTGGTCGTTTGTGTTTTCCGTTCAGACGCGAAATGCTGACATGATCTCTCGGCTCCTCGGTTGTCATTTCTGCTCCGTAAAGGAATCACAGCACGCGTCGGCTTCCAGCATGCTGGGTCGGGACACGATGCTGGGGGTTGGAGAGAGCGATTTCTTCCTCGTTAGTATAGTGGCAAGTATCCCCGCCTGTCACGCGGGAGACCAGGGTTCGATTCCCCAACGGGCAGTAGCTTTTCTTTCACCTCCTTAGAGAAATGACTGCCTTTCACTTCTCTGTTTTCTTTCACAGCGTCGTGCACCTTTTCATTGCTCTCGCTTTCAGAGCCTCCGCACGGCACACGACTCGACATCAGGAAGCACATTGAAGTGAAAGCAGGAAGCGCTGCGACATGCACTGTGCAGATCCAGCCACACTAAGAGGTGAGTGGGTCTGTTCGATGCACAAAGAACGCTTTGAGAAGCGTCAAAGGCAAGTCATTCCGAGTTGGTCGTTTGTGTTTTCCGTTCAGACGCGAAATGCTGAAATGATCTCTCGGCTCCTCGGTTGTCATTTCTGCTCCGTAAAGGAATCACAGCACGCGTCGGCTTCCAGCACGGTGGGTCGGGACACGATGCCGGGGGTCGGAGAGAGCGATGTCTTCCTCGTTAGTATAGGACCTGTCACCTGTCCCCACCTGTCACGCGGGAGACTGGGGTGCATCAGGACGCGCCTTGAAGTGAAAGCAGGATGCGCTGTGACATGCACTGTGCAGATCCCGCCACACTAAGAGGTGGGTCCAGTGGGTCTGTTCGATCACAGCGCTAGGCGAATCCCCAATCCCCTTTTGTGCGTGGCGACAAAAGAAGTCTGTTCCCGCCTGGTTTCAAACCGGGAACCTTTCACGTGTGAGGTGCACGTGAAAACCACTACACTACGGAAAGGTGGTAAGAAGGTGTCCAGCGGCCCAGCGTGATTCAGCTGCTTCCAGTGCCTTTATTGGAGTGCGCTGATGGACCGTGCTCTCTCTCCAGAGACCAGCACGCCTGTCATGGACGGAGCAGGAAAGGCGGCGCCACATTCTACAGCCCTCTCCACGCAATCGACGAAATCGGGCTACTGAAGTGGAGAAAATCGCCTCTCCAGAAAGTGCAAATATCATCTTGGAGAATATAAATCCTATTGCCAAAGGTCAGCCCTGTCTACCAGAGTAACCCTCCCATCTCCTGCAGCGATGATCAGCTCGTCTCACACGCGAGAAGTTTCAGCTGGAAACAAGCGCCCCCTCTTCTCGCACGTTTTGCACGTTCGAGTAGTTTAATGCGGCTCCTTCGTACACGGTGCTGATCTTTTGGAAAGCAGGAGGCAAAACTGACACGTCCCCATACCGGGAATCGAACCCGGGCCGCCTGGGTGAAAACCTTTAATCTTAACCGCTAGACCGGAGCAAGCAACCGGGCATCATGCAAGCAAACTACATAAATATGAGAAAACACGCAAGAGAGTTGTCACTCAGTGTCGAAGGGTCGATGTATACTGGGGCTCAGTTGAAATGCAACGTCATGACTTTCCCGAATTATGTCACACGAAGAGAGCACAGCCTTTTCCGCCCTGCCACGTGTGTATCAGAAACTCGCCGTGATCGTATAGGGGTCAGTACTTTACGTTGTGGCCGTCCTGATGTACCCCGGTCTCCCGCGTGACAGGTGGGGATACTCGCCACTATACTAACGAGAAAGACATCGCTCTCTGCTTAGTGTGCAAAACACTTACTTGCAGCATTGTGGGTGCTGTGGTTTAAATGCTATTGGTTTGTGAACAGAATACCCCTATCCCAGTGCATTGTGCCACATTAAATTTAACGCACGAGAAAAAGAGATTCAGAACGCAAAGCTGTGTCAGTGTTCTGTGTAAAAAATCGGTTTGAACATCACGGGAGCTGTTTTTAATAAGCTGCTGAGTAAAGATTATTGAAGCACTTACAAGTTCTTTTCAGAACAAAGGACAAGTGGAGAAGCAATTAACAAACAAGCATTAGCTTTATTCGCTTACAACAACACAAAACCAAACACAGGATTTACACACACATGAGGAGACTGACGGAACACGTACACACATTTAGGGTGGTAATTACCTAACAATACACTATACTTTTACAGGACTACACAGGGCACTAGAATTACTAGGACATTATTTACACAGGTAGGGTGCTGGTCATCGTGCTGACCCTCAGACTCTCCCCGGCTACCACTCCCAGCATGCCCAGCGGTACTACGAGCGCCTAGGGGCGATTCCTCCTCACCACCAGGCGAGGGCGTTACAATATGGACTCCCAGGAGGCTCCCATACTTCGGATTCTTGCGTTCTTATCAGAACATACTGATGCGCAAACATATTCATTACCATATTTCAAAGCATTGGAATAATATATGTCGTACAGCAACACAAAAACAGGAAGACAAGTATCACAGCTACTATAATCGGTGTTAGTAACTTAAAGAAAAACATTCCCCCTGGCCCAAACAGTGATTCTAACCAGGAGAGAAATGGGTGAGGCTGTAGAATGAGGCATTAAAACACATACATAACAAGATGCATTAAATTTCTTTAACTTTACAGTATGATTTATAAGTTTATACTCATATCCCCCTCATTATCAGTTTCATTCAGCCAGTTTGTATACAAAGAGGCTTCGCATTTAGATTCTTCCTCTTTCTGGGTGGTGACAGGCTTCCACATAAAAAGGAAAAAGGCTGGGCACATCAGTCCCAAGCATGTGATCCCCATCTATCCCTGTGGAGACATCACTCCTGCGCGTTGCTCAGTTCGTTTGTGACCTTTTTACAGTGGGAAGCATGAATTCAGGGCACCCTTTCCGTGACTTTCACAGCAGTCGCAGTGGTCAGCAGCCTTGCTACGGCCCCCTCCACCTGAGTGAACACCACTTCTTTTTCCTGAAGTCTTTCACCAGAAGAGTAATAACTCTTAGAAAAATCTACACATTGTTCCACTGCCTCAGCTGTGCCATTTTGCAGAACAATTCTAGCTGAAGTTGTAAAATTTCTCATTGGCCCGTTCCTGCAAAACATCTTATTATGAACAAACAAATCATAATAATAATGTGCATCTAGAGGAATCACTCCCAAGGGTAACCCCCCCTTAAAACTATATTGTTCTACCCATCAGGTTCTGCCACTAGATAAGAGAACCTTTCCCATGAAATCATTTTTTGACCTTCATGATCCCTTCAGGGCGTACAATAAGCACAGAAGCAGCAGCTTTAGTCCACATGTTTTTCAAGCAGGATATTAACAGTATGATCATAACGAATAATACCAGACACACAAATATGTATTGAACCAGAGACCCTCTCCAGGTTCCTAGCACAGACTGTAGCCATGCACCAATGCCCCAATTATCTGGATTATAATTATGATATATATTTTTCTTCATCATAGATGTGCTTTGCTAAGTCATTCATTTGCTAATAATTGTCTAGAATACAAGTACTGTTTAGTCTTTGCTCACCTAAACAGCTGTCTATCACCCTAATAGAGAATGGCCTAAAACTGTGATTATAGCGAGGAGCATACAGTTATTTCCATTCTAATACATCTGAGTTACACTCAGACTAAAAGCAGGGCTATTTACCCATGCCAGTAAACCTAAATAATCACCTCTATCAAAGGGGATTACTCCCATGAGCATCTTTTATAGCAATACAATCCCAACATGAGCTCCGATTATTATTTGTGGCTGACTGATAAAGTATTGATTCCATATCCCCATTTTATCAAAGTAAAACTCATTACACTTAACAGGTACACTGTCATCCCCCCTCAGGAAGCTCAACAAACACAGAAACAGTTACAATATAATAATTAATGTTCACTCAGTCTCTGGTGCAGTGGTTCGGTGTTGGCGCAATGCGTAGATCCAGCGATCTCATCCTGTCACTCAGATGGCAGAGTCGGTAGTCAGTTGCACTTGATATGGTCCTTCCCAGCAGGGTTGCAACATCTGGCAGGGTATATCTTCCTCACCACACCCACTCGTCAGGTATCAGGTCGTGTCTTCCCTCTACTGGAGGTCTCCAAGTGTCCAGCACCTGTTCACCAGCCCCGTGCACCACTTCAATTAACAACCTACAATACTACAATAGAGAATTAGCAAATTCAACAATCCATTAGCCAAATTCATCCCTCCAGGAAGTTTTGTTGATTGGCTTGTGATGACATCAAACAGGCTCTATTACACAGTTCTGTTTGATCCAGCCCGCATTCCATGGCGTTCCTTCAGTCTGATGTCTAGTCGATCTTTTAGAGTTCTGTTCCTTCATTGCACTGTTCCAGCAGACTGAGGGTGATCTCAGTCCATCTCACCCCGAATAATGCAGCCACAGCCTGTCCCTTGATCATAATACAAGCGGTAGGTCAGTGCCCACCGAGGGCTTATCTCCATCATCAAGTGTTTGGTAGACACAGAGGCAGTGACAGCAACCCACTGGGAAAACAGATGATAAGAGCCAAGGTTTCCCTTTACAATTGTAAATTGTAAACATTTGCTACTGCGTGAAAGGTTTCTCAGGAGCAGGCCTTTTGAGCTGTAGCACCTGCACCTGAACTGTAGTTGAGTTCCTTTGATAAGCATCACATTGAGTTACCACATAAGTGGCTACTGCTTCAAACACGGTCCCCACCCAGGTGTCCGACAGAGTGCATTTGTCGAGCTACAAAGGGCATTAGGCTGTGAGGGCATGCAGAGCGTCCAGTGTGCTGGCAGCACCACACTCTTTTCTAACCATGTCCTTTTCTCTGCTTTAGAGGCCTCAGCCTGAATATCCTGTAGCTGTCCCCTTTTCACCAACAGAGGTCTCACAGGGGTCTCAGACTCCTGTTCTACCTGGACTGTGCACCTGACAGCTACATCTGCAAAGTTGTTCCCTCGAGTTACTGGAAACATTTCTTTATTATGTGATTTATACTTTACCACAGCTACTTCAGCCAGTAGCTGCAAAGCTTCTAACAGTTCAGAGACAAACCCAGCATTCTTGACTGGAGTCCCTTCCATGTTGGGGAAATCCCTATTCCTTCACTGCCATCCAAAATTGTAGCATACACCAAATGTATATATACAGTCTATATAAATTGCTACAATTTTCCATTTAGCATATTTACAAGTTTCAATTAAATATTTTCATTCGGTCTGCTAGTTCTACACCAGATTATTCACAGTTTATACAGCCAGGCAGGTAGCCTGCACAACACATAAACACGGCCCCTTGGCCACCGCATCAAGGGGTCCTGAATAATAATAACCCACCAGACGATGCCTATCTCCATGCTCCTGCACCAGCACAATGGCTCACAACCCATTTCTTTCACTTACAGACAGATTACATACAGATGATCCGTCTGAGGGAATCCAGTCCAGGGCCAGTGCCTGCAAAAAAGCTTGTCTCAAAACATCAAAACCGGTTTCTGCTGCAGGGGTCAAGGCAATTTTGTCTTTAGACTGCACTACCCCCCTTAAACCAATACGTCACTGGACAAGCTCGTTCTGAGAAGGCATTCACCCTGGCTTTATCATGTAGTTGGTTTTATACTCCTTTTTTTTTCAAGATCCAGTACTTGGAGTAGCCCGGCCTTATGGATTCCCTCATTAGGTAAAACAATCACAATATCACATAACTCTATTGAGTTAGGTTTACATAAATGCTATTTCATGCAGTAATTCCTTATAAAATGCTACAGTCTGGGCCTAAAATAGGTCTGGGGTGTCCCCCACCCACATCAGTAGTTGAAACTGTACATCTTTACCCAAGCAGACTCTGACAGCTTATATTTGCTTTAAACACAACCCTTGCACTCCTTCTCCTGTAGCCTCCTGTTACCTGTTAGAAAACTTTATATCACATTTTTATGCTGTTTTAGTCTAAAAACAGAACAGCTGTGCTCCTGTGTCCCCCAGTTACTGCACACTGTAAGATTATTTCACTTTTATTTCAATCCTGAGATAAATTTAGGAAGGCTAAAGAGGGGTTTACTAGATTAAAGCTGTTAGTTCACGCACGGCTCTCGTTTCAGCTTCTGACATGTTCTTTAATTGTGAAATCAAGCCTCTTTCTTCCAATTTCTCCAAAAAACACATTTTTTTTTAGTAACTGCACACCAGCTTATTAGTAGTTTTGTCTTTGCGGTTTTATATCTCGGTATAACATGAAAGTCGCACAATAGTTTCGACAAACTGGCGGCTCCCTTTTCTCCTCCTTGGGAGTCTTTTTACCTCCCATTTGCAGCGCTCGCACTTCTGCATGCATGCTTCGCGAGTTATTAAATCAAATCTGTCTCCACTGTCCGTAATATCAGGAAAGCATAGTTGTACATTCTTGGCAACATCAGGTTTTAACACACTCAAGTAAATTTGTTTTATTACTGTGGAAGTATCTTCATTCACTTCCTTTTCATCGGCTAACCCCGAGTATACTATCCATAAAGCTATAAACCTTTCTGTAAAATCTGAAAACATCCTCACTTCCTTCTGCTGACATGCTGTTACTTTTCTCTAATCAGTTTTCGGTGGGTAATGCTCTTTCAAAAATCTCCACACTAATTCCCACCCTTCTCCCAGATTCTCTCTTAAGGCGTTCTATTTCTTCTTTCGCTGTTTCTTTTTCTGCATATATAACTTCGTTTCGTTCAGCCATTGCTTTTAGCTTTTCCATCAGGGATTTTTGCGTCTCATCTATGATATTCTGTTGAATTCTCAAATATTCCTCTAACTATTGTTTATTTTTATCCAAATATTCATACACTTTTCTACATTCCTGTTCAGCCTAAATTCCGTCTGACAGTCAATATTTCTTTTAAGTTTCACTTTGGATTAATCAAACTTTTTTTCTTCACACCAAACCATTTTCACGTCTCCCACGCGCCCCGCAGAATCCCCCAGTCGAGACAAACTGACGAACTATCACAATACAGGAACACGGACCAGGTTCCAAATCCTGGCTTTAAACACACAGTTGAATTGAGTTACCATTTTCGGCTCTTCTGCGAGTACAGTTCTAGTTACTACCTTCAGCCGTACTGCAGTCGTGTACCAGGATGCAACACCTGGATTTTTTCGCACGGGCAGGGCGAGACGCTATTCCTTTAGCAATCCCTCTTTTTCTACCCCACCTTCACAAAAGAGGCATCTAAAAACACATACACCATTAACTCATTTTTCTGTTGTATTTGCTTCAGCTTCAGGAAAACCCTGAATCCACCACAGCAACATGGAGAGGACAAGGGACTTTTTAGAAAAGAGGAGTCCTTACCTCTTTTTAGAAGCGGCCGCCTATCTTTTCCTCTCCATGTCCGTGTGGTTTAATTTAGATGGACACTTCTTCATCATTTGGGTCATGTATCCGCCAATCTGCCTCCTCCTTTTTAGAGGATGTTGTAAACCTTTAGGAACAATATGATCTAGCAACAAGGTTATGTCACTGTAATTACAGATGCAGCCATTCAAAGTGAGCGGTACAGAAACGTACCGCAGGTATGATGACACGGGGTACCGTGGTGCGTGATTGGTTGACCGACAGGGGCACTCGTGGTCCGTTGGTCTGTCGTAGAAAGACTTACTGTAAACGTCTTTACTGTGCCCGTTGTAGATATTGAATTTTACCACTGAAGGGAAATCTTAGTAGCTGAGCATAAAAAGAATAGGAGCATACTGTAACGCGTGTGAAGGCCGTAAACGATATTAATTTTGGAACGTAAACATACAGTATATAGCTGGTCTTGGTACTTTAAAGAAAAAAATACACACCAGTATTCCATTTCTCCCTAAACATTTTAAGCTTCTTAGTCTTTAACTAACGTGATACCGGAGTCAACAAGCATACTTTTAGAATTTGATTAAAAGGGAATATAATATGGAATCGCGTATCTAAAGAATTTAATAACGGTATGATTATATCCGTGTACTGCGGCAGGGCTGTGTAGGGCTGTTTCGCCTGCCTGATCATGCGAGCTGTCTTGTAGCCTACTGGTCTAGGTGTGTGACTACCAACTGGCAGGTTGTGTGTTTGAATCCAGCTGGTGCTGGACTTTTATTTTAACAAACATTTCTTCGAAAAAATAGGTAAGCGATATTATGGACAATCAATTGACTTTTATATTTCAAAATATCGCAACATGATCGATATTTGCGATATTTTGAACATATCTTCCCTTCTGACAGCGGTTCCTGCTTCTATTGTGTGTGTGTGTGCAACAGTACATTTTTATAGAGAAATGGAGGCTGGACAGTATGCGTTACAATATAAACATTTATATTGATTTAAATCGTGTTCTGATTTAAATCGCAAACGTGTGTTTAATTATGTGTTTTTTAATCATGATCAGGCTAATGCATTTCTACATTTTCTGTATGAACCAGCTTAGAGGTTCATACAGAAAGACAGCTTGTGTTTAAATTGAGTGTAAGGTAATTTATGCTTCTAAAGTCATGGTCAGTATTGTTGTACTGTGCTGTATTGTGTCACATTATTTTATAGCGTTTTTATTGCGTTATTAAATCCGGTGGCGCTGTGTTAGTTTCCTGACTCACATTATTTAAACTGCGACACTGATCATTCATCTCTAAATAAACTTTATTTTATATAGCGTTTTAAGCGAATAGGTAATTAGATTGCTCATAAACCTAATCACTTTTTCTACATAAACACAGTGTGATTGCTCTCTGAAAATGCTTTTCCTTTATTTTTAAAGTAGGCTCAGATTTCAACTATAGATCGTATTATTATAAACTTTCTTGGAAAAATGTATTTTATGTAAACCATGTTTGCTATTAATTCATTTAGGGCTAAAATACGTTCATTGTCTTCCAATCGAGTCGAGTTGACATTGGAAGCCTGCCACACCCGGACTGTTAAACCAACGTATTAGCACGTCAAAGCCCATTGAGCCAGTATTGGCTTTAGTATTTAGTATTTAGTATATTGTAACGCTTACGGCAGACAGGCACTGTGTAGGAGCCGACGCACCAGAGCAGCGCATAGAGGGAGCGTCTGCATTTATAACTTAGTTTTTAAAATTAGTCAAGCAATACGAAGCATCTCCTTTTACTTAGTGCCTGAGCATACTGCAACGCGTGTGAAGCCCATAAACGATATTAATTTTGGAACTTAAACATACAGTATATGGCTGGTCTCGGTACTTACACACATACACACCAGTATTCCATTTCTCCCTAAACATTTTAAGCATCGAAGTCTTTAACTAACGCGATACCGGAGTCAACAAGCATACTTTTAGAATTTGATTAAAAGGGAATATAATATGGAATCACGTATCTCAAGAATTTAAAGACCAGACAATCGCAAACTCGTTTTCAATAAAATTATTTTATTCATTCAGCAGTTTGTGAGAGGGACATCCAGCAGGGAGAGACACACACACCGGTTTTCATTGACAAAATTTTTTTTTTTCAATTCTTCTTGTCTAACAGGAATGTTTTGTTTGTGGACAGACTGTTAGACAAGAGGAAAAGACCGCCTCCTCCTACGAAGCATTTCGTTGATCCGATCACGAATTCTTTTCCAGTCGTACGCAGCAAGGGTTGAGAATCTCCGATTCACCATCGTACTAATGGTTTCCCGGAGATTGCAAGGCAAGGCTCTTTTGCCTCTGGACCCATCGAAATTTACAGACGTGGTCCACCCCCAGTAAATTTCAAAAGTCACAAGATTTCGAAACACGAGGGCGGCGTAGCGGTCGGCTCTTGCTTTCCCGTCTATGCCGATGCACTGCAAGTACAACCCCCCCTCCATCTCCTGGGTGATGGGTAGCAGTTGGACATCTGGGAGAATTATTCCTCCCACTGGCATCTGTGAATTCCGCTGTGCTTCCTGGGGGGAGATAGCCGGCGGGGACAGCATCAACAGATTCCTGCGCGGTGGTGAACTGAGAGGCCGGGATGGAGTGTCCTGAGGCGGTGTGTGCTCTGCGGGGGGCAGAGCTTCCGCCGGGCAATGCAGCCTGCGCGGTGGGGAGAGGCACTTTTCGGGAGACAGCTGCTCAACTGTTTGACTGCTGGAACTCTAGCCTCCCAATTCTCCCCAGTAATGCATCATAATGCTGCCGCTGCTGCCGAAATGTCTCCATACAGGTGCTGCTTCTACAGGTTGGCACCCTGGCCAGTGGCCGAGAGCAGAGACCCACGGCCTGTGGCAAAATAACATAATTCATGTAAGAAATAAAGTCACACAGTAGTATTCATCAGTCGCGGAACAGAAGTCAAAATAAACTTTTCTTTTTTTCCGTCTTACCGCTTTCTTTTTTACTGTCCTGGTGGTAGATCGTTTCGCCGGTGCGGTGTTTTCTTGAAGAACAGGCTACGAATAAATAATTATAATTGAATTTAAAATTCAAAACAGCAATAATACCTTGAAATATACGCTGTAATCATGTATTTCAGATGAAGTCTGCTGTATTTGCTTACCCTTCGCTCTTTGGAAGTTGGGGCGGCAGAAGCACCCCGTCTCTTCCCGTAAAAGGTCTTGGTCTCCATACTGTACTGTAGTCGCTGTAGTGCAGGTTCGCAGTTTTTTTTGTGATGGGAGCTCACCCAATCCCTTTGTGTATTTATGCTATATTCACATGTACGGCTAGAATGTTCATTGTCTTCCAATGAAAGGGGGGTCCCTCTTGCCGAAGTCGGGAGACATTAGAGGCTTGCCACACCCGGACTGTTAAACCAACGCATTAGCACGTCAAACCCCATTGAGGAGCCGGGCGCAATAATTGTTTTGTCCCTTGATTTACTGATCTGCATTAATTATGGAAATCGAGTTCCTGCTCTTTGCAGACGACCTGGTCCCGCTGTCGCCCACAGAACAGAGGCTGCGCCAGAACCTGGCGCTGCTGGAGCAGCACTGTCAGACCTGGGCGCCGACAGTCAATCTGGACAAGACCAGAGTTATGGTTTTCCAGAAAAAAAGCCAGACCTCAGGGAAACAGGTACAAATTCACACTTAACAACACATTAACACCTAACAACAGGAGCAGGGACGAATAAGGCCAGTACCCACTATTGTTAAACATACAGAAAAGAATATTAAAGTATTGAATATTAGTATTGGCTTTAGTACTAGCCATACAGAACATTAAAGTGCCCCTTTTCCATTCAGCAGGTGCCTGAGCCGCTGTGTCCTATCTTCTGACAGTCGCCGTTGTGAATGTCTGTAGAGTGTATCTTATTTTTAGTACTAAAATAAATACTTAGTACTTTAGTACTAAGTACTAAAATACTAGTACCGAGGGAGCGTCTGCATTTATAACTTCGTTTTTAAAATTAGTCAAGCAATATGAAGCATCTCCTTTTACTTTTAAGTCCCTTAAATACATTGAGCACAGCTACTCACCACTTAAGATTGCTTTTTGATACCATCCTTACACAAAGCAGAAACTTTCCGATGACATACAGTACAAGGGGAAAGATTACAGATTTTAATCGTCTTTAATTTTGTTACGTTATACGTTTTAGGAACGTTTCATCTAAACAAACACCACAAAACTATTCTCGATTGTATTTCTGAATGTTATGTTACACCTACAGTAGTTCACTGCTTTAAATACATCGAATTAAGAAAGTTATGTGTAGGACTTTAGATCTTTTTTTCTGAAGCAAGGAAAATCTAATCATGTTTCTCTATAACAATAATAAAAAACTTTATTTTACATATCACCTTTAAAAGTGGCATCTCAAAGCAATACAGTAGATCGAAAAACAGTTAAAAGGGACCAAAGTAAATACCAGACAAACACAAACGCATTTTTAATAAAATGCTTTTATTCATTCAGCAGAGAGTGAGAGGGACATCCAGCAGAGAGAGACACACACACCGGTTTCCATTGACAAAATTGTTTTTTTTCAATTCCTCTTGTCAAACAGGAATGTTTTGTTTGTGGACAGACTGTTAGACTAGAGGAAAAGAGCGCCTCCTTCTACGAAGCATTTCGTTGATCCGATCACTAATTCTTTTCCAGTCGCACGAAGTAAGGGTTGTAAAGCGCGAAGTAAAGCGCTGATTCTTATGGAATGTGTTCCGCCGGGGATTCAAAAAAAGTATTTGACAAAATTTGTTTTTTTTTCAATTCCTCTTGTCTAACAGGAATGTTTTGTTTGTGGACAGACTGTCCACAAACGTGAGACTGTCTTTCTCAGACTTACATTCCCGAATGTCCCCCGCCCCGGTCAACAATCCTAGGAAGAACACGAAACAGCCTGTTAATAAAATTTTTACAATTTTGTTCGGTCAGTTCTTCCTCCCAGAATTTATAGATTGCATTGATCAGTTCCTGCTTTGTGACGGGCTTAGCAGTTTTCCGAACGTAGTCTTTCAACGAATGCCAAACCATCTCTATCAGATTTAGATCTGGGGATTCGGCTGGAGTTTTCACCCAGTTCACTCCTTCTGCTATAAGCCTCGCCCTTGCTGCTGTGTGTTTCGGATCGTTGTCTTGAAAGAGACGGTGCCTTGATCCAAACTGCTCCCTGATATATGGGGCAGCATGCTGTGTGACCACAACTTCCTCGAAGAATACACGGTCCATAATTCCTTCTAAAATAAGAAGTGCTCCCGGGCCTCTTCTAGATATACCCCCCCAGACGTGAACCTTCAGTGGATGTTTGGGCTTTGGCTTGTCCACATATCTCCCCTTTTTGCAAAATGCCATTGTTGAAAACTGTTCCAGAGCCACTGTTGTTTCGTCGGTGAAAAGTACATCCTGAAATGCCTCCCCCTGTTCAATCCATTGGAGCGCTTGCTTGAGTCTTTCCTCTTTGTTTTTTTGCCTTATCATGGGGCTTGTGTTGGTTTTTCTGTATCTCCATCCAAGCCTCCTGCGTACTCTTTTTATCGATGTCGGGCTAATGTTCGCACCGAGGTCAGCCCATAGCCGTCTTTGGACTTGCATCGCCGGTAGCTCATCATTTTCATCAGTCAGTTTGTCGATAGCTCGCACAATAAGACTTGAAAAAAAAGAGATCAGCAGTTAGTTTTAAAAATAATGTGCGTAGTTGTATTTACATGCAAGAAAGGTATTTTTAAAAATTTATTTACCTTTGAATCGTCCTCGGTTTAGATTCTCTTTGCCTCCTCTCCCCTTTATAATGCCATCTCACTGTGCTTTCAGAAACGAAGATGTCCATCGAAGCCAACTGCTGTACAATGTCCCGTGTTGACTTCCCGTTTCTTTTCATCTTCATTATTTGGTGTGAGAGAGTCTTCGTGATTTTAGTCATTGTCCGTCCCCTTACCAAAGCGATACAGTGGTGCAGCTTGAATTCTGTACCTATATACTGTATGGTATGGTACAGATAAAACTTACACCATACCGATGAGCTAATGCCAGGGAAAGACACTCCTATTTTATTTAAAACACAATACGCAAGGAAATGTGTCTGATGCATTAGCAAGTTAAAACAATTGGGTCGAAAACCTGGGCGTAACACCATTTCCTTTTTCTGATCATTCGCTTTCTGGATACACATTTCACCTGTCCTGTTCTTTGTTTTCCTGGTTTGCTGATTATGCCTGCTGTGGTCCACTCCTACCCTCACACCTAAAGAATACTATTTTAAATTTCTTGGTGCAGTTCATTAACCCTTGTATGTACTGTCCGCGCCCAAAATGCAATTTAAAAAAAGTCAAAAACCGCGCTCAAAATGCAATTTAGAGCTTAATAAGATACACTCCACAGGCATTCACAACAGCAACATATGAAACGTTTATTTTTTAATCGCTGTCTAAGGAAATCTCAGTATAACTTTGTTCATGAACAAACAGTGGCATGTTACATTATTATTAGTTTTTTTGTTAACAAGGCTCGCCAGCTAATGTGAATTGAAACCTGTCTTGCTAGCTTTTTAAAGTCGTGCATGTGTAAACGACAATTGAAATAGAGAAAAAAGACCTGACTGACAAGCCGATACATACTCTTAGAGTTTGATTAATAGGGAATATAATACAAAAATATAGTACTAAAAAAGGTACTACCAATTTTAAAGGTGATTTTACTTTTAAATAAAAATTTGAATCCCCTGCGGAACACATTCCATAAGAATTAGCGGTTTTACAGTATATATCGCCTTTAAAGGTGGCTTCTCAAAACGCTTTACAGGATAAAAACAACCAGAACAGCAACAACAACAATATTGTATTTCATTGCACTTTGAAAACCAAGTAATAACTTAACTATACGTGCAAACGTTTCATATGTTGCTGTTGTGAATGCCTGTGGAGTGTATCTTATTTGCCTTGAGTCCTAGTTATCTCTCTCCCCCTTCCCCCCTCTCTCCCTCAATTCAATTCAATTCAAGGTGTTTTATTTGCATGACAGATGGGTACAATCAGTGTTGGGTATGTATATTTTGATATTTACACCCGGCGCGGCACCGAGGGAGCGTCTGCATTTATAACTTCGTTTTTAAAATTAGTCAAGTAATATGAAGCATCTCCTTTTACTTTTAAGTCCCTTAAATACATTGAGCACAGCTTTCTCACCACTTAAGATTGCTTTTCGATACCATCCTTACACAAAGCAGAAACTTTCCGATGACTCACAGTACAAGTGGAAAGATTACAGATTTTAATAGTATTTTATAGTACTAAACTAGCACTTCGTAGAAGGAGGCGCTCTTTTCCTCTAGTCTAACAGTCTGTCCACAAACAAAACATTCCTGTTAGACAAGAGGAATTGAAAAAAAACAATTTTGTCAATGAAAACCAGTGTGTGTGTCTCTCTCTGCTGGATGTCCCTGTCACTCTCTGCTGAATGAATAAAATAATTTTATTGAAAACGCGTTTGCGATTGTCTGGTATTTACCTTGGTCCCTTTTAACTGTTTTTACGGTCTACAGTATTGCTTTGAGACGCCACTTTTAAAGGTGATATGTAAAATAAAGTTTTTTATTATTGTTATAGAGAAACATGATCAGATTTTCCCTGGTTCAGAAAAAAAGATCTAAAGTGCTGATTCTTATGGAATGTGTTCCGCAGGGGATTCAAATTTTTATTTATTTATTTTTTAATTGCGTATCTAAGGAAATCTCAGTATAACTTTGTTCATGAACAAACAGTGGCATGTTACATTATTATTTGTTTTTTTGTTAACAAGGCTCGCCAGCTAATGTGAATCGAAACCTGTCTTGCTAGCTTTTAAAGTCGTGCATGTGTAAACGACAATTCAAATAGAGAAAAAAAGACCTGACTGACAAGATTTAATTAATGCACATCAGTAAATCAAGGGACAAAACAACTATTGCGCCCGGGTCCTCAATGGGCTTTGACGTGCTAATGCGTTGGTTTAACAGTCCGGGTGTGGCAAGCCTCTAATGTCTCCCGACTTCGGCAAAAGGCACCCACCTTTCATTGGAAGACAATGAACATTCTAGCCGTACATGTGAATATAGCATAAATACACCAAGGGATTGGGTGAGCTCCCATCACAAAAAAAACTGCGAACCTGCACTACAGCGACCATAGTACAATATGGAGACCAAGACCTTTTACGGGAAGAGACGGGGTGCTTCTGCTGCCCCAGCTTCCAAAGAGCGAAGGGTAAGCAAATACAGCAGACTTCATCTGAAATACGCGATTTCAGCGCATATTATAAGGTATTATTGCCGTTTTGAATTTTAAATTCAATTATAATTATTTCTTCGTAGCCTGTTCTTCAAGAAAACACTGCACGGGCGAAACGATCTTCGAAATCTACCACCAGGACAGTAAAAAAGAAAGCGGTAAGACGGAAAAAAAGAAAAGTTTATTTTGACTTCTGTTCCGCGACTGATGAATACTACTGTGTGACTTTATTTCTTACATGAATTATGTTATTTTGCCACAGGCCGTGGGTCTCTGCTCTCGGCCACTGGCCAGGGTGCCAACCTGTAGAAGCAGCACTTGTGTGGAGACTTTTCGGCAGCAGCGGGAGCAGTACGACGCATTACTGGGGAGGATTGGGAGGCTAGAGACACTCCTGAAAATGCAGAGGAAGGAGACAGTATGTTCCAGCAGTCAAACAGTTGAGCAGCTGTCTCCCGAAAAGTGCCTCTCCCCGCCGCGCAGGTTGCAATGCCTGGCGGAAGCTCTGCCCCCCGCAGAGCACACACCGCCTCAGGACACTCCATCCCAGCCTCTCCGCTCACCACCGCGCAGGAATTTGTTGATGCTGTCCCCGCCGTCTATCTCCCCCCAGGAAGCACCATTTACAGAGCGGAATTCACAGACGCCAGTGGGACGAATAATTCTCCCAGATATCCAACTTTTACCCATCACTCAGGAGATGGAGGGGGGGTTGTACTTGCAATGCATCGGCATAGACGGGAAAGCAAGAGTCGACCGCTACGCCGCCCTCGTGTTTCGAAATCTTGTGACTTTTGAAATTTACTGGGGGTGGACCACGTCTGTAAATTTCGATGGGTCCAGAGGCAAAACTGCCTTGCCTTGCAATCTCCGGGAAACCATTAGTAGCATGGTGAATCGGAGATTCTCAACCCTTACTGTGTGCGACTGGAAAAGAATTAGTGATCGGATCAACGAAATGCTTCGTAGAAGGAGGCGCTCTTTTCCTCTAGTCTAACAGTCTGTCCAGAACAAAACATTCCTGTTAGACAAGAGGAATTGGAAAAAATCAATTTTGTCAATGGAAACCGGTGTGTGTGTCTCTCCCTGCTGGATGTCCCTCTCACTCTCTGCTGAATGAATAAAAGCATTTTATTAAAAACAAGTTTGTGTTTGTCTGGTATTTACTTTGGTCCCTTTTAACTGTTTTTCCCATCTACTTTTTTGCTTTGAGATGCCACTTTTAAAGGTGATATGTAAAATAAAGTTTTTTATTATTGTTATAGAGAAACATGATCAGATTTTCCCTGGTTCAGAAAAAAATATCTAAAGTGCTACACATAACTTTCTTAATTCGATGTATTTAAAACAGTGAACTACTGTAAGTGTAACATAACATTCAGAAATACAATCTCATATTTGAAAAATAAAAACGATTACAATCTAATCCTTCCACGTTTGATCCCAAAATCCCAAGAAATATAAATCTAAACGGGTAGAAAGGTATGCTGAAAGTTTATTAAGATACTTAGAAGACAAAGATACTGTATCAATGTATGTTGCATTAGCCTGATTATGATTAAAAAACACATATAATTAAACTCGTGTTTGCGATTTAAATCAGAACACGATTTAAATCAATATAAATGTTTATATTGTAACGCATACTGTCCAGCCTGCATTTCTCTATAAAAATTTACTCTATTGCACACACACACACTAGAAGCAGGAAGCAGAAACAGGGACCATTGTCAGAAGGGAAGAAGGTGACTATTCATTGTTATCAAAAATGACTTAGAATCGATCATGTTGTGATATTTTGAATTATAAAAGTCAATTGATTGTCCATAATATCGCTATTCTGTTTTTTAGAAGAAATGTTTGCACAAGCTGGATTTGAACACACAACCCGTAAGTTGATAATTGGGCACGTAGACCAGTAGGCTACAAGGGAAGTTGCATGAAGAGAGAGGCGAAACAGCCCTACACAGCCCTGTCGCAGTACACAAATATAATCATATCGTTATTAAATTCTTTAGAAACGTGATTCCATATTATATTAGCAGAAAAGCTTAAAACTACCACTTTTTTACACGCTATTTCACATGCTAGTTATATACTTCGATGCTTAAAATCGTTAGGGAGAAATGGAATACCGGCGTGTATTTTTCCTTTAAAGTACCGATTCCTGGAATCTGACTGGCTGACACCCCTCTGAAGTGGTTCCATAAAATCTGGTATACGGAAAAGAAAGCGTTGCTACATACAAGTATCTTTTAATACAGTCTTTGCTGTCTTCTTGAGTATCCATGTGATATTTTGAGCTCTAGTTGAATGATAAGTGTCGCATTTTAAATCATTTTCGTAGTTAGAAATTATGAAATGCCCTGTTAAAAGCAAGGGAGTTTTTATGCCTGTTGAAGTAAAACAAAATGCCTGACAAAGTATGGCTTGGACAGATTCCAAGTGCTTGTACAAATGTGCTAATGAAATTATACTTTGAGTATACAGCTTGTCCAAAGTCATCCATTAATAATACTATTAGTAATATCTTCGGTAAAGGTTTTGATGCATAAATATTTCTGATAAAGGTAGGTTGTGTACTTTTGTCCAACTGAGCAATCTTGCTTTCATAAAATATACCAACATTTTAATGACTGATGATTAACATGCTGTTATACAATTCAAAATTAAAAGCTCAAATGCTGTACATGAGAGGTTAAGCTCCCCCTGGCGGTTTTACAAGGTGACGCCGGATAGTTTCCGGGATGACGCAATTAACCGCGTGATACTGCATGACACCGCGACACGCCCACCGGGGTATGCCGCGAAATACCCCACCCATTTTGAATTGCTGCATCTGTAATACCTTGTGATACATGCAAGACATCTGTACACGAAGATGTAATTACAATAAAATTGGCAATTCACAGAAAACCACAATTTGTATAATATTATTCCTCGATATCAATGATCAATTAAAGGATTTGAAGAAACAGCAGCAATAGCAGATGATTTTGGTTTTGAACCCATCTTTACACCTCAATAATCCATTTGTCCTCGAAAAAAGAAAAGACAGGCATATTTTGAGTCTCATAATTAAATCTTTCGTGTAAGGTATGCCATGTGAAAGCATGAAGTAAATCCCCTGATCTCTTTTGAACATGGATAAGGTATTTCTGATGGAGCGCAATGAGCAAAGATTTAATAAGCTACTCCTGCCGATGATTCAGCTTAAAGAAGTAAAGGCTTCACAAACAAAAGCAGCTCGCTACCACAGCCAATATTAAATATACTTGGTGGCACATTACCATTTGCACTGACTCAAAAGTGGTCTCGGCAGACGTTGTTCCCTACGTAAAGCTGAAAGTGCCAAAGAGCATTTCCATTGAGAAAAAAAAAATCTTTCTTGATGTTAAACATAGAGAGCCTGCCTTTTAGAAGTTCTCCCTCTAAACACCTTGTGCAGCCTCCCGACAGACTAACAAAAAGCGCCTTTTCACCAACTCAATTTATAATACGCCCCTAAAAACTCCCAACCGAATAACAATCCATCCGTATATTTGATTTCCAAGATCCATTCAAGGCAACTTGGCTCTTCGCAAGCAAATCATTTCAGGGAAGAAACTCAGTTTAGTCAACTACTGGTGCATTCAGCACACCGCTTGCTTGTGCTTGTCAGGGTGGCCAAGTGGTCTGTAGGGAAAACCGGTTCAGGGACGCCAAATATGTAATCATAGTGGCTCTCTGAAGGCACCAGTTCTGTAGGGTTTGGGCATTTACTGAGACAATTATTAATTGTAGCAGTAAATCACAAAGTTGATTCTTTTGATGGCTTTAGAATCCAACCATGCGACATAACTCAAACAACGCGCACACACAGGTACTAATACACGGGGATACATTTATTAATACATAGAATATGCATATAAACCTAACAGATCTTATCGAGAGGGTTATCAGAATACAAAAGATATATATTCAATCAGTTACAAAGAGTTACACATATCAAGAGGACATACGTTCAGTATATCATTCATTTAGACTGTTTCATAAATGAACTTGGTTACAACTTCTACATTAGATACTCAAAACAAGTACATAACTCTTGCTGTAATGCATTGAAGTTGAATACTCATCCAATCTTTGGGGATTCAGATCTCCTGCGGGCACAAAGAAACAGTTGCAGGCTGTTGCTGTCCAATCCGCGCTCTCTGGCTCCGTGCCAGGCTGTGCTGTGCGGCTTGCGACGGTGCGCTGCTGATGCTCACTGTTGGCTTTAACTAGCACAGTTTGTGCACAGGAGAAAAGATGACTGTGGGTCCCAGCAAGTCAGGAAGAGGACCGGTTCGTTCCTGATGAAGAGCTAGTTGAGAATAGTAATTCAGCTGTCCACAGTTCCGACCTGTTCACGAGGCCTGCTGCTGGTTACTCTCTGGCAACCTCCACTCTAGACTCTTAGAACAAAGGAAAGTTCTGGCACTCGGACACACTGGCCGTTCCGTGGTTGTCCGGGCTGAGTCTCAGGATGGTCAGGAGGCGCGCTGCGAGAATGTCCTGCCCTTGGGATTCTCCTTTGAATTCCCTTTAGAATTGTTGAATCTGAATCTGAATCTCAATCTGAAGCTCCCAGGCTCTCTGTGTTGCCTGTTTTTACCTGGAGGAACTTCAGCTCATTGATTGGCTGAAAGTTCCATGGGCATCAGAGTCCCACGTGGGTTACTCGGCCCTACCAGTCCCTGATTGGTTGATCAAGGTGAGATATGAGTCACTTACTCCTGACACTTAGTAATGCAGTCCAGATGTCCAACTGGCACTCCCTAGACAGATAGGCGCCAATGGGTGACCATTGATCATGATAGCCAGGCTTAGCTAAGTGCATCCCCCTTTGGGAGCTGTCCTTGGACCTTAAATCACCTTGCATGAATGGTTTCTCTGTGGCTGCACCGCAGAGATGAACAGAAAAATGAGGCCTAATTTGGGAAAGCTCAGAAACACTTAATTCTGCCTTATTATTAAGCCTCACCGCTACAGGTCTAAGGCGCCAGACTTAAAGACATGTGTTTTTCCAGCTGGCTTGGGTGTTCTGGTCTCCAAATGGAGGCGTGGGTTCAAATCCCACTCCTGACAGCTTCTGCTTTTACCTCTCTTGAATTGTTCCAGTGCTACAGTGAATGACTGAAATATAAAAGCAGCAGAAGAAAGCAAGCAACTCAGTGCAATTTGTGAGTATTCTGCACTGTTAAAATGCACAGGTTTTCATACTTTTTGGAATTCGTAGCTCAAGAAGTGACTCCTGTTTCATTTTCTATTCACCAACTCGATTTGCATTCTGCCCCTCACACCTCACAACAGAATAACAAACGGCTTCATGTGCCACAGCATTCCCCTGTAGATTCGGTTTGCACTATGAATTAGGCGACCCCGAATGAAATATTTTAGTGTTGGCTCAAATGTGAGGAATTTCATGAACCCTCAAAAAGGAACGCTTGCAGAAAATGCCAGCAATTCAAAGTGTGTAGGCAGCATGAACAGACCAATTCTGCAATTTCTTTTATCGCGGGCGGTGCTTTCCGAGTCGATGGCTCTGCATTAGAAATGAGAAGTGCTGAACTCTAAACACGTTCTTGCCATAACTGCTACTCCTGCTGCTACTCCTTCGTCCTCGAAAAAAGAAAAGACAGGCATGTTTTGAGTCTCAAAATGATCATCTGGATCCACAAGAAACATGTAAATTTGATTGATTCCGCAGTATTTTGGATGTACTGTACTTATAACTTCCATTGAAGAGAGATTTCATCAGTTGCATGAAATTGAAACTTTCGACATTTTGTCTGGTATTGAAAATATGTTTAAAAAAAAACATAAACAATTTTCTTACAAACAACTCATGAATTATTGCCAGGATCTATATTTAGTGTTCGGTAGTGATAACACTGCTAATATTGATTGAGTAGAAATCTATGATGTATTGACAGCTTTATCTGAAGCGAGAAGTCCTAGAACGCCATCTATGAAGTTTAAGGATTCATACCAAGAAATGTCTTTTGTTTCCCACCCCAACTGCTGCTTTGGCATTACACATTATGTGAACATTACCAGTTTTGGTAGCTTCTGGGCTTCTGGGATTTTCCTAAACTGAAACTTATTCCAAAATTCTTGTAAATCAGTACTAATTTTAATATCAAAGGAAATTACTACAGAAGAAAAGGCTTAACTGAAATATGAATAAGACTATGCAAGCCTAAAAAGTAGAACAATTCAATTTCTATAACTTATTTTTTAATGTTTTGAGAAATTGGCTCACACACCGGAAGACACTAACGTTTCTCTTTGTTAGAGTATGTGAATAACAGTTTAACCCCAAATATTTGTAATTGTGATTCTGTTAAAATTCAATAAATCGTCTATCAACAGTAAGAAATTATAAAGAAAGTAAAAAATTGTTTTATTACATAAACTATAAGACAATGAAGAGAGTTTACTTCGCTTTTGTTCTTTTGACTTAAGCGTTCAGGATCCGAACCCATCTGCGGACGGTTGTGTTTCTTGAATCTCTTGTAATCATCAAAAGTCGCTGTTTTGTGCTTCACTTTTTTCTCGAGTTGTACCACGGATATTTTATATGATCAATACTTTACATGCTCTTTTGCATTTTCCTTCACATACAGAAAAAGTTCAAGTTGTTCATATCACTGTGCTGCACATTTACGCTGGACCACCTGTAACAGTACAGGACACACAGTGAGGAATTCGTACAGCTTTCAGCTCAGTGCGGAGTCCAGAGGGAGGACTCGCTCGCTGAATGATCTCTCAGGAAATCCCGGGTGAGATTCAAAAGGTAAACCTGGCTCTCTATGAACACGAGCAAAGAGTTCTCACTCAACAGAAGATTTCGATGTGAGTACAGTTATAAAAAACACCTGAAGATGCCAGGGATTGAACCCCAGTCCTGTGGAGCAGTAAGTGACTTGTAGCGCTGACATAAGAGATACTTACATAAAGTGCTTTTACTGACCATATTACAAATCACAGGAAGTAAGGTCTTGAAACATTGGGCAGTAGTGGGATTTAAACCCATGCCCCTGAGAGAGTGGAGCCTAAAATCCAGCATATTAGACCATTCAGCCACACTACCTCTGGCCCCTTCTCCTTTCCTCTCGTTGCTGAGTATAGGTGCCTTCATGCAATTGAGCCAGGTTTGAATCCCAGCCAATGCATCTCCAAATCTTTTCAAATGAATCTGTGATCTTGTAGCACATCCTCTGAAACCAGCAATCGAAATTGGAAACGTCTTCTTCAACACTGAAAAGCTCAATTAGGATGAAGCAGTAATACACTGGACAGCAGTACCATATGTGTTCTTGATTGATTCAGACTCGTTCTCAGTGGTTCTTGCTCACCAAATAACTAAAAAGCTGAGGAAGAACGCTACAAAAAATACTAATCAAAATACAAAATAATAATCAGTATTAACCAGAAACAGCAGAAAAACTGGTCACAATTGTGATTATGTCGCTTCTCTGCTTCAGCAAGGTCAATAAAGGACTCTCTGAAAGTAGTAAAGCACTAAAGCACTGCAAAACTGAATTCAAAATCATATTAGGAATTCTGAGTGGTGCCTGCTTACATGCAATCCAATACGGATGTTGTCTTTAAATAAGAATTCTCTATGTTTCCCTGCCTTTTCCCTGGAGTGAAACTATTGGATTGAAGGAATTCTTCTGACAGGTTTACAAGGTCCCGTTGATATTTGGATAAGTCTATGAACTCGTGATTTTTATATACTTTAAATAACTGCCATACACACAGAATAAAATGACAGCACTGATGATTTTTCCTGAGATGAAGCACAGCTTATCTTTCCAAGACTGCTTATAAAGGCAAGCGAGTGGATACTCTAGCAGAACATGGACAAACGTTCAGCTTCGTAACCAACAAATTCCCCATTTAGAACTGACATGTGAGGTATGCTTTGTGATTGCTTGAAGTGAAACCCACAATCTCTTTTGGACTTTGACAAGTTATTTCTGATGGAGCGCTATGCGGAAAGACATAATCAGCTCTACCCCTGAGGATGACTCGACTTGAAAATGCAGAACATTAACGTTTCACAGATAAAAGGAGCACAACCGACATTAAAATTGAGGGCGCACTGTGATTTGCACTGACTCAAAAGTGATCTTGGTAGACAAACTTCCCTGCTGAAGGTGGAAACGATAAATTGTATTGAGAAGAAGAAACACTTTTTTCTCCCTGCTTTGATTTTAAGCTGATAAAGTAGCTTTTAACACATTGCTCCATTTGGTGGTTGTAACACAAAAACTCCTAGCAGCAGTGGGATTCAAGCCCACGCTCCCAAAGAGAATGGAGCCTTAATCCAGCACCTTAGACTGCTCGGCCACGCTACCCACTGGGCCCTCTTTTTTTGTCTCTACTTGCCTGGAGGAAGCCGGGTGGGTTTTGCTCTTGTCGCCCAACTTAGGGGCGTTATGACCGTGGAACCGACTGCACCTGCTTTTTCTGAGATGGTTCCCCTCTCATGGCGAGATCTCGACTTCTTTAACACCTCTGGATAAAGATCTTCTGTGGAGCAGGTTTCAGACCTCTGCGTACAGCACCCTTGATGTCATTTTATTTTTAAAGCAGCCGCATCTGGAAAGTTGTGTCTTTTACTTTTTATTTGAACAACAAAACTACATACAATACAAACAAGAGCACATATAACGTATCAAGAAAATCGTCAGGGGCACATGCTATAATTCAATAACACTTAAAAAACGATTACACAAGGTAAATAAAGATGATGTCCACACAGCTTGTTCTTACATTTCGAAAGAGTCTGTAAATATACCCTTACGTCTATTTTGAACTGTTCAAACGTAGGACTCTTCGCAGACCATTTCACTTTATACCACATTCCTAAACGAGGATGCATCTCCTGTTTTAGAACTATTTTGGGTGGTATGGCTTATACAACACACCCACAGTATTCTAATGGTGGACTGCAGATCTGTGCTATAGTTCAGTCGAATTCAAAGGATTTGACTGGGATTCTGAAATGTCTCTTGCAAAGGTATTCGGGTTTGCTTGATCCTTTAATAAAAAAGTGATCTGAAACTACCCAGCTTTACAATCTCTGAGGTAGTTGTCACTAAACTCGGACGTGATGTGCCATACATGTGCCGTGTGCCCGTGTGATTTGCACTGACTCAAAAGTGATCTTGGTAGACAAACTTCCCTGCTGAAGGTGGAAACGATAATTTGTGTTGAGAAGAAGAAACAGTTTTTTCTCCCTGCTTTGATGTTAAGCTGATAAAGTAGCTTTTAACACATTGCTCCATTTGGTGGTTGTAACACAAAAACTCCTAGCAGCAGTGGGATTCAAGCCCACACCCCCGAAGAGACTGGAGCCTTAATCCAGCGCCTTAGACCGCTCGGCCACGCTACCCGCTGTGTGTTGTCTCTTTGTCTCATTACTTGCCCGGAGGAAGCCGGGTGGGTTTTGCTCTTGTCGCCCGACTTAGTGGCGTTATGACAGTGGAACCGACTGCACCTGCTTTTTCTGAGATGCTTCCCCTCTCATGGCGAGATCTCGACTTCTTTAACACCTCTGGATAAAGATCTTCTGTGGAGCAGGTTTCAGACCTCTGCGTACAGCACCCTTGATGTCATTTTATTTTTAAAGCAGCCGCATCTGGAAAGTTGTGTCTTTTACTTTTTATTTGAACAACAAAACTACATACAATACAAACAAGAGCACATATAACGTATCAAGAAAATCGTCAGGGGCACATGCTATAATTCAATAACACTTAAAAAACGATTACACAAGGTAAATAAAGATGATGTCCACACAGCTTGTTCTTACATTTCGAAAGAGTCTGTAAATATACCCTTACGTCTATTTTGAACTGTTCAAACGTAGGACTCTTCGCAGACCATTTCACTTTATACCACATTCCTAAACGAGGATGCATCTCCTGTTTTAGAACTATTTTGGGTGGTATGGCTTATACAACACACCCACAGTATTCTAATGGTGGACTGCAGATCTGTGCTATAGTTCAGTCGAATTCAAAGGATTTGACTGGGATTCTGAAATGTCTCTTGCAAAGGTATTCGGGTTTGCTTGATCCTTTAATAAAAAAGTGATCTGAAACTACCCAGCTTTACAATCTCTGAGGTAGTTGTCACTAAACTCGGACGTGATGTGCCATACATGTGCCGTGTGCCCGTGTGATTTGCACTGACTCAAAAGTGATCTTGGTAGACAAACTTCCCTGCTGAAGGTGGAAACGCTAATTTGTGTTGAGAAGAAGAAACAGTTTTTTCTCCCTGCTTTGATGTTAAGCTGATAAAGTAGCTTTTAACACATTGCTCCATTTGGTGGTTGTAACACAAAAACTCCTAGCAGCAGTGGGATTCAAGCCCACACCCCCGAAGAGACTGGAGCCTTAATCCAGCGCCTTAGACCGCTCGGCCACGCTACCCGCTGTGTGTTGTCTCTTTGTCTCATTACTTGCCCGGAGGAAGCCGGGTGGGTTTTGCTCTTGTCGCCCGACTTAGTGGCGTTATGACAGTGGAACCGACTGCACCTGCTTTTTCTGAGATGCTTCCCCTCTCATGGCGAGATCTCGACTTCTTTAACACCTCTGGATAAAGAACTTCTGTGGAGCAGGTTTCAGACCTCTGCGTACAGCACCCTTGATGTCATTTTATTTTTACAGCAGCCGCATCCGGAAAGTTGTGTCTTTTACGTTTTATTTGAACAACAAAACTACATACAATACAAACAAGAGCACATATAACGTATCAAGAAAATCGTCAAGGGCACATGCTATAATACAATTACACTTTATGAAAAACGATTACACAAGGTAAATAAAGATAAGGTCCGCACAGCTTGTTCTTACATTTCGAAAGAGTCCGTAAATACCCCTTGACGTCTATTTTGAACTGTTCAAACGTAGGACTCTTCCCAGACCATTTCACTTTATACCACATTCCTAAACGAGGATGCTTCTCCTGTTTTAGAACTATTTTGGGCGGTATGGCTTATACAGAACACCCACAGTATTCTAATGGTGGACTGCAGATCTGTGCTATAGTTCAGTCGAATTCAAAGGATCCAGCAATCGTACTGGATTTGACTGGGATTCTGAAATGTCTCTTGCAAAAGTATTCGGGTTTGCTTGAACCTTTGATACAAAAAGTGATCTGATCTGAAACTACCCAGCTTACAATCTCTGAGGTAGTTGTCACTAAACTCGGACGTGATGTGGCACACATGTGCCGTGTGCCTTTACTTTTGTAAAAAACTGGTATCGGGAAAAGTTTCTTAATATTTCTTTTGATTAGCATGCAAGAAAATGTGATCATTACCTATGGAATTTCCCGCCAGCGTGGAGCTTGAATTCACAACCTTGAGACTCAGTGTTCAAGAGTCACAGAAGAGGTCAGCCTGGTCTTCAGTTTGCCAACGATAAGCTCCGGCAGTGCTCCTCTGTAAAGCAGATTGTTCGGATCGGTTATGTGGGACGGCACTTCGATACTAAGATCATTTGCAGCACACGCATGGTTTCCCCCTTCACGCAAAAAACATAGACGAAGGAAGCTCTATTGTCTTGGGCTGCTGACTCCCGGATTTAAAGCGCTCTGGCTGCCAGCTTAGTCTCTAACAAGCACACTATAAAGACAGGAATTACACTTTGCGCACGTCACGCATGGAATGGCGAGGCTACTTGATCCAATATTATCTAGTCTCACCTCATATGGTGCCGATTCCTGGTTTTCATTTAAGAAAGAGCACTGCAAACACCGTAAACAGTGCAAAACGTGTGATGAAAGAAGTCTTTTCCCCCCTTTGTCTAAAGCAGAACACAGCGGAGTCATGCCGAGGGTTGTGAGATCAAGATTTCAGTGGAGCACTGTCGTCTACGTCTTTAGCTACATGAGTTGGACATCCTCTTGTACACGGAAAGCAGATTGAGATCCTCTGACATGAAAAGTGCCAGATAAAAGCCATTTCTCATCCTTTCTCTTAGTGGTGGAGCTATCGCATGTAAATGAGGAAACTTGCAAGGCGAGCAGGCTCGGTGCACACCGAATGCAGATGTCTCAGAGCAGTTGAGACGTGTCCATGTGGCTGTCAAAGGACAGCACTTTGCCGGCGCCGTGGCTTAGTTGGCTAAAGCGCCTGTCTAGTAAACAGGATATCCTGGGTCCGATTCCCAGCGGTGCCTTTCTTCCTGTCTTACTGTACAGAATTTATCCTTACGGGCAAATCCCATGCCTTTTAATTCAGGTGAATGCAAGTGTTCGTTTCCTTTCTGGAACAACTTGTTTTGAAAGAAATCTATACAGCTTGAGAAAGATGAAACACAAATCTTGCTTATCAGTGAAGAAGAGGTGCTCCCAGCAGGCCAGCTAATACCAGCAAGTTTTTTTTCACCCTGACCCAGAGAATGGAGAAAAGCGAGGCGCCTGTGGCTCTGCAGTGTAATCAGTTCGGGAGTTCGGCGGTTAGCTGAAAGAGTGGTAAATGGAGCTCGCCCCAGCCCGTCCTTATTCTTTTAAAGAGGATAAAAAATTAACTTCGCCGCCACTACTACCAGCTTTAAAAGACTGCCATGGGCACGGAAAAAAACACACCACAGATGACTTTTCTGGAACCGAAGCAGAGATTCCTTTACGAACCAACTGATAAAGCTCAGCCAGTGAATACTGTTAACAGAATGTGAAAGCACGATCAACTTTGTAACTGCAACCACAGGAAAAACAGCAAGAAGCAGGCTCCATTCCCCATTTAAATCTGTCGTGCGAGGCATGCTTTTTGGCACGCATGAAGTAAATCCCACGATCGCTTTTGAACTTGGACAAAGTACTTCCAAAGGAGCGCTATGCGCAAAGATTTAACAAGCTCAACCCCCGCCGATGATTTGGTGTGAAGAAGCAGAACATTCAAGTTTCACAGACAGAAGCAGCACGCCAGCACAGCCAACATTAAAACGGAGGGCACACTACGATTTGCATTGACACAAAAGTGATCTGGGCAGACATCGTTCCCTGCATAACGCAAAAAGTGGCAAAGCGCTTTTGGGTTGAGAGGACGCAAGAAGGTTTTTGTTTTGTGCCTTGATGTCAAGCTGAGAAAGTATCTTTAAACACTTTGCTTAGTTTCTCGAGAGACTGCCAAAAAGCAGTTCCCTCCCTTTCATCTGAAGCCAGCTGAAAGGGGGTCTCGACAGAAGCACCTGGCAGCAGTGGGATTCGAACCCACGCCCCCAAAGAGACTGGAGCCTTAATCCAGCGCCTTAGACCGCTCGGCCACGCTACCCGCTGTGCTTTGTCTCTTTGTCTCATTACTTGCCCGGAGGAAGCCGGGTGGGTTTTGCTCTTGTCGCCCGACTTAGTGGCGTTATGACCGTGGAACCGACGGCACCTGCTTTTTCTGAGATGCTTCCCCTCTCATGGCGAGATCTCGACTTCTTTAACACCTCTGGATAAAGATCTTCTGTGGAGCAGGTTTCAGACCTCTGCGTACAGCACCCTTGATGTCATTTTATTTTTACAGCAGCCGCATCCGGAAAGTTGTGTCTTTTACGTTTTATTTGAACAACAAAACTACATACAATACAAACAAGAGCACATATAACGTATCAAGAAAATCGTCAGGGGCACATGCTATAATACAATTACACTTTATGAAAAACGATTACACAAGGTAAATAAAGATAAGGTCCGCACAGCTTGTTCTTACATTTCGAAAGAGTCCGTAAATACCCCTTGACGTCTATTTTGAACTGTTCAAACGTAGGACTCTTCCCAGACCATTTCACTTTATACCACATTCCTAAACGAGGATGCTTCTCCTGTTTTAGAACTATTTTGGGCGGTATGGCTTATACAGCACACCCACAGTATTCTAATGGTGGACTGCAGATCTGTGCTATAGTTCAGTCGAATTCAAAGGATCCAGCAATCGTACTGGATTTGACTGGGATTCTGAAATGTCTCTTGCAAAAGTATTCGGGTTTGCTTGAACCTTTGATACAAAAAGTGATCTGATCTGAAACTACCCAGCTTACAATCTCTGAGGTAGTTGTCACTAAACTCGGACGTGATGTGGCACACATGTGCCGTGTGCCTTTACTTTTGTAAAAAACTGGTATCGGGAAAAGTTTCTTAATATTTCTTTTGATTAGCATGCAAGAAAATGTGATCATTACCTATGGAATTTCCCGCCAGCGTGGAGCTTGAATTCACAACCTTGAGACTCAGTGTTCAAGAGTCACAGAAGAGGTCAGCCTGGTCTTCAGTTTGCCAACGATAAGCTCCGGCAGTGCTCCTCTGTAAAGCAGATTGTTCGGATCGGTTATGTGGGACGGCACTTCGATACTAAGATCATTTGCAGCACACGCATGGTTTCCCCCTTCACGCAAAAAACATAGACGAAGGAAGCTCTATTGTCTTGGGCTGCTGACTCCCGGATTTAAAGCGCTCTGGGTGCCAGCTTAGTCTCTAACAAGCACACTATAAAGACAGGAATTACACTTTGTGCACGTCACGCATGGAATGGCGAGGCTACTTGATCCAATATTATCTAGTCTCACCTCATATGGTGCCGATTCCTGGTTTTCATTTAAGAAAGAGCACTGCAAACACCATAAACAGTGCAAAACGTGTGATGAAAGAAGTCTTTTCCCCCCTTTGTCTAAAGCAGAACACAGCGGAGTCATGCCGAGGGTTGTGAGATCAAGATTTCAGTGGAGCACTGTCGTCTACGTCTTTAGCTACATGAGTTGGACATCCTCTTGTACACGGAAAGCAGATTGAGATCCTCTGACATGAAAAGTGCCAGATAAAAGCCATTTCTCATCCTTTCTCTTAGTGGTGGAGCTATCGCATGTAAATGAGGAAACTTGCAAGGCGAGCAGGCTCGGTGCACACCGAATGCAGATGTCTCAGAGCAGTTGAGACGTGTCCATGTGGCTGTCAAAGGACAGCACTTTGCCGGCGCCGTGGCTTAGTTGGCTAAAGCGCCTGTCTAGTAAACAGGAGATCCTGGGTCCGATTCCCAGCGGTGCCTTTCTTCCTGTCTTACTGTACAGAATTTATCCTTACGGGCAAATCCCATGCCTTTTAATTCAGGTGAATGCAAGTGTTCGTTTCCTTTCTGGAACAACTTGTTTTGAAAGAAATCTATACAGCTTGAGAAAGATGAAACACAAATCTTGCTTATCAGTGAAGAAGAGGTGCTCCCAGCAGGCCAGCTAATACCAGCAAGTTTTTTTTCACCCTGACCCAGAGAATGGAGAAAAGCGAGGCGCCTGTGGCTCTGCAGTGTAATCAGTTCGGGAGTTCGGCGGTTAGCTGAAAGAGTGGTAAATGGAGCTCGCCCCAGCCCGTCCTTATTCTTTTAAAGAGGATAAAAAATTAACTTCGCCGCCACTACTACCAGCTTTAAAAGACTGCCATGGGCACGGAAAAAAACACACCACAGATGGCTTTTCTGGAACCGAAGCAGAGATTCCTTTACGAACCAACTGATAAAGCTCAGCCAGTGAATACTGTTAACAGAATGTGAAAGCACGATCAACTTTGTAACTGCAACCACAGGAAAAACAGCAAGAAGCAGGCTCCATTCCCCATTTAAATCTGTCGTGCGAGGCATGCTTTTTGGCACGCATGAAGTAAATCCCACGATCGCTTTTGAACTTGGACAAAGTACTTCCAAAGGAGCGCTATGCGCAAAGATTTAACAAGCTCAACCCCCGCCGATGATTTGGTGTGAAGAAGCAGAACATTCAAGTTTCACAGACAGAAGCAGCACGCCAGCACAGCCAACATTAAAACGGAGGGCACACTACGATTTGCATTGACTCAAAAGTGATCTGGGCAGACGTCGTTCCCTGCATAACGCAAAAAGTGGCAAAGCGCTTTTGGGTTGAGAGGACGCAAGAAGGTTTTTGTTTTGTGCCTTGATGTCAAGCTGAGAAAGTATCTTTAAACACTTTGCTTAGTTTCTCGAGAGACTGCCAAAAAGCAGTTCCCTCCCTTTCATCTGAAGCCAGCTGAAAGGGGGTCTCGACAGAAGCACCTGGCAGCAGTGGGATTCGAACCCACGCCCCCAAAGAGACTGGAGCCTTAATCCAGCGCCTTAGACCGCTCGGCCACGCTACCCGCTGTGGTTGTCTCTTTGTCTCATTACTTGCCCGGAGGAAGCCGGGTGGGTTTTGCTCTTGTCGCCCGACTTAGTGGCGTTATGACCGTGGAACCGACTGCACCTGCTTTTTCTGAGATGCTTCCCCTCTCATGGCGAGATCTCGACTTCTTTAACTCCTCTGGATAAAGATCTTCTGTGGAGCAGGTTTCAGACCTCTGCGTACAGCACCCTTGATGTCATTTTATTTTTACAGCAGCCGCATCCGGAAAGTTGTGTCTTTTACGTTTTATTTGAACAACAAAACTACATACAATACAAACAAGAGCACATATAACGTATCAAGAAAATCGTCAGGGGCACATGCTATAATACAATTACACTTTATGAAAAACGATTACACAAGGTAAATAAAGATAAGGTCCGCACAGCTTGTTCTTACATTTCGAAAGAGTCCGTAAATACCCCTTGACGTCTATTTTGAACTGTTCAAACGTAGGACTCTTCCCAGACCATTTCACTTTATACCACATTCCTAAACGAGGATGCTTCTCCTGTTTTAGAACTATTTTGGGCGGTATGGCTTATACAGCACACCCACAGTATTCTAATGGTGGACTGCAGATCTGTGCTATAGTTCAGTCGAATTCAAAGGATCCAGCAATCGTACTGGATTTGACTGGGATTCTGAAATGTCTCTTGCAAAAGTATTCGGGTTTGCTTGAACCTTTGATACAAAAAGTGATCCGATCTGAAACTACCCAGCTTACAATCTCTGAGGTAGTTGTCACTAAACTCGGACGTGATGTGGCACACATGTGCCGTGTGCCTTTACTTTTGTAAAAAACTGGTATCGGGAAAAGTTTCTTAATATTTCTTTTGATTAGCATGCAAGAAAATGTGATCATTACCTATGGAATTTCCCGCCAGCGTGGAGCTTGAATTCACAACCTTGAGACTCAGTGTTCAAGAGTCACAGAAGAGGTCAGCCTGGTCTTCAGTTTGCCAACGATAAGCTCCGGCAGTGCTCCTCTGTAAAGCAGATTGTTCGGATCGGTTATGTGGGACGGCACTTTGATACTAAGATCGTTTGCAGCACACGCATGGTTTCCCCCTTCACGCAAAAAACATAGACGAAGGAAGCTCTATTGTCTTGGGCTGCTGACTCCCGGATTTAAAGCGCTCTGGGTGCCAGCTAAGTCTCTAACAAGCACACTATAAAGACAGGAATTACACTTTGCGCACGTCACGCATGGAATGGCGAGGCTACTTGATCCAATATTATCTAGTCTCACCTCATATGGTGCCGATTCCTGGTTTTCATTTAAGAAAGAGTACTGCAAACACCGTAAACAGTGCAAAACGTGTGATGAAAGAAGTCTTTTCCCCCCTTTGTCTAAAGCAGAACACAGAGGAGTCATGCCGAGGGTTGTGAGATCAAGATTTCAGTGGAGCACTGTCGTCTACGTCTTTAGCTACATGAGTTGGACATCCTCTTGTACACGGAAAGCAGATTGAGATCCTCTGACATGAAAAGTGCCAGATAAAAGCCATTTCTCATCCTTTCTCTTAGTGGTGGAGCTATCGCATGTAAATGAGGAAACTTGCAAGGCGAGCAGGCTCGGTGCACACCGAATGCAGATGTCTCAGAGCAGTTGAGACGTGTCCATGTGGCTGTCAAAGGACAGCACTTTGCCGGCGCCGTGGCTTAGTTGGCTAAAGCGCCTGTCTAGTAAACAGGAGATCCTGGGTCCGATTCCCAGCGGTGCCTTTCTTCCTGTCTTACTGTACAGAATTTATCCTTA
The DNA here is from genome assembly GCF_059453375.1 of Lepisosteus platostomus. NCBI lineage: Eukaryota > Metazoa > Chordata > Actinopteri > Semionotiformes > Lepisosteidae > Lepisosteus > Lepisosteus platostomus. The sequence goes on along the minus strand of NC_142615.1, from coordinate 21,151,886 downwards.
CGGGCAAATCCCATGCCTTTTAATTCAGGTGAATGCAAGTGTTCGTTTCCTTTCTGGAACAACTTGTTTTGAAAGAAATCTATACAGCTTGAGAAAGATGAAACACAAATCTTGCTTATCAGTGAAGAAGAGGTGCTCCCAGCAGGCCAGCTAATACCAGCAAGTTTTTTTTCACCCTGACCCAGAGAATGGAGAAAAGCGAGGCGCCTGTGGCTCTGCAGTGTAATCAGTTCGGGAGTTCGGCGGTTAGCTGAAAGAGTGGTAAATGGAGCTCGCCCCAGCCCGTCCTTATTCTTTTAAAGAGGATAAAAAATTAACTTCGCCGCCACTACTACCAGCTTTAAAAGACTGCCATGGGCATGGAAAAAAACACACCACAGATGACTTTTCTGGAACCGAAGCAGAGATTCCTTTACGAACCAACTGATAAAGCTCAGCCAGTGAATACTGTTAACAGAATGTGAAAGCACGATCAACTTTGTAACTGCAACCACAGGAAAAACAGCAAGAAGCAGGCTCCATTCCCCATTTAAATCTGTCGTGCGAGGCATGCTTTTTGGCACGCATGAAGTAAATCCCACGATCGCTTTTGAACTTGGACAAAGTACTTCCAAAGGAGCGCTATGCGCAAAGATTTAACAAGCTCAACCCCCGCCGATGATTTGGTGTGAAGAAGCAGAACATTCAAGTTTCACAGACAGAAGCAGCACGCCAGCACAGCCAACATTAAAACGGAGGGCACACTACGATTTGCATTGACTCAAAAGTGATCTGGGCAGACGTCGTTCCCTGCATAATGCAAAAAGTGGCAAAGCGCTTTTGGGTTGAGAGGACGCAAGAAGGTTTTTGTTTTGTGCCTTGATGTCAAGCTGAGAAAGTATCTTTAAACACTTTGCTTAGTTTCTCGATAGACTGCCAAAAAGCAGTTCCCTCCCTTTCGTCTGAAGCCAGCTGAAAGGGGGTCTCAACAGAAGCACCTGGCAGCAGTGGGATTCGAACCCACGCCCCCGAAGAGACTGGAGCCTTAATCCAGCGCCTTAGACTGCTCGGCCACGCTACCCGCTGTGCGTTGTCTCTTTGTCTCATTACTTGCCCGGAGGAAGCCGGGTGGGTTTTGCTCTTGTCGCCCGACTTAGTGGCGTTATGACCGTGGAACCGACTGCACCTGCTTTTTCTGAGATGCTTCCCCTCTCATGGCGAGATCTCGACTTCTTTAACACCTCTGGATAAAGATCTTCTGTGGAGCAGGTTTCAGACCTCTGCGTACAGCACCCTTGATGTCATTTTATTTTTACAGCAGCCGCATCCGGAAAGTTGTGTCTTTTACGTTTTATTTGAACAACAAAACTACATACAATACAAACAAGAGCACATATAACGTATCAAGAAAATCGTCAGGGGCACATGCTATAATACAATTACACTTTATGAAAAACGATTACACAAGGTAAATAAAGATAAGGTCCGCACAGCTTGTTCTTACATTTCGAAAGAGTCCGTAAATACCCCTTGACGTCTATTTTGAACTGTTCAAACGTAGGACTCTTCCCAGACCATTTCACTTTATACCACATTCCTAAACGAGGATGCTTCTCCTGTTTTAGAACTATTTTGGGCGGTATGGCTTATACAGCACACCCACAGTATTCTAATGGTGGACTGCAGATCTGTGCTATAGTTCAGTCGAATTCAAAGGATCCAGCAATCGTACTGGATTTGACTGGGATTCTGAAATGTCTCTTGCAAAAGTATTCGGGTTTGCTTGAACCTTTGATACAAAAAGTGATCTGATCTGAAACTAGCCAGCTTACAATCTCTGAGGTAGTTGTCACTAAACTCGGACGTGATGTGGCACACATGTGCCGTGTGCCTTTACTTTTTTAAAAAACTGGTACTGGGAAAAGTTTCTTAATATTTCTTTTGATTAGCATGCAAGAAAATGTGATTTTACCTATGGAATTTCCCGCCAGTGTGGAGCTTGAATTCACAACCTTGAGACTCAGTGTTCAAGAGTCACAGAAGAGGTCAGCCTGGTCTTCAGTTTGCCAACGATAAGCTCCGGCAGTGCTCCTCTGTAAAGCAGATTGTTCGGATCGGTTATGTGGGACGGCACTTCGATACTAAGATCATTTGCAGCACACGCATGGTTTCCCCCTTCACGCAAAAAACATAGACGAAGGAAGCTCTATTGTCTTGGGCTGCTGACTCCCGGATTTAAAGCGCTCTGGGTGCCAGCTTAGTCTCTAACAAGCACACTATAAAGACAGGAATTACACTTTGTGCACGTCACGCATGGAATGGCGAGGCTACTTGATCCAATATTATCTAGTCTCACCTCATATGGTGCCGATTCCTGGTTTTCATTTAAGAAAGAGCACTGCAAACACCATAAACAGTGCAAAATGTGTGATGAAAGAAGTCTTTTCCCCCCTTTGTCTAAAGCAGAACACAGCGGAGTCATGCCGAGGGTTGTGAGATCAAGATTTCAGTGGAGCACTGTCGTCTACGTCTTTAGCTACATGAGTTGGACATCCTCTTGTACACGGAAAGCAGATTGAGATCCTCTGACATGAAAAGTGCCAGATAAAAGCCATTTCTCATCCTTTCTCTTAGTGGTGGAGCTATCGCATGTAAATGAGGAAACTTGCAAGGCGAGCAGGCTCGGTGCACACCGAATGCAGATGTCTCAGAGCAGTTGAGACGTGTCCATGTGGCTGTCAAAGGACAGCACTTTGCCGGCGCCGTGGCTTAGTTGGCTAAAGCGCCTGTCTAGTAAACAGGAGATCCTGGGTCCGATTCCCAGCGGTGCCTTTCTTCCTGTCTTACTGTACAGAATTTATCCTTACGGGCAAATCCCATGCCTTTTAATTCAGGTGAATGCAAGTGTTCGTTTCCTTTCTGGAACAACTTGTTTTGAAAGAAATCTATACAGCTTGAGAAAGATGAAACACAAATCTTGCTTATCAGTGAAGAAGAGGTGCTCCCAGCAGGCCAGCTAATACCAGCAAGTTTTTTTTCACCCTGACCCAGAGAATGGAGAAAAGCGAGGCGCCTGTGGCTCTGCAGTGTAATCAGTTCGGGAGTTCGGCGGTTAGCTGAAAGAGTGGTAAATGGAGCTCGCCCCAGCCCGTCCTTATTCTTTTAAAGAGGATAAAAAATTAACTTCGCCGCCACTACTACCAGCTTTAAAAGACTGCCATGGGCACGGAAAAAAACACACCACAGATGGCTTTTCTGGAACCGAAGCAGAGATTCCTTTACGAACCAACTGATAAAGCTCAGCCAGTGAATACTGTTAACAGAATGTGAAAGCACGATCAACTTTGTAACTGCAACCACAGGAAAAACAGCAAGAAGCAGGCTCCATTCCCCATTTAAATCTGTCGTGCGAGGCATGCTTTTTGGCACGCATGAAGTAAATCCCACGATCGCTTTTGAACTTGGACAAAGTACTTCCAAAGGAGCGCTATGCGCAAAGATTTAACAAGCTCAACCCCCGCCGATGATTTGGTGTGAAGAAGCAGAACATTCAAGTTTCACAGACAGAAGCAGCACGCCAGCACAGCCAACATTAAAACGGAGGGCACACTACGATTTGCATTGACTCAAAAGTGATCTGGGCAGACGTCGTTCCCTGCATAACGCAAAAAGTGGCAAAGCGCTTTTGGGTTGAGAGGACGCAAGAAGGTTTTTGTTTTGTGCCTTGATGTCAAGCTGAGAAAGTATCTTTAAACACTTTGCTTAGTTTCTCGAGAGACTGCCAAAAAGCAGTTCCCTCCCTTTCATCTGAAGCCAGCTGAAAGGGGGTCTCGACAGAAGCACCTGGCAGCAGTGGGATTCGAACCCACGCCCCCAAAGAGACTGGAGCCTTAATCCAGCGCCTTAGACCGCTCGGCCACGCTACCCGCTGTGGTTGTCTCTTTGTCTCATTACTTGCCCGGAGGAAGCCGGGTGGGTTTTGCTCTTGTCGCCCGACTTAGTGGCGTTATGACCGTGGAACCGACTGCACCTGCTTTTTCTGAGATGCTTCCCCTCTCATGGCGAGATCTCGACTTCTTTAACTCCTCTGGATAAAGATCTTCTGTGGAGCAGGTTTCAGACCTCTGCGTACAGCACCCTTGATGTCATTTTATTTTTACAGCAGCCGCATCCGGAAAGTTGTGTCTTTTACGTTTTATTTGAACAACAAAACTACATACAATACAAACAAGAGCACATATAACGTATCAAGAAAATCGTCAGGGGCACATCCTATAATACAATTACACTTTATGAAAAACGATTACACAAGGTAAATAAAGATAAGGTCCGCACAGCTTGTTCTTACATTTCGAAAGAGTCCGTAAATACCCCTTGACGTCTATTTTGAACTGTTCAAACGTAGGACTCTTCCCAGACCATTTCACTTTATACCACATTCCTAAACGAGGATGCTTCTCCTGTTTTAGAACTATTTTGGGCGGTATGGCTTATACAGCACACCCACAGTATTCTAATGGTGGACTGCAGATCTGTGCTATAGTTCAGTCGAATTCAAAGGATCCAGCAATCGTACTGGATTTGACTGGGATTCTGAAATGTCTCTTGCAAAAGTATTCGGGTTTGCTTGAACCTTTGATACAAAAAGTGATCTGATCTGAAACTACCCAGCTTACAATCTCTGAGGTAGTTGTCACTAAACTCGGACGTGATGTGGCACACATGTGCCGTGTGCCTTTACTTTTGTAAAAAACTGGTATCGGGAAAAGTTTCTTAATATTTCTTTTGATTAGCATGCAAGAAAATGTGATCATTACCTATGGAATTTCCCGCCAGCGTGGAGCTTGAATTCACAACCTTGAGACTCAGTGTTCAAGAGTCACAGAAGAGGTCAGCCTGGTCTTCAGTTTGCCAACGATAAGCTCCGGCAGTGCTCCTCTGTAAAGCAGATTGTTCGGATCGGTTATGTGGGACGGCACTTTGATACTAAGATCGTTTGCAGCACACGCATGGTTTCCCCCTTCACGCAAAAAACATAGACGAAGGAAGCTCTATTGTCTTGGGCTGCTGACTCCCGGATTTAAAGCGCTCTGGGTGCCAGCTAAGTCTCTAACAAGCACACTATAAAGACAGGAATTACACTTTGCGCACGTCACGCATGGAATGGCGAGGCTACTTGATCCAATATTATCTAGTCTCACCTCATATGGTGCCGATTCCTGGTTTTCATTTAAGAAAGAGTACTGCAAACACCGTAAACAGTGCAAAACGTGTGATGAAAGAAGTCTTTTCCCCCCTTTGTCTAAAGCAGAACACAGAGGAGTCATGCCGAGGGTTGTGAGATCAAGATTTCAGTGGAGCACTGTCGTCTACGTCTTTAGCTACATGAGTTGGACATCCTCTTGTACACGGAAAGCAGATTGAGATCCTCTGACATGAAAAGTGCCAGATAAAAGCCATTTCTCATCCTTTCTCTTAGTGGTGGAGCTATCGCATGTAAATGAGGAAACTTGCAAGGCGAGCAGGCTCGGTGCACACCGAATGCAGATGTCTCAGAGCAGTTGAGACGTGTCCATGTGGCTGTCAAAGGACAGCACTTTGCCGGCGCCGTGGCTTAGTTGGCTAAAGCGCCTGTCTAGTAAACAGGAGATCCTGGGTCCGATTCCCAGCGGTGCCTTTCTTCCTGTCTTACTGTACAGAATTTATCCTTACGGGCAAATCCCATGCCTTTTAATTCAGGTGAATGCAAGTGTTCGTTTCCTTTCTGGAACAACTTGTTTTGAAAGAAATCTATACAGCTTGAGAAAGATGAAACACAAATCTTGCTTATCAGTGAAGAAGAGGTGCTCCCAGCAGGCCAGCTAATACCAGCAAGTTTTTTTTCACCCTGACCCAGAGAATGGAGAAAAGCGAGGCGCCTGTGGCTCTGCAGTGTAATCAGTTCGGGAGTTCGGCGGTTAGCTGAAAGAGTGGTAAATGGAGCTCGCCCCAGCCCGTCCTTATTCTTTTAAAGAGGATAAAAAATTAACTTCGCCGCCACTACTACCAGCTTTAAAAGACTGCCATGGGCATGGAAAAAAACACACCACAGATGACTTTTCTGGAACCGAAGCAGAGATTCCTTTACGAACCAACTGATAAAGCTCAGCCAGTGAATACTGTTAACAGAATGTGAAAGCACGATCAACTTTGTAACTGCAACCACAGGAAAAACAGCAAGAAGCAGGCTCCATTCCCCATTTAAATCTGTCGTGCGAGGCATGCTTTTTGGCACGCATGAAGTAAATCCCACGATCGCTTTTGAACTTGGACAAAGTACTTCCAAAGGAGCGCTATGCGCAAAGATTTAACAAGCTCAACCCCCGCCGATGATTTGGTGTGAAGAAGCAGAACATTCAAGTTTCACAGACAGAAGCAGCACGCCAGCACAGCCAACATTAAAACGGAGGGCACACTACGATTTGCATTGACTCAAAAGTGATCTGGGCAGACGTCGTTCCCTGCATAATGCAAAAAGTGGCAAAGCGCTTTTGGGTTGAGAGGACGCAAGAAGGTTTTTGTTTTGTGCCTTGATGTCAAGCTGAGAAAGTATCTTTAAACACTTTGCTTAGTTTCTCGATAGACTGCCAAAAAGCAGTTCCCTCCCTTTCGTCTGAAGCCAGCTGAAAGGGGGTCTCAACAGAAGCACCTGGCAGCAGTGGGATTCGAACCCACGCCCCCGAAGAGACTGGAGCCTTAATCCAGCGCCTTAGACTGCTCGGCCACGCTACCCGCTGTGCGTTGTCTCTTTGTCTCATTACTTGCCCGGAGGAAGCCGGGTGGGTTTTGCTCTTGTCGCCCGACTTAGTGGCGTTATGACCGTGGAACCGACTGCACCTGCTTTTTCTGAGATGCTTCCCCTCTCATGGCGAGATCTCGACTTCTTTAACACCTCTGGATAAAGATCTTCTGTGGAGCAGGTTTCAGACCTCTGCGTACAGCACCCTTGATGTCATTTTATTTTTACAGCAGCCGCATCCGGAAAGTTGTGTCTTTTACGTTTTATTTGAACAACAAAACTACATACAATACAAACAAGAGCACATATAACGTATCAAGAAAATCGTCAGGGGCACATGCTATAATACAATTACACTTTATGAAAAACGATTACACAAGGTAAATAAAGATAAGGTCCGCACAGCTTGTTCTTACATTTCGAAAGAGTCCGTAAATACCCCTTGACGTCTATTTTGAACTGTTCAAACGTAGGACTCTTCCCAGACCATTTCACTTTATACCACATTCCTAAACGAGGATGCTTCTCCTGTTTTAGAACTATTTTGGGCGGTATGGCTTATACAGCACACCCACAGTATTCTAATGGTGGACTGCAGATCTGTGCTATAGTTCAGTCGAATTCAAAGGATCCAGCAATCGTACTGGATTTGACTGGGATTCTGAAATGTCTCTTGCAAAAGTATTCGGGTTTGCTTGAACCTTTGATACAAAAAGTGATCTGATCTGAAACTACCCAGCTTACAATCTCTGAGGTAGTTGTCACTAAACTCGGACGTGATGTGGCACACATGTGCCGTGTGCCTTTACTTTTTTAAAAAACTGGTACTGGGAAAAGTTTCTTAATATTTCTTTTGATTAGCATGCAAGAAAATGTGATTTTACCTATGGAATTTCCCGCCAGTGTGGAGCTTGAATTCACAACCTTGAGACTCAGTGTTCAAGAGTCACAGAAGAGGTCAGCCTGGTCTTCAGTTTGCCAACGATAAGCTCCGGCAGTGCTCCTCTGTAAAGCAGATTGTTCGGATCGGTTATGTGGGACGGCACTTCGATACTAAGATCATTTGCAGCACACGCATGGTTTCCCCCTTCACGCAAAAAACATAGACGAAGGAAGCTCTATTGTCTTGGGCTGCTGACTCCCGGATTTAAAGCGCTCTGGCTGCCAGCTTAGTCTCTAACAAGCACACTATAAAGACAGGAATTACACTTTGCGCACGTCACGCATGGAATGGCGAGGCTACTTGATCCAATATTATCTAGTCTCACCTCATATGGTGCCGATTCCTGGTTTTCATTTAAGAAAGAGCACTGCAAACACCGTAAACAGTGCAAAACGTGTGATGAAAGAAGTCTTTTCCCCCCTTTGTCTAAAGCAGAACACAGCGGAGTCATGCCGAGGGTTGTGAGATCAAGATTTCAGTGGAGCACTGTCGTCTACGTCTTTAGCTACATGAGTTGGACATCCTCTTGTACACGGAAAGCAGATTGAGATCCTCTGACATGAAAAGTGCCAGATAAAAGCCATTTCTCATCCTTTCTCTTAGTGGTGGAGCTATCGCATGTAAATGAGGAAACTTGCAAGGCGAGCAGGCTCGGTGCACACCGAATGCAGATGTCTCAGAGCAGTTGAGACGTGTCCATGTGGCTGTCAAAGGACAGCACTTTGCCGGCGCCGTGGCTTAGTTGGCTAAAGCGCCTGTCTAGTAAACAGGAGATCCTGGGTCCGATTCCCAGCGGTGCCTTTCTTCCTGTCTTACTGTACAGAATTTATCCTTACGGGCAAATCCCATGCCTTTTAATTCAGGTGAATGCAAGTGTTCGTTTCCTTTCTGGAACAACTTGTTTTGAAAGAAATCTATACAGCTTGAGAAAGATGAAACACAAATCTTGCTTATCAGTGAAGAAGAGGTGCTCCCAGCAGGCCAGCTAATACCAGCAAGTTTTTTTTCACCCTGACCCAGAGAATGGAGAAAAGCGAGGCGCCTGTGGCTCTGCAGTGTAATCAGTTCGGGAGTTCGGCGGTTAGCTGAAAGAGTGGTAAATGGAGCTCGCCCCAGCCCGTCCTTATTCTTTTAAAGAGGATAAAAAATTAACTTCGCCGCCACTACTACCAGCTTTAAAAGACTGCCATGGGCACGGAAAAAAACACACCACAGATGGCTTTTCTGGAACCGAAGCAGAGATTCCTTTACGAACCAACTGATAAAGCTCAGCCAGTGAATACTGTTAACAGAATGTGAAAGCACGATCAACTTTGTAACTGCAACCACAGGAAAAACAGCAAGAAGCAGGCTCCATTCCCCATTTAAATCTGTCGTGCGAGGCATGCTTTTTGGCACGCATGAAGTAAATCCCACGATCGCTTTTGAACTTGGACAAAGTACTTCCAAAGGAGCGCTATGCGCAAAGATTTAACAAGCTCAACCCCCGCCGATGATTTGGTGTGAAGAAGCAGAACATTCAAGTTTCACAGACAGAAGCAGCACGCCAGCACAGCCAACATTAAAACGGAGGGCACACTACGATTTGCATTGACTCAAAAGTGATCTGGGCAGACGTCGTTCCCTGCATAACGCAAAAAGTGGCAAAGCGCTTTTGGGTTGAGAGGACGCAAGAAGGTTTTTGTTTTGTGCCTTGATGTCAAGCTGAGAAAGTATCTTTAAACACTTTGCTTAGTTTCTCGAGAGACTGCCAAAAAGCAGTTCCCTCCCTTTCATCTGAAGCCAGCTGAAAGGGGGTCTCGACAGAAGCACCTGGCAGCAGTGGGATTCGAACCCACGCCCCCAAAGAGACTGGAGCCTTAATCCAGCGCCTTAGACCGCTCGGCCACGCTACCCGCTGTGGTTGTCTCTTTGTCTCATTACTTGCCCGGAGGAAGCCGGGTGGGTTTTGCTCTTGTCGCCCGACTTAGTGGCGTTATGACCGTGGAACCGACTGCACCTGCTTTTTCTGAGATGCTTCCCCTCTCATGGCGAGATCTCGACTTCTTTAACTCCTCTGGATAAAGATCTTCTGTGGAGCAGGTTTCAGACCTCTGCGTACAGCACCCTTGATGTCATTTTATTTTTACAGCAGCCGCATCCGGAAAGTTGTGTCTTTTACGTTTTATTTGAACAACAAAACTACATACAATACAAACAAGAGCACATATAACGTATCAAGAAAATCGTCAGGGGCACATGCTATAATACAATTACACTTTATGAAAAACGATTACACAAGGTAAATAAAGATAAGGTCCGCACAGCTTGTTCTTACATTTCGAAAGAGTCCGTAAATACCCCTTGACGTCTATTTTGAACTGTTCAAACGTAGGACTCTTCCCAGACCATTTCACTTTATACCACATTCCTAAACGAGGATGCTTCTCCTGTTTTAGAACTATTTTGGGCGGTATGGCTTATACAGCACACCCACAGTATTCTAATGGTGGACTGCAGATCTGTGCTATAGTTCAGTCGAATTCAAAGGATCCAGCAATCGTACTGGATTTGACTGGGATTCTGAAATGTCTCTTGCAAAAGTATTCGGGTTTGCTTGAACCTTTTATACAAAAAGTGATCCGATCTGAAACTACCCAGCTTACAATCTCTGAGGTAGTTGTCACTAAACTCGGACGTGATGTGGCACACACGTGCCGTGTGCCTTTACTTTTGTAAAAAACTGGTATCGGGAAAAGTTTCTTAATATTTCTTTTGATTAGCATGCAAGAAAATGTGATCATTACCTATGGAATTTCCCGCCAGCGTGGAGCTTGAATTCACAACCTTGAGACTCAGTGTTCAAGAGTCACAGAAGAGGTCAGCCTGGTCTTCAGTTTGCCAACGATAAGCTCCGGCAGTGCTCCTCTGTAAAGCAGATTGTTCGGATCGGTTATGTGGGACGGCACTTTGATACTAAGATCGTTTGCAGCACACGCATGGTTTCCCCCTTCACGCAAAAAACATAGACGAAGGAAGCTCTATTGTCTTGGGCTGCTGACTCCCGGATTTAAAGCGCTCTGGGTGCCAGCTAAGTCTCTAACAAGCACACTATAAAGACAGGAATTACACTTTGCGCACGTCACGCATGGAATGGCGAGGCTACTTGATCCAATATTATCTAGTCTCACCTCATATGGTGCCGATTCCTGGTTTTCATTTAAGAAAGAGTACTGCAAACACCGTAAACAGTGCAAAACGTGTGATGAAAGAAGTCTTTTCCCCCCTTTGTCTAAAGCAGAACACAGAGGAGTCATGCCGAGGGTTGTGAGATCAAGATTTCAGTGGAGCACTGTCGTCTACGTCTTTAGCTACATGAGTTGGACATCCTCTTGTACACGGAAAGCAGATTGAGATCCTCTGACATGAAAAGTGCCAGATAAAAGCCATTTCTCATCCTTTCTCTTAGTGGTGGAGCTATCGCATGTAAATGAGGAAACTTGCAAGGCGAGCAGGCTCGGTGCACACCGAATGCAGATGTCTCAGAGCAGTTGAGACGTGTCCATGTGGCTGTCAAAGGACAGCACTTTGCCGGCGCCGTGGCTTAGTTGGCTAAAGCGCCTGTCTAGTAAACAGGAGATCCTGGGTCCGATTCCCAGCGGTGCCTTTCTTCCTGTCTTACTGTACAGAATTTATCCTTACGGGCAAATCCCATGCCTTTTAATTCAGGTGAATGCAAGTGTTCGTTTCCTTTCTGGAACAACTTGTTTTGAAAGAAATCTATACAGCTTGAGAAAGATGAAACACAAATCTTGCTTATCAGTGAAGAAGAGGTGCTCCCAGCAGGCCAGCTAATACCAGCAAGTTTTTTTTCACCCTGACCCAGAGAATGGAGAAAAGCGAGGCGCCTGTGGCTCTGCAGTGTAATCAGTTCGGGAGTTCGGCGGTTAGCTGAAAGAGTGGTAAATGGAGCTCGCCCCAGCCCGTCCTTATTCTTTTAAAGAGGATAAAAAATTAACTTCGCCGCCACTACTACCAGCTTTAAAAGACTGCCATGGGCATGGAAAAAAACACACCACAGATGACTTTTCTGGAACCGAAGCAGAGATTCCTTTACGAACCAACTGATAAAGCTCAGCCAGTGAATACTGTTAACAGAATGTGAAAGCACGATCAACTTTGTAACTGCAACCACAGGAAAAACAGCAAGAAGCAGGCTCCATTCCCCATTTAAATCTGTCGTGCGAGGCATGCTTTTTGGCACGCATGAAGTAAATCCCACGATCGCTTTTGAACTTGGACAAAGTACTTCCAAAGGAGCGCTATGCGCAAAGATTTAACAAGCTCAACCCCCGCCGATGATTTGGTGTGAAGAAGCAGAACATTCAAGTTTCACAGACAGAAGCAGCACGCCAGCACAGCCAACATTAAAACGGAGGGCACACTACGATTTGCATTGACTCAAAAGTGATCTGGGCAGACGTCGTTCCCTGCATAATGCAAAAAGTGGCAAAGCGCTTTTGGGTTGAGAGGACGCAAGAAGGTTTTTGTTTTGTGCCTTGATGTCAAGCTGAGAAAGTATCTTTAAACACTTTGCTTAGTTTCTCGATAGACTGCCAAAAAGCAGTTCCCTCCCTTTCGTCTGAAGCCAGCTGAAAGGGGGTCTCAACAGAAGCACCTGGCAGCAGTGGGATTCGAACCCACGCCCCCGAAGAGACTGGAGCCTTAATCCAGCGCCTTAGACTGCTCGGCCACGCTACCCGCTGTGCGTTGTCTCTTTGTCTCATTACTTGCCCGGAGGAAGCCGGGTGGGTTTTGCTCTTGTCGCCCGACTTAGTGGCGTTATGACCGTGGAACCGACTGCACCTGCTTTTTCTGAGATGCTTCCCCTCTCATGGCGAGATCTCGACTTCTTTAACACCTCTGGATAAAGATCTTCTGTGGAGCAGGTTTCAGACCTCTGCGTACAGCACCCTTGATGTCATTTTATTTTTACAGCAGCCGCATCCGGAAAGTTGTGTCTTTTACGTTTTATTTGAACAACAAAACTACATACAATACAAACAAGAGCACATATAACGTATCAAGAAAATCGTCAGGGGCACATGCTATAATACAATTACACTTTATGAAAAACGATTACACAAGGTAAATAAAGATAAGGTCCGCACAGCTTGTTCTTACATTTCGAAAGAGTCCGTAAATACCCCTTGACGTCTATTTTGAACTGTTCAAACGTAGGACTCTTCCCAGACCATTTCACTTTATACCACATTCCTAAACGAGGATGCTTCTCCTGTTTTAGAACTATTTTGGGCGGTATGGCTTATACAGCACACCCACAGTATTCTAATGGTGGACTGCAGATCTGTGCTATAGTTCAGTCGAATTCAAAGGATCCAGCAATCGTACTGGATTTGACTGGGATTCTGAAATGTCTCTTGCAAAAGTATTCGGGTTTGCTTGAACCTTTGATACAAAAAGTGATCTGATCTGAAACTAGCCAGCTTACAATCTCTGAGGTAGTTGTCACTAAACTCGGACGTGATGTGGCACACATGTGCCGTGTGCCTTTACTTTTTTAAAAAACTGGTACTGGGAAAAGTTTCTTAATATTTCTTTTGATTAGCATGCAAGAAAATGTGATTTTACCTATGGAATTTCCCGCCAGTGTGGAGCTTGAATTCACAACCTTGAGACTCAGTGTTCAAGAGTCACAGAAGAGGTCAGCCTGGTCTTCAGTTTGCCAACGATAAGCTCCGGCAGTGCTCCTCTGTAAAGCAGATTGTTCGGATCGGTTATGTGGGACGGCACTTCGATACTAAGATCATTTGCAGCACACGCATGGTTTCCCCCTTCACGCAAAAAACATAGACGAAGGAAGCTCTATTGTCTTGGGCTGCTGACTCCCGGATTTAAAGCGCTCTGGGTGCCAGCTTAGTCTCTAACAAGCACACTATAAAGACAGGAATTACACTTTGTGCACGTCACGCATGGAATGGCGAGGCTACTTGATCCAATATTATCTAGTCTCACCTCATATGGTGCCGATTCCTGGTTTTCATTTAAGAAAGAGCACTGCAAACACCATAAACAGTGCAAAACGTGTGATGAAAGAAGTCTTTTCCCCCCTTTGTCTAAAGCAGAACACAGCGGAGTCATGCCGAGGGTTGTGAGATCAAGATTTCAGTGGAGCACTGTCGTCTACGTCTTTAGCTACATGAGTTGGACATCCTCTTGTACACGGAAAGCAGATTGAGATCCTCTGACATGAAAAGTGCCAGATAAAAGCCATTTCTCATCCTTTCTCTTAGTGGTGGAGCTATCGCATGTAAATGAGGAAACTTGCAAGGCGAGCAGGCTCGGTGCACACCGAATGCAGATGTCTCAGAGCAGTTGAGACGTGTCCATGTGGCTGTCAAAGGACAGCACTTTGCCGGCGCCGTGGCTTAGTTGGCTAAAGCGCCTGTCTAGTAAACAGGAGATCCTGGGTCCGATTCCCAGCGGTGCCTTTCTTCCTGTCTTACTGTACAGAATTTATCCTTACGGGCAAATCCCATGCCTTTTAATTCAGGTGAATGCAAGTGTTCGTTTCCTTTCTGGAACAACTTGTTTTGAAAGAAATCTATACAGCTTGAGAAAGATGAAACACAAATCTTGCTTATCAGTGAAGAAGAGGTGCTCCCAGCAGGCCAGCTAATACCAGCAAGTTTTTTTTCACCCTGACCCAGAGAATGGAGAAAAGCGAGGCGCCTGTGGCTCTGCAGTGTAATCAGTTCGGGAGTTCGGCGGTTAGCTGAAAGAGTGGTAAATGGAGCTCGCCCCAGCCCGTCCTTATTCTTTTAAAGAGGATAAAAAATTAACTTCGCCGCCACTACTACCAGCTTTAAAAGACTGCCATGGGCACGGAAAAAAACACACCACAGATGGCTTTTCTGGAACCGAAGCAGAGATTCCTTTACGAACCAACTGATAAAGCTCAGCCAGTGAATACTGTTAACAGAATGTGAAAGCACGATCAACTTTGTAACTGCAACCACAGGAAAAACAGCAAGAAGCAGGCTCCATTCCCCATTTAAATCTGTCGTGCGAGGCATGCTTTTTGGCACGCATGAAGTAAATCCCACGATCGCTTTTGAACTTGGACAAAGTACTTCCAAAGGAGCGCTATGCGCAAAGATTTAACAAGCTCAACCCCCGCCGATGATTTGGTGTGAAGAAGCAGAACATTCAAGTTTCACAGACAGAAGCAGCACGCCAGCACAGCCAACATTAAAACGGAGGGCACACTACGATTTGCATTGACTCAAAAGTGATCTGGGCAGACGTCGTTCCCTGCATAACGCAAAAAGTGGCAAAGCGCTTTTGGGTTGAGAGGACGCAAGAAGGTTTTTGTTTTGTGCCTTGATGTCAAGCTGAGAAAGTATCTTTAAACACTTTGCTTAGTTTCTCGAGAGACTGCCAAAAAGCAGTTCCCTCCCTTTCATCTGAAGCCAGCTGAAAGGGGGTCTCGACAGAAGCACCTGGCAGCAGTGGGATTCGAACCCACGCCCCCAAAGAGACTGGAGCCTTAATCCAGCGCCTTAGACCGCTCGGCCACGCTACCCGCTGTGGTTGTCTCTTTGTCTCATTACTTGCCCGGAGGAAGCCGGGTGGGTTTTGCTCTTGTCGCCCGACTTAGTGGCGTTATGACCGTGGAACCGACTGCACCTGCTTTTTCTGAGATGCTTCCCCTCTCATGGCGAGATCTCGACTTCTTTAACTCCTCTGGATAAAGATCTTCTGTGGAGCAGGTTTCAGACCTCTGCGTACAGCACCCTTGATGTCATTTTATTTTTACAGCAGCCGCATCCGGAAAGTTGTGTCTTTTACGTTTTATTTGAACAACAAAACTACATACAATACAAACAAGAGCACATATAACGTATCAAGAAAATCGTCAGGGGCACATCCTATAATACAATTACACTTTATGAAAAACGATTACACAAGGTAAATAAAGATAAGGTCCGCACAGCTTGTTCTTACATTTCGAAAGAGTCCGTAAATACCCCTTGACGTCTATTTTGAACTGTTCAAACGTAGGACTCTTCCCAGACCATTTCACTTTATACCACATTCCTAAACGAGGATGCTTCTCCTGTTTTAGAACTATTTTGGGCGGTATGGCTTATACAGCACACCCACAGTATTCTAATGGTGGACTGCAGATCTGTGCTATAGTTCAGTCGAATTCAAAGGATCCAGCAATCGTACTGGATTTGACTGGGATTCTGAAATGTCTCTTGCAAAAGTATTCGGGTTTGCTTGAACCTTTGATACAAAAAGTGATCTGATCTGAAACTACCCAGCTTACAATCTCTGAGGTAGTTGTCACTAAACTCGGACGTGATGTGGCACACATGTGCCGTGTGCCTTTACTTTTGTAAAAAACTGGTATCGGGAAAAGTTTCTTAATATTTCTTTTGATTAGCATGCAAGAAAATGTGATCATTACCTATGGAATTTCCCGCCAGCGTGGAGCTTGAATTCACAACCTTGAGACTCAGTGTTCAAGAGTCACAGAAGAGGTCAGCCTGGTCTTCAGTTTGCCAACGATAAGCTCCGGCAGTGCTCCTCTGTAAAGCAGATTGTTCGGATCGGTTATGTGGGACGGCACTTTGATACTAAGATCGTTTGCAGCACACGCATGGTTTCCCCCTTCACGCAAAAAACATAGACGAAGGAAGCTCTATTGTCTTGGGCTGCTGACTCCCGGATTTAAAGCGCTCTGGGTGCCAGCTAAGTCTCTAACAAGCACACTATAAAGACAGGAATTACACTTTGCGCACGTCACGCATGGAATGGCGAGGCTACTTGATCCAATATTATCTAGTCTCACCTCATATGGTGCCGATTCCTGGTTTTCATTTAAGAAAGAGTACTGCAAACACCGTAAACAGTGCAAAACGTGTGATGAAAGAAGTCTTTTCCCCCCTTTGTCTAAAGCAGAACACAGAGGAGTCATGCCGAGGGTTGTGAGATCAAGATTTCAGTGGAGCACTGTCGTCTACGTCTTTAGCTACATGAGTTGGACATCCTCTTGTACACGGAAAGCAGATTGAGATCCTCTGACATGAAAAGTGCCAGATAAAAGCCATTTCTCATCCTTTCTCTTAGTGGTGGAGCTATCGCATGTAAATGAGGAAACTTGCAAGGCGAGCAGGCTCGGTGCACACCGAATGCAGATGTCTCAGAGCAGTTGAGACGTGTCCATGTGGCTGTCAAAGGACAGCACTTTGCCGGCGCCGTGGCTTAGTTGGCTAAAGCGCCTGTCTAGTAAACAGGAGATCCTGGGTCCGATTCCCAGCGGTGCCTTTCTTCCTGTCTTACTGTACAGAATTTATCCTTACGGGCAAATCCCATGCCTTTTAATTCAGGTGAATGCAAGTGTTCGTTTCCTTTCTGGAACAACTTGTTTTGAAAGAAATCTATACAGCTTGAGAAAGATGAAACACAAATCTTGCTTATCAGTGAAGAAGAGGTGCTCCCAGCAGGCCAGCTAATACCAGCAAGTTTTTTTTCACCCTGACCCAGAGAATGGAGAAAAGCGAGGCGCCTGTGGCTCTGCAGTGTAATCAGTTCGGGAGTTCGGCGGTTAGCTGAAAGAGTGGTAAATGGAGCTCGCCCCAGCCCGTCCTTATTCTTTTAAAGAGGATAAAAAATTAACTTCGCCGCCACTACTACCAGCTTTAAAAGACTGCCATGGGCATGGAAAAAAACACACCACAGATGACTTTTCTGGAACCGAAGCAGAGATTCCTTTACGAACCAACTGATAAAGCTCAGCCAGTGAATACTGTTAACAGAATGTGAAAGCACGATCAACTTTGTAACTGCAACCACAGGAAAAACAGCAAGAAGCAGGCTCCATTCCCCATTTAAATCTGTCGTGCGAGGCATGCTTTTTGGCACGCATGAAGTAAATCCCACGATCGCTTTTGAACTTGGACAAAGTACTTCCAAAGGAGCGCTATGCGCAAAGATTTAACAAGCTCAACCCCCGCCGATGATTTGGTGTGAAGAAGCAGAACATTCAAGTTTCACAGACAGAAGCAGCACGCCAGCACAGCCAACATTAAAACGGAGGGCACACTACGATTTGCATTGACTCAAAAGTGATCTGGGCAGACGTCGTTCCCTGCATAATGCAAAAAGTGGCAAAGCGCTTTTGGGTTGAGAGGACGCAAGAAGGTTTTTGTTTTGTGCCTTGATGTCAAGCTGAGAAAGTATCTTTAAACACTTTGCTTAGTTTCTCGATAGACTGCCAAAAAGCAGTTCCCTCCCTTTCGTCTGAAGCCAGCTGAAAGGGGGTCTCAACAGAAGCACCTGGCAGCAGTGGGATTCGAACCCACGCCCCCGAAGAGACTGGAGCCTTAATCCAGCGCCTTAGACTGCTCGGCCACGCTACCCGCTGTGCGTTGTCTCTTTGTCTCATTACTTGCCCAGAGGAAGCCGGGTGGGTTTTGCTCTTGTCGCCCGACTTAGTGGCGTTATGACCGTGGAACCGACTGCACCTGCTTTTTCTGAGATGCTTCCCCTCTCATGGCGAGATCTCGACTTCTTTAACACCTCTGGATAAAGATCTTCTGTGGAGCAGGTTTCAGACCTCTGCGTACAGCACCCTTGATGTCATTTTATTTTTACAGCAGCCGCATCCGGAAAGTTGTGTCTTTTACGTTTTATTTGAACAACAAAACTACATACAATACAAACAAGAGCACATATAACGTATCAAGAAAATCGTCAGGGGCACATGCTATAATACAATTACACTTTATGAAAAACGATTACACAAGGTAAATAAAGATAAGGTCCGCACAGCTTGTTCTTACATTTCGAAAGAGTCCGTAAATACCCCTTGACGTCTATTTTGAACTGTTCAAACGTAGGACTCTTCCCAGACCATTTCACTTTATACCACATTCCTAAACGAGGATGCTTCTCCTGTTTTAGAACTATTTTGGGCGGTATGGCTTATACAGCACACCCACAGTATTCTAATGGTGGACTGCAGATCTGTGCTATAGTTCAGTCGAATTCAAAGGATCCAGCAATCGTACTGGATTTGACTGGGATTCTGAAATGTCTCTTGCAAAAGTATTCGGGTTTGCTTGAACCTTTGATACAAAAAGTGATCTGATCTGAAACTACCCAGCTTACAATCTCTGAGGTAGTTGTCACTAAACTCGGACGTGATGTGGCACACATGTGCCGTGTGCCTTTACTTTTTTAAAAAACTGGTACTGGGAAAAGTTTCTTAATATTTCTTTTGATTAGCATGCAAGAAAATGTGATTTTACCTATGGAATTTCCCGCCAGTGTGGAGCTTGAATTCACAACCTTGAGACTCAGTGTTCAAGAGTCACAGAAGAGGTCAGCCTGGTCTTCAGTTTGCCAACGATAAGCTCCGGCAGTGCTCCTCTGTAAAGCAGATTGTTCGGATCGGTTATGTGGGACGGCACTTCGATACTAAGATCGTTTGCAGCACACGCATGGTTTCCCCCTTCACGCAAAAAACATAGACGAAGGAAGCTCTATTGTCTTGGGCTGCTGACTCCCGGATTTAAAGCGCTCTGGGTCCCAGCTAAGTCTCTAACAAGCACACTATAAAGACAGGAATTACACTTTGCTCACGTCACGCATGGAATGGCGAGGCTTCTTGATCCAATATTATCTAGTCTCACCTCATATGGTGCCGATTCCTGGTTTTCATTTAAGAAAGAGCACTGCAAACACCGTAAACAGTGCAAAACGTGTGATGAAAGAAGTCTTTTCCCCCCTGTGTCTAAAGCAGAACACAGAGGAGTCATGCCGAGGGTTGTGAGATCAAGATTTCAGTGGAGCACTGTCGTCTACGTCTTTAGCTACATGAGTTGGACATCCTCTTGTACACAGAAAGCAGATTGAGATCCTCTGACATGAAAAGTGCCAGATAAAAGCCATTTCTCATCCTTTCTCTTAGTGGTGGAGCTATCGCATGTAAATGAGGCAACTTGCAAGGCGAGCAGGCTCGGTGCACACCGAACGCAGATGTCTCAGAGCAGTTGAGACGTGTCCAAGTGCCTGTCAAAGGACAGCACTTTGCCGGCAGCGTGGCTTAGTTGGCTAAAGCGCCTGTCTAGTAAACAGGAGATCCTGGGTCCGATTCCCAGCGGTGCCTTTCTTCCTGTCTTACTGTACAGAATTTATCCTTATGGGGAAATCCCATGCCTTTTAATTCAGGTGAATGCAAGTGTTCGTTTCCTTTCTGGAACAACTTGTTTTGAAAGAAATCTATACAGCTTGAGAAAGATGAAACACAAATCTTGCTTATCAGTGAAGAAGAGGTGCTCCCAGCAGGCCAGCTAATACCAGCAAGTTTTTTTTCACCCTGACCCAGAGAATGGAGAAAAGCGAGGCGCCTGTGGCTCTGCAGTGTAATCAGTTCGGGAGTTCGGCGGTTAGCTGAAAGAGTGGTAAATGGAGCTCGCCCCAGCCCGTCCTTATTCTTTTAAAGAGGATAAAAAATTAACTTCGCCGCCACTAATACCGGTTTTTAAAGACTGCCATGGGCATGGAAAAAAACACACCACAGATGGCTTTTCTGGAACCGAAGCAGAGATTCCTTTACGAACCAACTGATAAAGCTCAGCCAGTGAATACTGTTAACAGAATGTGAAAGCACGATCAACTTTGTAACTGCAACCACAGGAAAAACAGCAAGAAGCAGGCTCCGTTCCCCATTTAAATCTGTCGTGCGAGGCATGCTTTTTGCACGCATGAAGTAAATCCCACGATCGCTTTTGAACGTGGACAAAGTACTTCCAAAGGAGCGCTATGCGCAAAGATTTAACAAGCTCAACCCCCGCCGACGATTTGGTGTGAAGAAGCAGAACATTCAAGTTTCACAGACAGAAGCAGCACGCCAGCACAGCCAACATTAAAACGGAGGGCACACTACGATTTGCATTGACACAAAAGTGATCTGGGCAGACGTCGTTCCCTGCATAACGCAAAAAGTGGCAAAGCCCTTTTGGGTTGAGAGGACGCAAGAAGGTTTTTGTTTTGTGCCTTGACGTCAAGCTGAGAAAGTATCTTTAAACACTTTGCTTAGTTTCTCGAGAGACTGCCAAAAAGCAGTTCCCTCCCTTTCGTCTGAAGCCAGTTGAAAGGGGGTCTCGACAGAAGCACCTGGCAGCGGTGGGATCCGAACCCACGCCCCCAGAAGAGACTGGAGCTTTATTCCAGTGCCTTAGACCGCTCAGCCACACTAGCTGCTGTGTGCTGTTTCTTTGTCTCATTACTTGCCCGGAGGAAGCCGGGTGGGTTTTGCTGTTGTTGCCCGACTTAGTGGCGTTATGACAGTGGAACCGACTGCACCTGCTTTTTCTGAGATGCTTCCCCTCTCATGGCGAGATCTCGACTTCTTTAACACCTCTGGATAAAGATCTTCTGTGGAGCAGGTTTCAGACCTCTGCGTACAGCACCCTTGATGTCATTTTATTTTTACAGCAGCCGCATCCGGAAAGTTGTGTCTTTTACTTTTAATTTGAACAACAAAAATACATATAATACAAACGAGCACATAAAACGTATCAAGAAAATCGTCAAGGGTTCATGCTATAATATTGTACTGTTTTCAGGTTCCCTCAGGAAAAGGTCAAGTGGCGACGTGATAGTTAACCAAGCGACAGCTTCATTCTTTTAAACCACACAAAACCAAACACAGGACATACACACACGAGGAGACTGATGGAGCATGTTCACATCGTTAGGGTGGTAATTACTTAACAACAGGCTATACACTTATAAGGCTACATGGTACCATGAGTGCCTAGGTGCACTTCCTCCTCACCACCGGGCCAGGGGGGTTACACTGTCCCCACCTGAAGCGTCTGGCGTCCCGCCGACATCGAACACCCCCCTCAGGCTATACTCATACTCTGCTAAAGGCTGTGGAACTCTGCATGAGCGGCTGTTACGAAGCCCGCGGTCACCCCATTGTCGGCCGGCTCTGGCCCTGGCTGCTCCTCCGGAGCCTCCCCGCGGGGCTCCTCCTCCCGGTCCCGGTAGGGGGCCAGGCGGTCTCGGTGCAGAACCATCACTCTCCCCCGGTAGCAGACCTTGCCTACCACCCCGAGGACCTCAGCGGCCCCCTCCCACAAAGGCGCCAGCTTAGGGCTGAGGCCTTTGCGGCGGAGCGGGCTGTACACCCAAACCAAGTCCCAGGGCTGGAAGGCAGGCCCCCTGCAGCGCAGGTCGTAGTTCTGCCGGACTCCCGCCTGAGTCAGATGGGTCCGGGTAAAGCTGTGCACCCGCCGCATCCTCTGCTGCAGGTCCTACTCGTAGTCCAGTCCAGCTGGTGGTGCCGACTCGTCTCTGGGCGGCGGGCCGAAGACCAGGTCCACCAGGGTTCGCATTTCCCGGCCCAGCATGAGTGAGGCCAGGGTACACCCGGTAGATTCCTGGATAAGCCTAGAGCTCGAGGGGGAGGTGGCGGTCCCAGTCCCGTTGATGCCAGGACACCAGGGAGGCCAGCTGGGTGGCGAGAATCCGATTAAACCGCTCCACAGACCCGTCGCTCTGGGGATGCAGCGGGGTGGTCTGAGTCTTAGAGATCCCCAGGCACTGGCACACTCTGGCGAGGACCTGGGACTTGAAGATATGCCCCTGGTCACTGTGTAACTCCTCCGGCACCCCCAGCCTGGCAAACATCCCCTCCAGTAGTGCATCGGCCACCGTGGGGGCAATCTGGTCCAGGAGGGCATAGGCCTCCGGCCACTTCGTGAAATAGTCCATTGCTACCAGGACATAGCGGTTTCTGGGCTCGGCCCAAAACGTCCACCCACACCCGCCCCATAGGAGCCCCTACCTGGTGTTGTTGGAGAGGGGACCTTTCTGCGCCATGCACACCGCTCCACGTCCCGGTGGCAAAGACCCCAATAAAAATGGCCTCGGAGACGCTACTCGTCTACTGTTTTTTTACAGCCGAAATGCCCCACGCCCGGCTGGCCGTGCACCGCTCTGAGCACAGCCGCGCGGAGCGACTGTGGCACCACCAGCTGTCACCGTATCTCGCCACTGGAGGGTACCCGCCACCCCTGGCGCAGCACCCCATCCTTTACCTCCAAGGCCTCCCACAGGGCGCAGAGGGACTCGACGGACTTTGGGTGTGGGGCAAGCTCCTCTTGCATAGGCCGCACTCCTGCTGCCTTCCAGCGGAGCACCGGCCCCACGTCAGGTTCAGCTGCCTGACGCTGCGCCAGGTCTGGCAGGCCCACCCCCAGCAGCCCCTCCAGGGCCATGGCCGCGGTGCTCGCCTCTGCCACGGTGCGGACAGCCTCCTCACGCTGCTCCTGCCGGGCGCAGTGGTGGCGTTCCGCGGCCTCGCAGGGGTGCCGCGAGAGAGCGTCGGCATTGAGATGGTGAGACCCCGCACGGTGCACAACAGTGAAGTCATATTCCTGCAGGACCTCTATCCATCGCACCATCTGCCCCTCCGGCTCCTTAAAGTGGAGCAGCCAGGTGAGGGATGCATGGTCGGTCCTCAGCTGGAACCGGGTCCCGAACAGGTACGGCCTGAAGTGGCGGACCGCTGCCATCACCACCAGCAGCTCGTGACGGGTCACGCAGTAGTTCCGTTCAGCCCTAGTCAAAGCCCGACTATAGTAGGCAACTACAAGCTCTCCATCTGTCCTCTCCTGCGCCAACACCGCACCCACCTCCGAGTTACTCGCGTCAGTATCTAGGACATACGGTAACCGCGAGTCGGGGTAGGCCAGCATGTAAGCTTCAGCTAACCAGCCGAACGCTATCTCACAGCCTGAGTCCCAGTCGAAACGGCAGCCCTTGCGATGCTGGCAAAGTCCCGGACGAACTTCCAGTAATACGAAGCCAACCCCAGAAAGCTGCGCAGCTCTGCAACGTCGCGGGGAGTCAGCCAACCCCTCACTGCAGCGACCTTACCTGGGTCTGTAGCCACCCATCGCGGTCCAACAACATGTCCCAGGAAGGTCACCTCCCGCCGCAGGAGCTTGCACTTGCGGGGGTTGAGCCTCAGGCCAGCACGGTTCTGGAACTGGAGGTTCGTCAAGGCCTGGAACCAGCAAATCGTCCAGATACAGCACACACTGGTTCCACGGGACCGATGCCAGCACCCTCTCCATCAGCCTCTCGAAAGTCGCCGGGGCATTGCACAGGCCAAAAGGCATGACAGTAAACTGCCAGAGGCCCTGGGGAGAAGGAGCCAGAGGGAGCTGAACCAGGTCGACCCAGTGATGTAGTCCAAGGCATCGTCTATCCTCGGCAAGGGGTGGGAGTCTTTCCGGGTGACCTCATTCTGCTTGCAGTACTTAACGCAGAACTTCCATGAGCTGTCTTTTTTTCGGACCAGTACAGCTGGCGCAGACCACAGGCTCACGGAGGGCTCAGTCACTTTTGCTGCAAAGAGGTCATCGTTTTGGGTGAGTAGCGCCTGGAGCCACTGCCGCTGGTCCCAATCGAGGCCCTCGCATCTTCGCTGGTAGAGGTCCTCAACGGTGCGCCTAGCTTCCACGCAACGCTTGGCCCCCGCCACTGCCGCCTTGTCTGGCCCCCCGGGTGACTCAGGGGCAGGATCTGGCACGCTCTCTCTCCAACTCACAGGCCCAATCCGCCCCAGTGACTGCCGCCGCCGCCGCCGCCACCACTGCCTCTTTTTCTCCTGGCTCCAGCAAGCCCGCGTCCCTCAGCCTTCGCCGGGCCTGCCCTCCACCAGGTGAAGTCACCCCTGCCACACCAACTCCTGCCAGCTCAAGTCCGAACTGGCCCCCACTCGCTGCAGTACGTCCAGCCCCAGAATGCAGTCCTCCTGGATGGGTGCGAGGTAGCAGGGGTGGCGGACCGTCGCTGCACCTAGACAGAAGGCAAGCACCTGTTTCCCCCGGACTGCAGCGAGCTGTCCCTTCATGGTCCTTAGCCGCAGGCCGGAGGCCGGAGGCCTCCCATCCTGGGGGGGTGGTGCCCTCGGTGTTGGGGAGGACGCCCGGCCGGAGTAGGGTTACCGATGAACCGGTGTCAAGCAGGGCCAGGCAGGGTTGGTCCTCGATTTGGCAGTGGAGGTACAGGCCCTGGCGACAGCCAACTCGCCCCACGGTGGCGTGAGGGGCGCCGGTCTTAACAGCGCTCTCCGGAGTGGGGGTTGAGGTGTTCAAGAGCGGGCAGCCATTCCCGCGCTGAGCCGCCTTGTTCTAGTTTCCCGACGCCGATCGAGGAGTGCGAGGTTCGGGTGCCCAGCAGTACCGGGCTCGGTGTCCCCTCTTCCCGCAGCGGTCGCAAAACAGCATGCGGGGCTGTTCCGTGGCGGTTGCTGCACGGGCTGGCTTCTCTTCCCCCTTGCTGAACTCCTCCGTCGCTGCCTCGGTCTGCTGGCAGGGCACCCTGCGTCTGCTGGTGCTTCCAGCCAACCCGAACACGGCCTCAGCCCGTGTAGCAAGGGCCAAGGCCTGCTCCAGCAATGCCGGCGCGGCCAGCTGCACATGGCGCCGCAGCTCCTCGTGTGAGAGGGCCTTGAGAAAGGCCTGGAGAGCCATCTCCCGCTGCGCCTTCCGGGGAAAAGTTGGGTATCCTCGGCGGGCGAAGAACAAGACATCCGCGGCGACCGGGCCCAGTCGCTCTCCTGGTCAGCGGCGCCGCAGGGCCAGCCTCTCCCGCATCAGGTCCGGCTCCTCCTCCACACCGAAGCGCAGCTGGAGAGCTGCTGCCAGCGCCGCGTATTTGCCTCAGTCCTCCTCCGGGACATCCAGGAGCACCTGGCAGGCCGCTCCTTCCAGCGCCGCCACCAGGTGGCCGGCCATCTCCGCCCGGCACCAGCCATTCGTCCGGGCCGCAGGCTGGAACTGCGCCTCGTAGGTTTCCCAAGGCGCTGCCCCGTCGTAGCGACCGGGTTGCACTCGCACTGATGGGTGTGGGAATCGCTGGTCAGCTCTGGCAGGGAGGGTATCTTCTCTTTGGGGCATCCACTGGGCGGGAGTAGCAGGCAGTCGCCCCAATTCTACCGGCAGGACCACTACTGGATAGCCCTGGTAAGGGCTGTGGCCACCTGTCGCACCCAGGAGTTGCTCAGGCTCCCTATGTGCGCTGCCGATGGGTTCTGTCTCTTTTAGAGTCAGACAGCACTTGACAGAATCGGCTAATGTCTGCCAAGATTTGTCCATCCTGCCCGCTTCTGACACCAATGTAGCGTTTACAGGCTTTTCTCAGAACAAAGGACCAGTGGAGACGCGATTAACAAACCAAGCAATAGCTTTATTCTTTAACAACCACAAAACCAAACACAGCATATACATGCACATGAGGAGACTGACAGAACACGTACACATCTTTAGGGTGGTAATTACTTAACAACACGCTATACACTTATAAGACTACACAGGGCACTAGAACTACTAGGACATTATTTACACAGGTAGGGTCAGCCGCTGGTCACCGTGCTGACCCTCAGACTCTCCCCGGCTACAACTCCCAGCATGCCCAGCGGTACTATGCGCGCCTAGGGGCGCTTCCTCCTCACCACCAGGCGAGGGCGTTACAATATATATATATATTTTTTCTCTGGTTCTCAGCAGTATCATTGGGCTGAACTCCAGTTAAATGCTTGACTTAGAAAGATCAAAAGTGAGCGAGGGAAGATGGGTGGAGATTAATGGAAGTTATAAAGGCAATGGGTTGGCTCTGCTTAAGCTTCATTCAGACCTTATTAGGGCAAACTTTGCTGCTGTGCTTAGTACGCAGTGCCGAGCTAAACCTGTTCTCAATTGCAATGAAAACAAAGTAACAACTGCAGCACTCCAGAGTAACTAAAGTAGCGGACTAATTTAAATTATGTCTTCATATGGCTTAGTACCGTACTCGGTGTAACGCAGGATTGCATTAGAAGGCTCCCAAATATAGTGGAAATAATCTGTTGCTTGGAAATGTATTGGAATATTAATTAAAATTGCTTTACACTCATACCATATTTATTAATAATGAAGTTTATGAATGTGTGTATTTACAGAAGTGTCATTCACTATTTATGTTTAATGTCAATCATTACTAGTAGCTGTGAGTTTTAAGATATGCTAGGGAGTGAAGAGAACAGAACAGAGCAAATGGTTATATAAATGGAGTGGGAGCCTTTAATATGTTCTATAAAATTTGGGAGTCAACTGAATAGATTTGCTAAGTATTTTATTGTGATGGGTCTCTGTATTTGTGGTTATCAGTGGAAAGCAGGGATAATAAGGAAATGGGTGGCACCCAAGCACATGTTAAAGAAAAAAACTTGGCTTCTTAAAAGTGATTATGATAGCCACAGGACAGAAGAGACAGTGCACTGTGGTCCAATAATGACTGTGTTGAAACAGCCAGAGTGTGCTGCATGCCATGGAGATGGAAAAGGTAGCTCATCCCAGTCAATCGCAAGGTTGTGTAGGACTGCACATGACCTGATGATGATGGTGCTGGCTCTTGATGGACTGGTATACAAACCAAATGACAGCCAAGCAAAGCGTTAGTTGTTTTACAATTCCGAAAGATTGTTCAAAGTGGCTTCTTGCATTTTTATGACTCTTGTTACAGTGCTTCTCTTGTAATGTTGTAGGATTGTGCACAGGTGTCAGAAGATATAGTCATAAAGAATAACCACAGGCAAAACAACATGCCAGCTTGCTCTTCCCTACTTTGAAAGGAAGATATTGGAACTGATTAAAGAACTTAACTTGAAATGTAAGCTCCTACTGACACAGGAGAGAGAGTTCTGAAAAGTAAGCACAAGGCACACTGTGAATAAATAAATGTATTAATTTAAAAAAAGAAATACTGAGAAGGTCAGAGGAACAATAATTGTTGTATTTATTTGCTCAGGTAGTTTTATAAGTTTAACTTTCAGTAAAGTTCTGTTAAAAATAAAACTGGTCATTAGTTGGCGTCTTTTGTAATGATTTAGCAATAGTGACATGTCGGCTTGTTCGACTGGAGTGTTAAACAAAATTAATACAGTAGCGTCCTGTCTCAAGTGTACAGCTGCAGTTCTCGTTTGTTTCGTGACTAATTGCAATTGCATTAGTCTGTGTAAAAAAAGACTTCTGCAGCTCCAGTGGTGTGATCGAACTCATGCTGAGATTGAGTTCAAGCCTCACCTGGAGCAGTGTGGCCTATATTTTCAACTATTTAAACTAACTGACCAGTTTAGGTCCTGTTAAGTATTTGCTGGAGATCAGGTCTAAATTAACATGAAAGGAACAAGTAAAGGTTTGTTCCTTGTCAGACCTGAAGAAGGCTCCAAAGCTCAAACGTTGTTTGCTTCTCTTTTCAGCATGGAATAAAATTTTACTTGTTCCTATGCAGTCCACACATGCTGACACAGCTCCCTACTTAAATTACCATCAGCAATGGACCTCCAGCAGACCTATACACAAATATATGAGAGAGGTCTACTGAAACGAGAGGAGCACGATGGAGTACCGAAGACTTGAAAAAGCACTCACTTTTCTGTGTTTTTGTTGTTACCCAGATTTGTTTTTAATGTTCTTTTTCTCTTTGTTTTGAAGTTGTTTTGTTTTTTTTTTCTTTTTTGTAGGTGTTAGACTACTACAGGGATTTACCTAGGTTCTATTAAGACTTCTTTTATCAAAACATATTTTATTAATAAAAGCGTGATTTCTTAATAATCAACTTTAATGTTATCTTTATTAGTAGCTGTATTACAGGTAATGCATGCACAGCCTTTATTATGCTATAGTGAATTTTCAGGTATCCCATGGAGGGAAGAGAACTGAAATTAAGGAAATACTTATTTAAAGGGGTCTTAAAGTCTTAAAAGTGTTCTGTCACATCTGGGTGTTAATTGAATAGATTTGTTGTATTATTTCATATGATTTGACTCTACACTTGTGTTTCTCAGGAGACAGCAGTAATATTGGGGATTTGCGGGTACAGATAATAAATTATACTATACAAGTGTAGAGGTTTGATGGGTTTACTGAGACAATTATTAATTGTAGCAGTAATCACGAGGTTGTTCGTTGTGGTTTTTAGAAAATCAATCGTCAGAACAACTAACAACGCACACACACGGGTTCAATACACGAGATACATTTATTCATATAAATTGTGCACCAAACATATACTAGTCTGCCTGGATACGAGCAGCAGACATTACTGTGAGGGTTATCAATATACAAAGTATATAATCTCGAAGAGATGCAAACAAAAAGAGATACACAACAGAGAATATATGTCAATATATATCGTTCGGTTACCAAATCGCTAATCAGTGTTATTACCCACTGTTACTCTAAACTCGGAAGTAAATACATTACTCATGAATTAAATTGATAACAACTTGTGTTGAGGTACAATTGAATTCTCGAGACGCAATGTAGAACATGGGGTTTACTTATCCACTGTGTATGGATTTGGAATTTCCCGGCACGAACACCAAACCAGCTGACAGGCTCCGTTGCAGCCTCGGTCCCAGCGGTTGTCCAATGGGCGTTGTCCCGGCGTCCTCTGGCTACTGGCCAACCAGTCGAGGTGCAGCTCGGAGTAGGACGGGCGGAGGAATCTGACTGTGGCGCGCAGGGCAGTCGTTGCTCCGAGGGGATCTACCAGCAGTCCGGCTGGCTAGTAGAAAGTCTCTATGCACTATGCACTCTATGCAGTGTGACGGCTAGTCCTCACAAGTCACTCTTTTGCCCAGGAAGAAGCTGGTTCGTTCCCGGTCCAGCGCTGCTTCTGAATAAGCTATTCAGGTTGTCGACGAGGGTCCAACTGTGGGCTGCCGTTGATCAAGCGGAGCGTTCACGTTGGTAGAATTCTGAGTACGTACGGGATCCTCGGCCCCGCGCTTAGAATAAAGTCCAAGTCCCTTTGCAGACAACAGCCTTTGTCACGTGATTGTCTCTGAGGATGCGCGAAAATGGCCAAGGAGAGCCCTGATCTGAGCTTGCGCTCCCTTTTTGACCAAGACACAGATGTGTTCTGATTGGTTGAGAGTTTGGCGGGCATTGGAGACCCACATGGTGTTACCACACCCTGCCAGTCTCTAATTGGTTGATCAAGGTGAGATACGAGTCACATACTCCTGACACTTAGGAATGCAGTCCAGATGTCCATTTGGCACTCCCTAGACAGATAGGCGCCAATGGATGACCATTGATCATGATAGCCAGGCTTATCTAAGTGCATCCCCATTTGGGAGCTGTCCCTTATCAAAAGAAAACATCTTAAATCAGCCTGCATGAATACTTTCTCTGTGGCTGAACCACAGAGATGGAGAGTGAGATGGGGCCTCATTAAGGAAAGCACAGCAATGCTTAATTCTGTCTTATTACCAAGCATTGCTGCTACAACTGCTTAAATTCAAACTAAACAGGACTATGGGAATGAGATTTGATTTCGAACTGGGTTTTAAATAAATAGGACCGCTGCACTACATTGTGCTTTATGTAAGACAAAAGGTGGGCTTCCTGTGTTTTCGATAACTCAGTTGTAAGAGCGGAGGAATATAGTGGAAACAGCTGGGAACTCTTTGTTCTCTGGTTTGAATTTGGCTGGAAGAAAGGTGTTTTTTATGTTCTTTAAAATTTGTCGTTCACTTAGTTGTCTTATTTTCTAGGCTTGTAGACTCCTCACTCTTCCTAAAAGAAAGTGCTGCAGATAAAGATACAGTAGTTGTCGGAAGTTTGTTCAGTGGTAGAGCACATACAGGCTGTATGTGGTTGTTTTCAATCGCCGGCGTCTCCACTCTGGATTTCTTCCTAAGCACGATATCTTTCCTTACTTGTGTGTGAATTTCAGCGCGACACATAAACCCTTTGTCTGTTTTATAAAGATTATATTTTAAATCAGTTAAAACAAAAAAGTACCTATTACATACACGTAGAAAACACTTGTATCTAATTTGAAAATTTGGGCAATGTATTACTAGTAGTGGAGCTGAGCTCACAGAAGAGCAGTTGATATTGTTAAACCACGTATTATTTTTAAATGACGCTACTAAGCACTGACACGGTGTTAGTGCAGTCCTACCCAAGCTTTCTATCGACTGGATGAGTCTCCTGTTCCATCTCCAATTCTTTCCGCACATTTTGCCTGTTTCACCACCATTATCATTAGACTATAGCCACTAATACGAGATTACTGTTCTGAAAGACTGTCTTAAATAATAATGTTGAAAAGGGTAATGATAAGAGTTTTTTTTCATTAAGGTAACCATACATTTGCCTGTATAGTACAACTTATTATCTGTATCCGCAAATCCCCAATATTAATGCTGTCTCCTGAGAAACACAAGTGTAGAGTCAAATAATATTACAACAAATCTATTCAATTAACACCCCTATGTGACAGAACACATTTAAGACTTACACCCCTTTTAAATATGTATTTCCTTCATTTCAGTTCTCTCCCCGGGATATCTGAAAATTCATTATAGTATAATAAAGTCTGTGCATGCATTACCTGTAATACAGCTACTAATAAAGATAACATTAAAGTTGATTATTAAGATATTACACTTTTATTAATAAAATAAGTATTGATAAAATTCCTTGTGAATAATTGTAGAGTCTGGAAAGCAATTGTTCATTACTTAATGACGATATTATTTCCACTACATTCAGGACAGTTCCAATGTAATCTATTGTTCCACTTCGTCTGCTTAGTCTCCTACTTTAGTAACATCTAATGGGAAGCAGCTGTTATTTTAGGTTTGTTGCAATTGAGAACAGGTTTGCTACAGAGCTGCTGACAAATTTCAGCAGCCAGTTTGTTGCAACTGACCCGTTGTAGCTACCAATCAGAAAAAAAACCAAACGCAACAACTTCAAAAGAAAAAAAACATTAAAAACAAATCTGGGGAACAACATAAACACAGAATCTAATGCGAGAGCTTTATCAAGTCTTCAGTGCTCCTCTTGTCTCAGTAGACCTCTCTCATATATTTGTGTACAGGTCAACTGGAGGTACACAGCTGATAGAAATTTAAGTAGGGAGCTGCATCACAGCATGCGTGGGCTGCAAATGGAAAAGTATAGGTTTATTCCATGCTGAAAATGGAAGTAAACACAACGTTTCAGCTGTGGAGCCTTCTTTGATTGTGACTCGAAATAAATCTTTACCTGTTCGTTTGATGTTAATTTATCTCCATCAAATACCTAACAGTATCTAAACTCGACAGTTGCTCTCAGTAGCTAAAGACACTGCTCCAGGTGAGGCTTGAACTCACAACCTCGGCATGACTCCGCTGTGCACTGCTGTATAAGTACCGCACGCTGACCGATTGCACCACTGGAGCTGTGCAAGTCGTGCTCCTCATACAGACTGACGCTGCAGAAACACAGGGTGAAAACGGTTTCGGTTGTGGATCCATCTATACATGGGGAACACTAAAATAGCAAGGAAAATACAAGAAAAGAAACTGAAAGAATTGTGCTAACAGCAAAGGGGAACTGAGGGAGGTGGTCAGACAAGTAAATCAGCCTGGCAGATTATTTGTATCGACATTTTTTGAGTCAATCAGCAAACAGATTTCTCTTCATGTGCCTTAAACTGTGCAGTTTGTATCTTCGCTGTAGATAGGTTTCTTCAGAAGTCCAGTAAACTGACAATAATGGAGAACTAGCTGACGCACCCCGTCGTGAAGACCCTCTGTAAGGTGATTACACGTTTCAATTTCAAGTCGCCTCCTTTACACTCAATTGCAGCCCCGAAACTGAGAGAAAGCATGAGAAATGGCTTCAGTTTCAATGTGAAAGTGCAGTACAGGCTCGATGGCTTCACATCTCCCATCAATCACATAAAATTGCAGTAAAGCGATCTAAATATGACTCTTAAGTACTGGGAAAGATGATTATTTTGAGCGTGCCTCCAAGGGTCTGCTACGAGGCTTAAGTTGGCTTCTTATTCGCCAGCTTCTTATGCGTGTTTTTCGTTCCACCTTAAATGGTGCTGCTGTGATGTTATGTCGCCTTTCGCCTGTAGATGGCTCTCTTCGATCAGTACTAATCCGGCTGGAATACTGTAGACATCTTCACTGAAAAGGAATATCCAAATAAATAGCGACTGTCCAAATTATATTTTTGTATGGAATATATTTCAGAAAATCGCAAACCAATTTTAAAAACTCACCACAACACGGACTTACACTGGGAAAAGGTAACTGCACTTTCTGCTTATTGCTACGGCCTTCCCCCCGATTATGAAAATGTCTCACAGTTCTGACACCGCCGTGTGAAAGACAATGTAACAGACTATCAAAATCCTGAAGTACAAGAAATTTTAATGCACCAGTTTTTTTAAATATGACCCTCTGATCCTGGCATGTCAGTATACATTTCGAAAAAGTATGGCACCAATCGCACGAATTGCAATGGCACAAATTGTTGAGAATATCACTGACCTTGCCGATATTTGCAGGGGATACGAATGTTTTGCACATGTTGAACTACAACACGTAAAAATTGAGCTTCTTAGTCAATATCATCGGGAATGTCCAATAATGACGAACATCAGTAGCTTCAAGGAAACTTTGACTCGCACATGGAGTTTTATCTTCAAATGGAGGGTGGGAGAATTTATTTGTACTCTCGTTGCTCATTAGCTAAACTATTTTAAAAATATGACACAGATTTGTTCGAGAAACTTGTAATCGCCTTAAAGAGAGTCTTCTTGAAGATGTGCACCAGCTAGCTCTCCACTGTCAATTGACAGGACTTTAGGAGAAACTGTTCTCATACAACCAACATACAAATTACACATCTTAAGGAACATGAAGAGAAATCCGTGTACTAAATAACATAAAATTGTCACTGTAAATTATCACCAAGCTGTTTCATGTGTCTGACCACCTCTTTCCTACTTTGCAGCGAGCACAAATCTTTCTGTTTCTTCATCGCAATTTTACTCTTTCCCCCATGTGGAGATAGATCCACAGCTGAAACTTTAGGTCAGTTCCTGTTACTCTGTCCGATTGAAAGAGCTGTATTAAAGGCACTCCCATCTCTGTAGGAAAGTTATTGCTGCTCTCAACACAATATACTGCAGCCAAATATAGCGATACTGTCACTGCCTGTGGGCCACGTGTTCCTGCTGGCAGTCTATTATGTCATGTTCATCCACACCCAGAAACATTACTTCATCGCTATTTTACTGTCCCCCATGTGGAGATGGATCCACAGCCGAAACTTTAGGTCAGTTCCTGTTACTCTGTCCGATTGAAAGAGCTGTATTAAAGGCACTCCCATCTCTGCAGGAAAGTTAATGCTGCTCTCAACACAATAGACTGCAGCCAAATATAGCGAAACTGTCACTGCCTGTGGGCCACGTGTTCCTGCTGTCAGTCTATAATGTCATGTTCATCCACACCCAGAAACATTACTGCTGGAGCACAAGAGTTATATAGGCGCAGTCCATAGAGCAAGAATCTCTTAATCTCAGAACTGTGGGTTCAGCCCCCACATTGGGTCCCTCTGTGTCAATTTCATCCCCCCAATCCTCCTAGCATGACCTGATGGCGTAACAGTGATACCCAGTACCCAGCGTAATTCAGCTTTCTTTCCACTTGATTCAGATTTTGATCTGAAATCATCAGCCGAACAAGAGTTTGTCTAAATCGAGGGAGATCTGCTCACAAGCAAGTATTAAACACTTCAGCATTTTCTGTTCGAATACCACACTTTGTCAAAACACTGCCGCTTCTTAAGCTAATAAGTAACGGTTTTTGAGCACGCATTGTATTGTTAATGCTTATATTAAAAAAGCATAAATTCACATAGTGAAATTTGGACTGAACAAAGTAGTCCAGCCCTTTTACAACATTACATACCCACTGATTAAAGCTTAAAACTACAGCAGCAGGAGTAACAATAATGGCAACAACATGTTTGGAGCTCGGCATTTCATTTATTCTGCGGAAACGTATCGGAATGAACTGCCCGAGATAAAAGAGTAATTGCGGCTTCAGATCGTTTTTACAGAGCATTGCGTTGTTCTGTTCATGCTGACTACACGCATTACATTTGTCATTTACTGCAAGTGTTGCTTTTCCAGGTTTTCTGAAATTCCTCGCATTTGAGCCAGCACTAAAATATTCCCAGTGGGCAAAAGACGTATAATATACGTCTATTAAACGTATACCTTAGACGTCTAAATGTGGTCTACAATTCGTCTAGAATGAAATTCTAATATACGTCTTAAGTTATACGTCAATTATACGTCTATGTTTAGACGTTCATTATACATAAATGGTTGGAGTTCTATTATACGGATACATTTAGAGGACTATTATACATATATGGTTGGAGTTCCGGATAACTTTACAGGTCTATTATACGGATAACTTTAGAGGACTATTATACGTATATGGTTAGAGGTCTATTATACGTATAACTTTAGACGTCTATTATACGTATATGGTTAGAGGTCTATTATACGTATAACTTTAGACGTCTATTATACGTATATGGTTAGAGGTCTATTATACGGATAACATTAGAGGTCTATTATACATCAAAGATAGATTTTATAGGTGTAGAAACAAGTAAACCAAGCCAATGATTAGGTTTAGAAATTTATTCTGAAAATACACATTCACACCTGAAACATACGTATTTCAAATTATACATTGTATACAATCAATCAACAATCAACATATGGGCAATAATCATAAAAAACACAACTAGTCTTAAACTTCAGCTACAAATTCTGGTAACATGGCAATATACAGTATAGTAATGACAAACACAAAACTAATTACATTAACACACTAACTCAAAACCACATTTTGATTCAAATATACATTTTAAAATGTACAACTTCTATATTTCCAAGAAAAAAAATATTACAATGGAAGTTAAGACGATTTTTGTCCACTATTTGCAAACCCTGTCTAATTGTCCTCACAGTTAGAACCAAAAACCTATTATTTTCAGTGTCCAGATCTCCTGGCCCCCTGCCTTGCATATGCATTCTTCAAGTAACACATTGCGTGCTCCTTTATTTCTTTTTCTGTTGATGTAGGGTGGGACTT
This sequence comes from Lepisosteus platostomus, assembly GCF_059453375.1. Taxonomy (NCBI): domain Eukaryota; kingdom Metazoa; phylum Chordata; class Actinopteri; order Semionotiformes; family Lepisosteidae; genus Lepisosteus; species Lepisosteus platostomus. The sequence goes on along the minus strand of NC_142615.1, from coordinate 21,116,135 downwards.
CAGCACCGCAGCTAGGAGAAAATTATATAATATTACTTCCCAAATAAATGATGATTAATATCTTCTTTAGTATAATCTAAAAAATGAACGGTTTACTAAGCTCAAAGCTGAAATAAATGTATAAAATTTGGCTTGCATCATAGCAGTTGAGCAATAAAGTAATAATAATAATAATAATAATTATAATAATTGCTTACACTTATATAGCGCTTTTTCTGGACACTCTACTCAAAGCGCTTTACAGGTAATGGGGACTCCCCTCCGCCACCACAAAGTCTGTCCTAATTACCCAAAGTTTGAAAGTACAACATAGAATAAGAATAAGAGAAACGGCAAAACGATTTTGTGTCATCTTCCCCTTTCAAAATATTTTCTGTGCCATTTTTTTGCTTATTCACGTAATATTTTAATCAAAATAATATTAAGAAAGATCTGTATGTATTCAGATAGTATTATTATTGTTCATACTCGTCAAAAGAAGATTGCTGAGATATTTGCAGATATACTTCTACGTTTGAAAAACGTGTCCAAAATGGTGACCAACGAATACTAGCAATGCATTGTGGTATATAACCGGAAAATATGCTGGGTTCGATATTTTCTCAACGTATGCGTTTATTAATGTTGTCGATATTATGGTTGAAATTTAACATTGATAATACATCGCGGCTATGTGCCCCCTGCTATGAGCTGATGTGCAATTTTAACGCATGCAGTTAGTAAGGATCGGTCACTGTTGTATGGTATTATATATAATGACATTATGGAATAGGATGGGGACAGGCCTGGCATCACGGGGGGAGGGGGGAATGTCGCCCCTTCAGTTTTGGGCAAAAAGATTTACCTAACTTAATTTGCGCCCTAAAAAAATAGTTGTACTTTGTCAATGGTCAGACAACACTAAATGACACGAACAGTCACTCAGTCTGTTTGATGGGCAGGAGGGCTATCCGTCCAGGAACTTCACATATCAGTGTCGTTATTGAGTGTCAACATTACGATCCTGTTTGCTCAGGTGGACCGATTCCTTGCAGTAGTTTATCATTATACTTAAAATCGTTATATAACTAGGACTAGTTATAGCAGTCTGTGCTTTCTGTTGGTTTTACAACATTTTTTTCTTAACGATTCAGAACGTCCATGTAGCTGCAAAAATGAACGCTTATGGTACTTTTCGCTCCAGGCAATACAAACCGTGAGAGTGACGAAAAATGTGAAACTGAACTTCATCGCAAATACCAGATTGCTAGTCGTTATCTTCTATCATGAAGCACTAATCAATGGCATAGCTGCGAGATTTCATTTGGGTAGCTGCACCGTACAGCTCCGTTTCAACCGAAATATCACTCCCCCCTCAGAATTTCAGACGCCCCCCTACAGATTTTTCCCCGGGCACCGCGCACTGATGGGGGACGGGGTGTCCAGGAAATGGTATAAACTTTTGTCAAGAAAATAAAAATAGAAACTTTATAGGCACTCAAACATTTTACTGTTTTTTTTCAGGCAGGTGGCAAGACCCCCTCAGCAAAACCCTTGTATGCCAAGCTGTGGGCATTGATTCGTCGAATATACGTATATTTACGGCGAAATTACGTCTATACGTATATATACGTCGCCTCGACGTATAATCAACGTCGAATTGCAACCGTAAAATCGACGACATGAATAAACGCATATATAACGTCGAAAACACATCTAACACAGTGCCTGAGGCTTTTTACTGTATGTATCGTGTGTGCCGCAACTAGGAGTATACGGCACTCTGCACAGTGCACGAAGTAAATTATTTTGGCAGTAATTAATTTACACGTGTATAATAAATATAGTAAATATAATACATTAATTACTGCCAAAATAATTTACTTCGTGCACTGTGCCGTATACTCCTAGTTGTGGCACACACGATACATACAGTAAAAAGCCTCAGGCACTGTGTTAGACGTGTTTTCGACGTTATATATGCGTTTATTCATGTCGTCGATTTTACGGTTGCAATTCGACGTTGATTATACGTCGAGGCGACGTATATATACGTATAGACGTAATTTCGCCGTAAATATACGTATATTCGACGAATCAATGCCCACTGGGTTTCATTCCCGTCGCTGAATACATCGTGGAAACGGTATTTGGAACGGAATGCTGTCACTCATGAAACCTCTTTCTTATTCGGTTCTGAAGTTTGAAAATGAAAATAAAACGGGGGTCACTTCATAGGCTTGAAAGAAGTCCAAGCAGCATAAAAACCCGCGAATTCTCACAAAGGCTGCACCTTTCTTCTGCTGCTGTTATAAATCAGCCTTAAACATTTGAATACATACCTTACTGCTGCTAATCACATTCACGTGTTTACGAAGCTTTTTTCTGTCCGTTATGTTTTTGCTAAGCAGTTTCTCCGTTTTCCTCGTACTGTGATTGTCAGCGAGCACAACAAGACTGAAACAGTGTAAAGGCAGGTAAAAAAGACAGGGTAAAACGCCTGATTGTCGGGAGTGGGATTTGAACCCGTGCCTCTATTTGGAGAGTGAAACACAAAGCTTAAAAGACACGAAGCTGTGAATTTGCTGTTTTAAACCGCTCGACTATCCTGAAGAAATAGGTGCTGACTGCAGCAGTCGCATCCGATTTTCCGTAATTTTAGGACGATTGATACGACTGGACTAACACAATTTGTGGCGTTTAGTATGACATGGAAAACGGTACCGGAGCATTCGGGTCCGGACTACCAGACTCAGAAACAGTTTTTACCCCCGCACTATCAAACTATTAAACTCCCAGCCTCTCTCACTCTCTCCTCACCTCTCACCTATGATCTGTACCTCACAGTGCCTTCTTTCTTACCAAAAACCCAAACACACATTGAAAATCTACCTCTACCTTACATGTCAAAAGCTCACTCCCCATCATTTCTATCCCTTTATTTCATTCTTTTGATGCGTATTTTTGCACATAACCTGTTACCTTTTTGTTGTTTTGCACGCTGCCTGTTGTTTTTTGGACATCGGCTGTTGTCTCTGTCTTTCTTTTGTTATACAATTGTATTGTTGTTGTGTTTTTTTCTTTGTACTACTTATGTCCGAGAGCTAGCTAAATAGCATTTCGTTATACCATATACCTGTGTATGAGTATAATGACAATAAACTTGGACTTGAACTTGACATAGTCTTGCAGGCAGTATATTATTTTATCGTTTACTCGTTTAAAAAAACACGGTCTTCTCGTTCCTAAGTCAGATTTTTAGTGCTTTCGAACGTTACTTCCAACTTGGACTGACAGCTCACCCGATCTGTTTGTGATCAGACCATGGAGTCGGGGGCTGTACCAAGCGCACGTTCCTTCCCAATGCTAAGGCGATCATTCGGAAGATGGGTGTGAAGAGAAACAAGCTTTGTCGACTAAAAAACAAGGCAGGATATGCAAGAATACTAATCACTGGCGACAGTTATGTTCTCTTACTATTGAGATCCCTACATTGCGAGTTTTTTTAAGACTTTGAAACTAAAGGAAAGCGATGACAAGTGAAACTGGCACGGGTGGGGCTTAAACCCACGCTCTTCGGTTTACGAGACCGACGCCTTACCACTTGGCCTCCGCGCCTTCAAGTAAGCATTTGAATAAGGTTGTTCAAATTATTTTTTTCTGAATCTGGTTTACATCGCCAAATGTAAACCGGAGGCAGCAACAACAATAAAAGGGATACTTGTCCTTAAACTCGGACGTGATGTTCTGCAGACATGTGCACAATGTCCTGTTTTCTTGCAGTGTAGACATTTTGCTGTTCACGCTCCGCATTCATCTGCTTTGTGCGTTATAAGTCCGCACCTGTAACATGTAATGTCAGCCGTCCCCTGTTCTTCTATATCTCTAGCATGACTGCGTCCTGCTGCTCGGCTTTTGTTTGTAAAGTTTGAGCGAGCGCCCCGTTCAGTGTCACTTTGTCACTGTGGTCAGAAAGCATTCTTGATTCTGCTTGAGCTGCTTCATGAATTCTAGCGACTGTAAGAGCTCTTTTTAAAGTCAGCCCTTCCTCCTGCAGCAATTTATAGTCTCTTATGTGCACATTTTTCCACAAGTTGATCTCTTAACATGTCAGTTTCCAATACTCCAAAGTCACAAGATTTAGCCAGTTCTCTTGGTGCAGTCACAAAAGCATCAACAGATTCGTCCTGAGACTAAGTTCTCTGCCTAAATTTTATGCCACGGTGTAAAGGAAGCGTCTAAGGCAGCTACAGTCTTTTTCTCCAGGGCAAAAATCCGCTGCACGGAAGCCCCGATACAGTGCAGTAATGTAGCACGTCTCACGGCATCCTGAGCTTCTGTAGATCCACCGGCTATTTAAAAAACATCTGTACGACTCCATCCATATCTTGTATTCCGTATACAAATCCGGAGCTCCGAGGTTCAGTAGAAGCGGTGGAAAAAGACGGGCATAAGCAAAGCTTCTCGGCGCGGCTGCCATATCTTCCAATGGGCAAGCTAAACGAAAAGTCCGAAAATTCAGAAGTTCGTTTCTACCAGCAAGAGAACTAAAATCTGCAGTGTTCTGCTCGCTTTGAGTCCGTTAACCACTCATCTCTCGTCGCCATAAATGTTGTGTATCTAAATGTAGAGACGTTTTTATATTATTTTAACTATTTTATTAACTACACAGATCACGCCCTTACACCATATATACCTGCCTTCTACTCTCTCGATCTGTTGTCTCGCGATGTCTACTCACTATACTACATTTAGCATGACTTCTTGTTGCAGTTGAGCTCAAAGCTGGAGATGATCTCCATATTCTACCGCACTAACTAGTCCGAAACGTAGTACACAGTACACACTTTTTAAGTGAAGTCAGGTTGTTAAAAAATTTAAACCAGCGCCTTGTCACAGAAACGTACCCCAGTCTCCCGCGAAACAAGCGGGGGGTACTCAGCACTATACTAACGAGGAGCGCTTGTCTGCAGCTGAGCGTCAGCTCTGTTTACTGTCAGCAGTCATTTCCTCATTTCAAAAGACTTTTTCACCTGCTCTCAGCTTTTAAAGACAGTCTCAGCTCTTGATAAAGAAAAGCCATGCGTGGGAGACTCCCTCTCTGAAGAAGTTTGCCGTCACCCTGCGAGGGAGAAGAGCCATCAATCACCGAGGCAACCACTGAGACAGTTAACATTAAACACGTGAAATGCGAGATGTTGTGATTTTTTTCCCGCTTAAGGCTTCTATCGTTTCTACTCTAACGAGAAAGACCTCTTTATTAGAAGTGAGATTTTAACAAACGTCTCCAGGGTTAACTGCGACCTGAACGCAACACCTAAGACCACCAGCCATCTTGCCTGTGGTACTTACAATGAAGTATATATTTTATTTCTTTCTACTCGTTGATAAGAAAAAAAAGTGAAATCATGTAATTAGGGATACGCTTTTTTTTTCATGGGGAAAACTAGCCCGAGCAAATGTAAAGTTTAGAGCAGCGCTCAATAAAAATGATCAGAACCCGAAAGCGCTTCTTATGCGGATCAGTATATTCCGATACCCCTGGTTCTGCAGAAGAAATAAGAAAGGCCGAACTCAAAGCACTGTGTTGCCATTACGGGTACTCTGTCTGCTGCTGCTTTAAGATCTACTCACACCGTGTTGCCATTAAGGCTACCTAGTTAAAAAAACGTATCGTCACCTTTTTGAACGTGATTATTAGACACCCATTAAATCTCAACCGAGGTTTCTTGAGAGATCGTTCAGCGAGCGAGTAATAAAAAAACTACTTCGCTTCCATCCTCTGCTGTCACTGTAAACTCGGACGTGATGATGTGCAGTGTGCCTTTCCTCTTGTCGTATTCAAGAGGTCTCACTGTGTGAGCTCCTCACTGCGTGTTCTGTACTCTACTGTGATTTAATTTAGATGATTACGTGGAGTAGAGTGACAAGATCTACTTGAACATTTTCGGTTTGTGAAATGAAACACTAAATACACTACTGTAAATACAAGTAATGGACATTTAAAATAACCACAGTACAGCTAGAAGAGTGAAAGATAAAAGACTATTTAGAATGACATTCACAATAGAATTAAAAACGGCACAGCCGCCCGAACAGGGACTTGAACCCTGGGACCTCAGATTAAAAGGCTGATGCTTCACCGAATGAGCTAGCCGGGCTCTGGAAGAACGCCGACACTGTCGGGATCCTCGCAAGTCATGTGTCTCTTGTGCCGAGGAGTAGTCATACCTGACCCGTCTGGAATGACCACTGACAGACTTTATCCAGAAGCGACGGCACTACTCCCAGTAGAATGAGTGAGAAATACAGCATGACATGGGTAGTTAAGGGGCTCCCACAATCCATCTTTCCTCACATTACTGATTTTTTTCAATAGCATTTTGACCTTTTTTCACATTCAGATTTTTTTCACATTTAATAAAATCTTTTAATCAACAACATTAAAAAGAAAACAAGTGGAACATTTTTTGGAACAATAATTAAAAAAAAATATTTCAATGCCTTGGTTGTATACGTGTGCACACCCTTTATAAAGGGAGTTGCAACAGTGCTGAAATGTAAAGAGCATTTCTGTAGAGAAAACAGCATTTTTTCTGCCTCGATGTTAAGCTTAGGGAGCCTGTCTTTTAGAAATTCTATTTCTTAACACCTTGCACAGCCTCCCGGCAGACTAACGAATATTTTTTTGGAGAAATTGGCTCACACACCGGAAGACACTAACGTTTATTTACGTTAGAGTATGTAAAACTCAGGCTTTAACAGATGTTCATGATGTTTCACACGGGGTGTTACCTGTTGTAGTGTTTCAAAAGATGTGTTAGCGGACCACAAATTATCTTGAAAAGATTTGGGTTTGTACTGGCTGGGATTCAAACCCGACTCAATTATTTGGAAGGCGCCTGTACCACCAACGCACTTCCGAGAAGCACCTGCAAATTATCACAATCCTCTCTCTCACCTACAAAGTTATGGAGACACAGACGTCCAATGAAAACTAATTTTATTCACTCAAGGCTCCACTCTTTTGTTGTGATGTCATTTTAATTAATATTAGCTTTGATAAGGTGTCGTTTTTGCCTCTTAAAGTTAAAGTCTGCTCCTTTCTTCCTGGTATAGAAATAACATGTTCCATCTTTGTTTAAAAACACCACTAAAAGTACATTATTCAGCTCTAACGCCTGTGTGCATTGACAAGACATCTCAAAAGGACTTATCAAATAAGAACACGATCCTGCTTGTTACCATTCCTGTGGTTGGGGCGTTGTTTCACCCTTTTATTTTCTTCTACAATATTTGCAGACAGGGCTTTATCACTCGAGTTGTACAGAACAAGTGTGCATCGGTCCATGAAAATAATCAGTAGTGCTGTTTTTCTATGCATAGTTTAATCAAGAGCACTTAAAAGATGCAAAAAGCTTTCAAATAAAACAGAATTGAAAGACAGTCGAGTAATGAGGTAGAAAAAAAGCACTCCCCCGTCTGGGAATTAACCACCGTCGCACGTGTGACTGGATACAAAAATCATGGATTAATTTGTGCCCAGTCTCTTGAAGCTTCAATGCGATTATTTTTCCTTCCTTATTTCTTCATTCCAATGCATTTACTCTGTAGTAGAGGAAACGCGAAAGTGGGAAACTGCAGGCATTCTTCGTGAGTGGTGGATTGTGATCAGTGAGCATCTGGACAAGTCTGTTCCGTTACCTTTTCCATCGGGGATGTAGCTCAGTGGTAAAGCGCATGCTTCGCATGTATGAGGTCCCTGGTTCAATCCCTGACATCTCCAGGTGCTTTATATTACAGTACTCGCATCGCAATCTTCTGTTGAGTGAGAACTCTTTGGTTGTGTTCAGAGAGAGCCAGGTTTACACAACTAAATGCAGGCACGCTCGACGTGCTGCAGAGTTGCGCTGCTGTTTAAAATGTACCTCATTTAGTTCTGTTAAATCCTAAATTATTTGAACTAATCATTTAGTTCAAATTCAGGAAATCCAGAGATTACTTCACACTTGCCGTGGCTGTTGCAGAAAACACCTCTAGGATTCAGCGAGCGAATCCTCCTTCTGAACTCCGCACTAAACTGAAAGCTTCACGAACTCCTCACTGCGTGTCCTGTACTGTTACAAGTGCTGTCGTGTAGATGTGAAGCACAGCCATAAACACACTTTGAACTTTTGCCGTTTGTTAATGAAAATGCAAAAGAGCATGACAAGTATTGATCGTATAAAATATCCATGGCACAACTCGAGAAAGTACACAACCGTCCGCACCCGGGTTTGGATCCTGAATGCTAGAGTTAAAAGAACATAAGCGACGTTTATGACCTATAAACTCTCTAAATTGTCTTATAGTTTATGAAATAAAACACTTTCTTAATAATTACTTACTGATAATAGACGATTTATTGAATTTTAACAAAATCACAATTACAAACTTTTTCGGTTAAACTGTTATTCACATACTCTAACGTAAATAAACGTTAGTGTGTTTTGGTGTGTGAGCCAATTTCTCCCAAAAATATTCGTTAGTCTGCCGGGAGGCTGTGCAAGGTGTTAAGAAATAGAATTTCTAAAAGACAGGCTCCCTAAGCTTAACATCAAGGCAGAAAAAATGCTGTTTTCTCCACAGAAATGGTCTTTACATTTCAGCACTGTTGCAACTCCCTTTATAAAGGGTGTGCACACGTATACAACCAAGGCATTGAAAGTTTTTTTTTAATTATTGTTCCAAAAAATGTTCCATTTGTTTTCTTTTTAATGTTGTTGATTAAAAGATTTTATTAAATGTGAAAAAAATCTGAATGTGAAAAAAGGTCAAAATGCTATTGAAAAAAATCAGTAATGTGAGGAAAGATGGATTGTTGGAGCCCCTTAACTACCCATGTCATGCTGTATTTCTCACTCATTCTACTGGGAGTAGTGCCGTCGCTTCTGGATAAAGTCTGTCAGTGGTCATTCCAGACGGATCCGGTATGACTGCTCTTCGGAACAAGAGACACGTGACTTTCGAGGATCCCGACAGTGTCGACTTTCTTTCAGAGCCCGGATAGCTCAGTCGGTAGAGCATCAGACTTTTAATCTGAGGGTCCAGGGTTCAAGTCCCTGTTCGGGCGGTTGTGCAGTTCTTAAGTCTATTGGGAATGTCATTCTAAATAGTCTTTTATCTTTCACTCTTCTAGCTGTACTGTGGTTATTTTAAATGTCCATTACTTGTATTTACAGTAGTGTATTTAGTGTTTCATTTCACAAACCGAAAATGTTCAAGTAGATCTTGTCACTCTACTCCACGTAATCATCTAAATTAAATCACAGTAGAGTACAGAACACGCAGTGAGGAGCTCACACAGTGAGTACTCTTGAATACGACAAGAGGAAAGGCACACTGCACATCTGCAGAACATCACGTCCGAGTTTACAGTGACAGCAGAGGTTGGAAGCGACGTAGTTTTTTATTACTCGCTCGCTGAACGATCTCTCAAGAAACCTCGGTGGAGATTTAACGGGTGTCTAATAATCACGTTCAAAAAGGTGACGATAAGTTTTTTTTTAACTAGGTAGCCTTAATGGCAACACGGTGTGAGTAGATCTTAAAGCAGCTGCAGACAGAGTACCCGTAATGGCAACACAGTGCTTTGAGTTCGGCTTTTCTTATTTCTTCGGTAGAACCAGTGGTATCGGAATATACTGATCCGGATAAGAAGCGCTTTCGGTTTCTGATCATTTTTATTGAGCGCTGCTATGGTCTTAGGCGTTGCGTTCAGGTCGCAGTTAACCCTGGAGACGTTTGTTAAAATCTCACTTCTAATAAAGAGGTCTTTCTCGTTAGAGTAGAAACGATAGAAGCCTTAAGCGGGAAAAAAATCACAACATCTCGCATTTCACGTGTTTAATGTTAACTGTCTCAGTGGTTGCCTCGGTGATTGATGGCTCTTCTCCCTCGCAGGGTGACGGCAAACTTCTTCAGAGAGGGAGTCTCCCACGCATGGCTTTTCTTTATCAAGAGCTGAGACTGTCTTTAAAAGCTGAGAGCAGGTGAAAAAGTCTTTTGAAATGAGGAAATGACTGCTGACAGTAAACAGAGCTGACGCTCAGCTGCAGACAAGCGCTCCTCGTTAGTATAGTGCTGAGTACCCCCCGCTTGTTGCGCGGGAGACTGGGGTACGTTTCTGTGACAAGGCGCTGGTTTAAATTTTTTAACAACCTGACTTCACTTAAAAAGTGTGTACTGTGTACTACGTTTCGGACTAGTTAGTGCGGTAGAATATGGAGATCATCTCCAGCTTTGAGCTCAACTGCAACAAGAAGTCATGCTAAATGTAGTATAGTGAGTAGACATCGCGAGACAACAGATCGAGAGAGTAGAAGGCAGGTATATATGGTGTAAGGGCGTGATCTGTGTAGTTAATAAAATAGTTAAAATAATATAAAAACGTCTCTACATTTAGATACACAACATTTATGGCGACGAGAGATGAGTGGTTAACGGACTCAAAGCGAGCAGAACACTGCAGATTTTAGTTCTCTTGCTGGTAGAAACGAACTTCTGAATTTTCGGACTTTTCGTTTAGCTTGCCCATTGGAAGATATGGCAGCCGCGCCGAGAAGCTTTGCTTATGCCCGTCTTTTTCCACCGCTTCTACTGAACCTCGGAGCTCCGGATTTGTATACGGAATACAAGATATGGATGGAGTCGTACAGATGTTTTTTAAATAGCCGGTGGATCTACAGAAGCTCAGGATGCCGTGAGACGTGCTACATTACTGCACTGTATCGGGGCTTCCGTGCAGCGGATTTTTGCCCTGGAGAAAAAGACTGTAGCTGCCTTAGACGCTTCCTTTACACCGTGGCATAAAATTTAGGCAGAGAACTTAGTCTCAGGACGAATCTGTTGATGCTTTTGTGACTGCACCAAGAGAACTGGCTAAATCTTGTGACTTTGGAGTATTGGAAACTGACATGTTAAGAGATCAACTTGTGGAAAAATGTGCACATAAGAGACTATAAATTGCTGCAGGAGGAAGGGCTGACTTTAAAAGAGCTCTTACAGTCGCTAGAATTCATGAAGCAGCTCAAGCAGAATCAAGAATGCTTTCTGACCACAGTGACAAAGTGACACTGAACGGGGCGCTCGCTCAAACTTTACAAGCAAAAGCCGAGCAGCAGGACGCAGTCATGCTAGAGAAATAGAAGAACAGGGGACGGCTGACATTACATGTTACAGGTGCGGACTAACAATGCACAAAGCAGATGAATGCGGAGCGTGAACAGCAAAATGTCTACACTGCAAGAAAACAGGACATTGTGCACATGTCTGCAGAACATCACGTCCGAGTTTAAGGACAAGTATCCCTTTTATTGTTGTTGCTGCCTCCGGTTTACATTTGGCGATGTAAACCAGATTCAGAAAAAAATAATTTGGACAACCTTATTCCCATACTTGCTTGAAGGCGCGGTGGCCAAGTGGTAAGGCGTCGGTCTCGTAAACCGAAGAACGTGGGTTCAAACCCCACCCGTGCCAGTTTCACTTGTCATCGCTTTCCTTTAGTTTCAAAGTCTTAAAAAAACTCGCAATGTAGGGATCTCAATAGTAAGAGAACATCACTGTCGCCAGCGATTAGTATTCTTGCATATCCTGCATTGTTTTTTAGTCGACAAAGCTTGTTTCACACCCATCTTCCGAATGATCGCCTCAGCATTGGGAAGGAACGTGCGCTTGGTACAGCACCCGACTCCATGGTCTGATCACAAACAGATCGGGTGAGCTGTCAGTCCAGGTTGGAAGTAACGTTCGAAAGCACAAAAAATCTGACTTAGAAACGAGAAGACCGTGTTTTTTTTAAACGAGTAAACGATGAAATAATATACTGCCTGCAAGACTATGTCAAGTTCAAGTTTAAAGTTCAAGTTTATTGTCATTATACTCATACACAGGTATATGGTATAACGAAATGCTATTTAGCTAGCTCTCGGACATAAGTAGTACAAAGAAAAAAACACAACAACAATACAATTGTATAACAAAAGAAAGACAGAGACAACAGCCGATGTCCAAAAAACAACAGGCAGCGTGCAAAACAACAAAAAGGTAACAGGTTATGTGCAAAAACACGCATCAAAAGAATGAAATAAAGGGATAGAAATGATGGGGAGTGAGCTTTTGACATGTATGGTAGAGGTAGATTTTCAATGTGTGTTTGGGTTTTTGGTAAGAAAGAAGGCACTGTGAGGTTCAGATCATAGGTGAGAGGTGAGGAGTGAGCGAGAGAGGCTGGGTTTGATAGTTTGATATTGCGGGGGTAAAAACTGTTTCTGAGTCTAGTAGTCCGGACCCGAATGCTCCGGTACCGTTTTCCATGTCATAATAAACGCCACAAATTGTGTTAGTCCAGTCATATCAATCGTCCTAAAATTACGGAAAATCGGATGGGACTGGTGCAGTCAGCACCTATTTCTTCAGGATAGTCGAGCGGTTTAAAACAGCAAATTCGCAGATTCGTGTTTCACTCTCCAAATAGAGGCACGGGTTCAAATCCCACTCCCGAGAATCAGGCGTTTTACCCTGTCTTTTTTACCTGCCTTTACACTGTTTCAGTCTTGTTGTGCTCGCTGACAATCACAGTACGAGGAAAACGGAGAAACTGCTTAGCAAAAACATAACGGACAGAAAAGAGCTTCGTAAACACGTGAATGTGATTAGCAGCAGTAAGGTATGTATTCAAATGTTTAAGGCTGATTTATAACAGCAGCAGAAGAAAGGTGCAGCCTTTGTGAGAATTCGCGGGTTTTTATGCTGCTTGGACTTCTTTCAAGCCTATGAAGTGACCCCCGTTTTATTTTCATTTTCAAACTTCAGAACCGAATAACAAAGAGGTTTCATGAGTGACAGCATTCCGTTCCAAATACCGTTTCCACGATGTATTCAGCGACGGGAATGAAATATTTTAGTGCTGGCTCAAATGCGAGGAATTTCAGAAAAACCTGGAAAAGCAACGCTTGCAGTAAATGACAAATGTAATGCGTGTAGTCAGCATGAACAGAACAACGCAATGCTCTGTAAAAAACGATCTGAAGCCGCAATTACTCTTTTATCTCGGGCACTTCATTCCGATACGTTTCCGCAGAATAAATAAAATGCCGAGCTCCAAACATGTTGTTGCCATTATTGTTACTCCTGCTACTGTAGTTTAAAGCTTTATTCAGTGGGTATGTAATGTTGTAAAAGGGCTGGACTACTTTGTTCAGTCCAAATTCCACTATGTGAATTTATGCTTTTTTAATATAAGCATTAACAATACAATGCGTGCTCAAAAACCCTTACTTATTAGCTTAAGAAACGGCAGTGTTTTGACAAAGTGTGGTATTCGAACAGAAAATGCTGAAGTGTTTAATACTTGCTTGTGAGCAGATCTCCCTCGATTTAGACAAACTCTTGTTCGGCTGATGATTTCAGATCAAAATCTGAATCAAGTGGAAAGAAAGCTGAATTACGCTGGGCACTGGGTATCACTGTTACGCCATCAGGTCATGCTAGGAGGATTGGGGGGATGAAATTGACACAGAGGGACCCAATGTGGGGGCTGAACCCACAGTTCTGAGATTAAGAGATTCTTGCTCTATGGACTGCGCCTATATAACTCTTGTGCTACAGCGGTAATGTTTCTGGGTGTGGATGAACATGACATTATAGACTGACAGCAGGAACACGTGGCCCACAGGCAGTGACAGTTTCGCTATATTTGGCTGCAGTATATTGTGTTGAGAGCAGCATTAACTTTCCTGCAGAGATGGGAGTGCCTTTAATACAGCTCTTTCAATCGGACAGAGTAACAGGAACTGACCTAAAGTTTCGGCTGTGGATCCATCTCCACATGGGGGACAGTAAAATAGCGATGAAGTAATGTTTCTGGGTGTGGATGAACATGACATAATAGACTGCCAGCAGGAACACGTGGCCCACAGGCAGTGACAGTATCGCTATATTTGGCTGCAGTATATTGTGTTGAGAGCAGCAATAACTTTCCTGCAGAGATGGGAGTGCCTTTAATACAGCTCTTTCAATCGGACAGAGTAACAGGAACTGACCTAAAGTTTCAGCTGTGGATCTATCTCCACATGGGGGAAAGAGACAGTAAAATAGCGATGAAGAAACATAAAGATTTGTGCTCGCTGCAAAGTAGGAAAGTGGTGGTCAGACACATGAAACAGCTTGGTGATAATTTGCAGTGACAATTTTATGTTATTTAGTACACGGATTTCTCTTCATGTTCCTTAAGATGTGTAATTTGTATGTTGGTTGTATGAGAACAGTTTCTCCTAAAGTCCTGTCAATTGACAGTGGAGAGCTAGCTGGTGCACATCTTCAAGAAGACTCTCTTTAAGGCGGTTACAAGTTTCTCGAACAAATCTGTGTCATATTTTTAAAATAGTTTAGCTAATGAGCAACGAGAGTACAAATAAATTCTCCCACCCTCCATTTGAAGATAAAACTCCATGTGCGAGTCAATGTTTCCTTGAAGCTACTGATGTTCGTCATTATTGGACATTCCCGATGATATTGACTAAGAAGCTCAATTTTTACGTGTTGTAGTTCAACATGTGCAAAACACTCGTATCCCCTGCAAATATCGGCAAGGTCAGTGATATTCTCAACAATTTGTGCCATTGCAATTCGTGCGATTGGTGCCATACTTTTTCGAAATGTATACTGACATGCCAGGATCAGAGGGTCATATTTAAAAAACTGGTGCATTAAAATTTCTTGTACTTCAGGATTTTGATAGTCTGTTACATTGTCTTTCACACGGCGGTGTCAGAACTGTGAGACATTTTCATAATCGGGGGGAAGGCCGTAGCAATAAGCAGAAAGTGCAGTTACCTTTTCCCAGTGTAAGTCCGTGTTGTGGTGAGTTTTTAAAATTGGTTTGCGATTTTCTGAAATATATTCCATACAAAAATATAATTTGGACAGTCGCTATTTATTTGGATATTCCTTTTCAGTGAAGATGTCTACAGTATTCCAGCCGGATTAGTACTGATCGAAGAGAGCCATCTACAGGCGAAAGGCGACATAACATCACAGCAGCACCATTTAAGGTGGAACGAAAAACACGCATAAGAAGCTGGTGAATAAGAAGCTACTGTAACTTCAGCCTCGTAGCAGACCCTTGGAGGCACGCTCAAAATAATCATCTTTCCAAGTACTTAAGAGTCATATTTAGATCGCTTTACTGCAATTTTATGTGATTGATGGGAGATGTGAAGCCATCGAGCCTGTACTGCACTTTCACATTGAAACTGAAGCCATTTCTCATGCTTTCTCTCAGTTTCGGGGCTGCAATTGAGTGTAAAGGAGGCGACTTGAAATTGAAACGTGTAATCACCTTACAGAGGGTCTTCACGACGGGCTGCGTCAGCTAGTTCTCCATTATTGTCAGTTTACTGGACTTCTGAAGAAACCTATCTACAGCGAAGATACAAACTGCACAGTTTAAGGCACATGAAGAGAAATCTGTTTGCTGATTGACTCAAAAAATGTCGATACAAATAATCTGCCAGGCTGATTTACTTGTCTGACCACCTCCCTCAGTTCCCCTTTGCTGTTAGCACAATTCTTTCAGTTTCTTTTCTTGTATTTTCCTTGCTATTTTAGTGTTCCCCATGTATAGATGGATCCACAACCGAAACCGTTTTCACCCTGTGTTTCTGCAGCGTCAGTCTGTATGAGGAGCATGACTTGCACAGCTCCAGTGGCGCAATCGGTCAGCGCGCGGTACTTATACAGCAGTGCACAGCGGAGTCATGCCGAGGTTGTGAGTTCAAGCCTCACCTGGAGCAGTGTCTTTAGCTACTGAGAGCAACTGTCGAGTTTAGATACTGTTAGGTATTTGATGGAGATAAATTAACATCAAACGAACAAGTAAAGATTTATTTCGAGTCACAATCAAAGAAGGCTCCACAGCTGAAACGTTGTGTTTACTTCTAGTTTCAGCATGGAATAAACCTATACTTTTCCATTTGCAGCCCACGCATGCTGTGATGCAGCTCCCTACTTAAATTTCTATCAGCTGTGTACCTCCAGTTGACCTGTACATAAATATATGAGAGAGGTCTACTGAGACAAGAGGAGCACTGAAGACTTGATAAAGCTCTCACATTAGATTCTGTGTTTATGTTGTTCCCCAGATTTGTTTTTAATGTTCTTTTTCTTTTGAAGTTGTTGCGTTTGGTTTTTTTTCTGATTGGTAGCTACAACGGGTCAGTTGCAACAAACTGGCTGCTGAAATTTGTCAGCAGCTCTGTAGCAAACCTGTTCTCAATTGCAACAAACCTAAAATAACAGCTGCTCCCCATTAGATGTTACTAAAGTAGGAGACTAAGCAGACGAAGTGGAACAATAGATTACATTGGAAGTGTCCTGAATGTAGTGGAAATAATATCGTCATTAAGTAATGAACAATTGCTTTCCAGACACTACAATTATTCACAAGGAATTTTATCAATACTTATTTTATTAATAAAAGTGTAATATCTTAATAATCAACTTTAATGTTATCTTTATTAGTAGCTGTATTACAGGTAATGCATGCACAGACTTTATTATACTATAATGAATTTTCAGATATCCCGGGGAGAGAACTGAAATGAAGGAAATACATATTTAAAAGGGGTGTAAGTCTTAAATGTGTTCTGTCACATAGGGGTGTTAATTGAATAGATTTGTTGTAATATTATTTGACTCTACACTTGTGTTTCTCAGGAGACAGCATTAATATTGGGGATTTGCGGATACAGATAATAAGTTGTACTATACAGGCAAATGTATGGTTACCTTAATGAAAAAAAACTCTTATCATTACCCTTTTCAACATTATTATTTAAGACAGTCTTTCAGAACAGTATTCTCGTATTAGTGGCTATAGTCTAATGATAATGGTGGTGAAACAGGCAAAATGTGCGGAAAGAATTGGAGATGGAACAGGAGACTCATCCAGTCGATAGAAAGCTTGGGTAGGACTGCACTAACACCGTGTCAGTGCTTAGTAGCGTCATTTAAAAATAATACGTGGTTTAACAATATCAACTGCTCTTCTGTGAGCTCAGCTCCACTACTAGTAATACATTGCCCAAATTTTCAAATTAGATACAAGTGTTTTCTACGTGTATGTAATAGGTACTTTTTTGTTTTAACTGATTTAAAATATAATCTTTATAAAACAGACAAAGGGTTTATGTGTCGCGCTGAAATTCACACACAAGTAAGGAAAGATATCGCGCTTAGGAAGAAATCCAGAGTGGAGACGCCGGCGATTGAAAACAACCACATACAGCCTGTATGTGCTCTACCACTGAACAAACTTCCGACAACTACTGTATCTTTATCTGGAGCACTTTCTTTTAGGAAGAGTGAGGAGTCTACAAGCCTAGAAAATAAGACAACTAAGTGAACGACAAAGTTTCACTTTTTGATTAAAGAACATAAAAAACACCTTTCTTCCAGCCAAATTCAAACCAGAGAACAAAGAGTTCCCAGCTGTTTCCACTATATTCCTCCGCTCTTACAACTGAGTTATCGAAAACACAGGAAGCCCACCTTTTGTCTTACATAAAGCACAATGTAGTGCAGCGGTCCTATTTATTTAAAACCCAGTTCGAAATCAAATCTCATTCCCATAGTCCTGTTTAGTTTGAATTTAAGCAGTTGTAGCAGCAATGCTTGGTAATAAGACAGAATTAAGCGTTGCTGTGCTTTCCTTAATGAGGCCCCATCTCACTCTCCATCTCTGTGGTTCAGCCACAGAGAAAGTATTCATGCAGGCTGATTTAAGATGTTTTCTTTTGATAAGGGACAGCTCCCAAACGGGGATGCACTTAGATAAGCCTGGCTATCATGATCAATGGTCATCCATTGGCGCCTATCTGTCTAAGGAGTGCCAAATGGACATCTGGACTGCATTCCTAAGTGTCAGGAGTATGTGACTCGTATCTCACCTTGATCAACCAATTAGAGACTGGCAGGGTGTGGTAACACCATGTGGGTCTCCAATGCCTGCCAAACTCTCAACCAATCAGAACACATCTGTGTCTTGGTCAAAAAGGGAGCGCAAGCTCAGATCAGGGCTCTCCTTGGCCATTTTCGCGCATCCTCAGAGACAATCACGTGACAAAGGCTGTTGTCTGCAAAGGGACTTGGACTTTGTTCTAAGCGCGGGGCCGAGAATCCCGTACGTACTCAGAATTCTACCAACGTGAACGCTCCGCTTGATCAACGGCAGCCCACAGTTGGACCCTCGTCGACAACCTGAATAGCTTATTCAGAAGCAGCGCTGGACCGGGAACGAACCAGCTTCTTCCTGGGCAAAAGAGTGACTTGTGAGGACTAGCCGTCACACTGCATAGAGTGCATAGTGCATAGAGACTTTCTACCAGCCAGCCGGACTGCTGGTAGATCCCCTCGGAGCAACGACTGCCCTGCGCGCCGCAGTCAGATTCCTCCGCCCGTCCTACTCCGAGCTGCACCTCGACTGGTTGGCCAGTAGCCAGAGGACGCCGGGACAACGCCCATTGGACAACCGCTGGGACTGAGGCTGCAACAGAGCCTGTCAGCTGGTTTGGTGTTCGTGCTGGGAAATTCCAAATCCATACACAGTGGATAAGTAAACCCCATGTTCTACATTGCGTCTCGAGAATTCAATTGTACCTCAACACAAGTTGTTATCAATTTAATTCATGAGTAATGTATTTACTTCCGAGTTTAGAGTAACAGTGGGTAATAACACTGATTAGCGATTTGGTAACCGAACGATATATATTGACATATATTCTCTGTTGTGTATCTCTTTGTGTTTGCATCTCTTCGAGATTATATACTTTGTATATTGATAACCCTCACAGTAATGTCTGCTGCTCGTATCCAGGCAGACTAGTATATGTTTGGTGCACAATTTATATGAATAAATGTATCTCGTGTATTGAACCCGTGTGTGTGCGTTGTTAGTTGTTCTGACGATTGATTTTCTAAAAACCACAACGAACAACCTCGTGATTACTGCTACAATTAATAATTGTCTCAGTAAACCCATCAAACCTCTACACTTGTATAGTATAATTTATTATCTGTACCCGCAAATCCCCAATATTACTGCTGTCTCCTGAGAAACACAAGTGTAGAGTCAAATCATATGAAATAATACAACAAATCTATTCAATTAACACCCAGATGTGACAGAACACTTTTAAGACTTTAAGACCCCTTTAAATAAGTATTTCCTTAATTTCAGTTCTCTTCCCTCCATGGGATACCTGAAAATTCACTATAGCATAATAAAGGCTGTGCATGCATTACCTGTAATACAGCTACTAATAAAGATAACATTAAAGTTGATTATTAAGAAATCACGCTTTTATTAATAAAATATGTTTTGATAAAAGAAGTCTTAATAGAACCTAGGTAAATCCCTGTAGTAGTCTAACACCTACAAAAAAGAAAAAAAAACAAAACAACTTCAAAACAAAGAGAAAAAGAACATTAAAAACAAATCTGGGTAACAACAAAAACACAGAAAAGTGAGTGCTTTTTCAAGTCTTCAGTACTCCATCGTGCTCCTCTCGTTTCAGTAGACCTCTCTCATATATTTGTGTATAGGTCTGCTGGAGGTCCATTGCTGATGGTAATTTAAGTAGGGAGCTGTGTCAGCATGTGTGGACTGCATAGGAACAAGTAAAATTTTATTCCATGCTGAAAAGAGAAGCAAACAACGTTTGAGCTTTGGAGCCTTCTTCAGGTCTGACAAGGAACAAACCTTTACTTGTTCCTTTCATGTTAATTTAGACCTGATCTCCAGCAAATACTTAACAGGACCTAAACTGGTCAGTTAGTTTAAATAGTTGAAAATATAGGCCACACTGCTCCAGGTGAGGCTTGAACTCAATCTCAGCATGAGTTCGATCGCACCACTGGAGCTGCAGAAGTCTTTTTTTACACAGACTAATGCAATTGCAATCAGTCACGAAACAAACGAGAACTGCAGCTGTACACTTGAGACAGGACGCTACTGTATTAATTTTGTTTAACACTCCAGTCGAACAAGCCAACATGTCACTATTGCTAAATCGTTACAAACGACGTCAACTAATGACCAGTTTTATTTTTAACAGAACTTTACTGAAAGTTAAACTTATAAAACTACCTGAGCAAATAAATACAACAATTATTGTTCCTCTGACCTTCTCAGTATTTCTTTTTTTAAATTAATACATTTGTTTATCCACAGTGTGCCTTGTGCTTACTTTTCAGAACTCTCTCTCCTGTGTCAGTAGGAGCTTACATTTCAAGTTAAGTTCTTTAATCAGTTCCAATATCTTCCTTTCAAAGTAGGGAAGAGCAAGCTGGCATGTTGTTTTGCCTGTGGTTATTCTTTATGACTATATCTTCTGACACCTGTGCACAATCCTACAACATTACAAGAGAAGCACTATAACAGGAGTCATAAAAATGCAAGAAGCCACTTTGAACAATCTTTCAGAATTGTAAAACAACTAACCCTTTGCTTGGCTGTCATTTGGTTTGTATACCAGTCCATCAAGAGCCAGCACCATCATCATCAGGTCATGTGCAGTCCTACACAACCTTGCGATTGACTGGGATGAGCTACCTTTTCCATCTCCATGGCATGCAGCACACTCTGGCTGTTTCAACACAGTCATTATTGGACCACAGTGTACTGTCTCTTCTGTCCTGTGGCTATCATAATCACTTTTAAGAAGCCAAGTTTGTTTCTTTAACATGTGCTTGGGTGCCACCCATTTCCTTATTATCCCTGCTTTCCACTGAAAACCACAAATACAGAGACCCATCACAATAAAATACTTAGCAAATCTATGCAGTTGACTCCCAAATTTTATAGAACATATTAAAAGCTCCCACTCTATTTATATAACCATTTGCTCTGTTCTGTTCTCTTCACTTCCTAGCATATCTTAAAGCTCACAGCTACTAGTAATGATTGACATTAAACATAAATAGTAAATGACACTTCTGTAAATACACACATTAATAAACTTCATTATTAATAAATATGGTATGAATGTAAAGCAATTTTAATTAATATTCCAATACATTTCCAAGCAACGGATTATTTCCACTATATTTGGGAGCCTTCTAATGCAATCCTACGTTACACCGAGTACGGTGCTAAGCCATATGAAGACAGTTTAAATTAGTCCGCTACTTTAGTTACTCTGGAGTGCTGCAGTTGTTACTTTGTGTTCATTGCAATTGAGAACAGGTTAAGTTCGGCACTGCGGACTAAGCACAGCAGCAAAGTTTGTTGCAATTGGACTTAAGCTGGAGCACAAGTTTAGACGGCATCTGCGTTCTAAGCATGGGTTGAACTCCTGTTAGTATGCTACTTTCAGTTCGATGCAATTGACCCATAGAGTTTGCCCTAATAAGATCTGAATAAAGCTTAAGCAGAGCCAACCCATTGCCTTTATAACTTCCATTAATCTCCACCCATCTTCCCTCGCTCACTTTTGATCTTTCTAAGACAAGCATTTAACTGGAGTTCAGCCCAATGATACTGGTGAGAACCAGAGAAAAAATATATATATATATTGTAACGCCCTCGCCTGGTGGTGAGGAGGAAGCGCCCCTAGGCGTGCATAGTACCGCTGGGCATGCTGGGAGTTGTAGCCGGGGAGAGTCTGAGGGTCAGCACGGTGACCAGCGGCTGACCCTACCTGTGTAAATAATGTCCTAGTAGTTCTAGTGCCCTGTGTAGTCTTATAAGTGTATAGCGTGTTGTTAAGTAATAACCACCATAAAGATGTGTACGTGTTCTGTCAGTCTTCTCATGTGCATGTATATGCTGTGTTTGGTTTTGTGGTTGTTGAAGAATAAAGCTATTGCTTGGTTTGTTAATCGTGTCTCCACTGGTCCTTTGTTCTGAGAAGAACCTGTGAATGCTATATCGGTGTCAGAAGCGGGCAGGATGGACAAATCGTGGCAGACACTACCCGATTCTGTCAAGTGCCGGTTGACTCTAAAAGAGACAAAACCCACCGGCAGCACACATAGGGAGCCTGAGCAACTCCTGGGTGCGACCGGTGGCCACGGCCCTTACCAGGGCTACTCAGTAGTTGTCCCGCCGGTAGAATTGGGGCGACTGACCGCTACTCCTGGCCAGTGGGTGCCCCTGAGAGAGGATACCCTCCCTGCCGGAAACGACCAGTGGCGCGGGTGCGACCCAGTCACTACAACAGGGAAGTGCCTTGTGAAACCTACGAGGCGCAGTTCCAGCTGGCGGCCCAGAAGAATGGCTGGAGCCGAGCGGAGATGGTGGCGGCTCTGGAAGGATCGGGCTGCCAAATGCTCTTGGATGTCTCGGAGGAGGACAGAGGCGAATACACGGCGCTGGCGGCAGCTCTCCAGCTGCACTTCGCCGTGGAGGAGCCGCTGGACCTGATGCGGGAGAGACTGGCCCTGCAGCAGCGCCAACCAGGAGAGCGACTGGGCCCGGTTGCCACTGATGTCATGTTCCTCGCCCGCCGAGGATACCCAACTTTTCCCCGGGAGGCGCAGCGGGAGATGGCTCTCCAGGCCTTTCTCAAGGCCCTCTCACCCGAGGAGCTGCTGCGCCACGTGCAGCTGGCCGCGCCAACATCGCTGGAGCAGGCCTTGGCCCTTGCTACACGGGCTGAGGCCGTGTTCGGGGTGACTGGAAGCGCCAGCAGACGCAGTGCACCCTGCCGGCTGACCGAGGCGACGACGGAGGAGTCCAGCGAGGGGGAAGAGGAGCCAGACCTTGCAGCGACCCCTGACGAACAGCCCCACACGCTGCTTTGCGACCGCTGCAGGAAGAGGGGACTCCGAACTCCTCGATCGGCGTCGGGAAACGGGAACGGGACAGCTCGCTGCAGTCCGGGGGAAACGGGTGCTTGCCTTCCGTCTGGGTGCAGCGACGGTGCGCCACCCCTGCTACCTTGCACCCATCCAGGAGGACTGCATTCTGGGGCTGGACCTACTGCAGCGAGTGGGGGCCAGGTTGGACTTGGACCGGCAGGAGTTGGTGTGGCATTGCGTGGAAGCGAGGTGTGCCGTTGAGGACCTCTTCCAGCGGAGCTGCGAGGGCCTCGATCAGGACCAGCGGCAGCGGCTCCAGGAGCTTCTCGCCCAGAACGAAGACCTCTTTGCGGCGAGAGATGAGGACTGCACCCGCACTGCCCTGGTCCAACACGAGATCAACACCGGCGACGCTCGGCCCATCCGCATCCCACCGGGACGCATGGTCCATGCCAAGCGGACCGCCGCCGAGGAAAAGATCCGGGAGATGGCCGCAGCGGGGGTGATTGAGCCCTCCGCGAGCCCGTGGTCGCCGCCAGCCGTACTGGTTAAAAAAAAAGACTGCTCGTGGAGGTTCTGCGTCAACTACCGCAAGCTGAACGAGGTCACCCGGAAAGATTCCTACCCCCTGCCGAGGATCGATGATGCCCTGGACTACATCACCGGGTCGACCTGGTTCAGCTCCCTGGACCTCCGCTGCGGCTACTGGCAGGTACCGCATGCTCCCGATGCTCGCCCGAAGACGGCCTTAACCATCGGCCAGGGCCTCTGGCAGTTTACTGTCATGCCTTTTGGCCTGTGCAATGCCCCGGCGACGTTCGAGAGGCTGATGGAGAGGGTGCTGGCATCGGTCCTGATCGGTCCTGACGATCTGCTGGTTCATGCACGGAGTTACGACCAGGCCTTGACGAACCTCCAGGCGGTGCTGGCCTGCATCCGCCGTGCTGGCCTGAGGCTCAACCCCCGCAAGTGCGAGCTCCTGCAGCGGGAGGTGACCTTCCTGGGACATATTGTTGGACCGCGAGGGGTGGCTACGGACCCA
This sequence comes from Lepisosteus platostomus, assembly GCF_059453375.1. Taxonomy (NCBI): domain Eukaryota; kingdom Metazoa; phylum Chordata; class Actinopteri; order Semionotiformes; family Lepisosteidae; genus Lepisosteus; species Lepisosteus platostomus. The sequence goes on along the minus strand of NC_142615.1, from coordinate 21,092,275 downwards.
GGTAAGGTCACCGCAGTGAGGGGCTGGCCGACTCCACGCACCGTCGCGGAGCTCCGCAGCTTTCTGGGGTTGGCCTCGTACTATCGGAGGTTCGTCCGGGACTTTGCCAGCATCGCTGCCCCGCTGCACCGCCTCACCGACAAGGGCCGCCGTTTTGACTGGGACTCGGGCTGTGAGACTGCCTTTGGCCGGTTGCGTGAAGCTCTGGTGGGGGCCCCCATGCTGGCCTACCCCGACCCGCGGTTGCCGTATATTCTCGACACCGACGTGAGTGACTCGGGGGTGGGGGCGGTGTTGGCGCAGGAAGGGCCGGATGGGGAGCGCGTAGTGGCTTACTATAGTCGGGCTCTGACTAGGCCTGAGCGGAACTACTGCGTGACCCGTCGCGAGCTGCTGGCGGTGATGGCGGCGGTCCACCACTTCAGGCCGTACCTGTTCGGGACCCAGTTCCGGTTGAGGACCGACCATGCGTCCCTCACCTGGCTGCTCCACTTTAAGGAGCCAGAGGGACAGATGGCGCGATGGATAGAGATCCTGCAGGAGTACGACTTCACTGTCGTGCACCGTGCGGGGTCTCGCCATCTCAATGCCGACGCTCTCTAGCGGCGCCCCTGCGAGGCCACGGACTGCCACCACTGCGCCCGACGGGAGCAGCGTGAGGAGGATGTCCGCACCGCGGCGGGGGTGAGCGCCGTGGCCACGGCCCGGGAGGGGCCGCTGGGGGTGGGCCTGCCAGACCTGGCGCAGCGTCAGGCAGCTGATCCTGACGTGGGGCCGGTGCTCCGCTGGAGGGCAGCTGGAGTGCGGCCTACGCGAGAGGAGCTCGCCCCGCACCCGAAGTCTGTCAAGGCCCTCTGCGCCCTGTGGGAGGCCTTGGAGGTAAAGGACGGGGTGCTGCGCAAGGGGTGGCGGGTACCCTCCAGTGGCGAGGTACGGTGGCAGCTGGTGGTGCCTCGGTCGCTCCGCGGGGCGGTGCTCCAAACGTCTCCGAGGCCGTTTTTATTGGGGTCTTTGCCACCGGGACGTGCAGCGGTACTGCCGAACGTGTGCGGTGTGCGTGGCGCAGAAGGGTCCCCCGAGCGCTCTCGGGCCCCCCTCCAACAACGCCAGGTGGGGGCTCCTATGGAGCGGGTGGGGGTGGACGTTTTGGGCCCGTTTCCACGCACCGAGGCCGGGAACCGCTACGTCTTGGTGGCCATGGATTATTTAATGAAGTGGCCGGAGGCCAACGCTCTCCCAGACCAGAGTGCCCCCACGGTGGCCGATGCACTGCTGGAGGGGATGTTTGCCAGGCTGGGGGTGCCAGAGGAGTTACACAGTGACCAGGGGCGTAACTTCGAGTCCCAGGTCTTCGCCAGAGTGTGCCAGCGCCTGGGGATCACTAAGACGCGGACCACACCGCTGCATCCCCAGAGCGACGGGTTGGTGGAGCGGTTTAATCGGACTCTCGCCACCCAGCTGGCCACCCTGGTGTCCCGGCACCAACGGGACTGGGACCGCCACCTCCCCCTTGCGCTCTGGGCGTATCGGACCGCGGTCCAGGAATCCACCGGGTGCACCCCGGCTTCGCTCATGCTGGGCCGGAAATGCGAACACCGGTGGACCTGGTCTTCGGACCGCCGCCCGGAGATGGGTCGGCACCACCGGCTGGACCGGACTACGAGTGGGACCTGCGGCAGCGGATACAGCGGGTGCACAGCTTTGCACGGACCCACCTGACACAGGTGGGGGTCCGGCAGAAGCGGTACTACGACCTGCGCTGCAGGGGGCCTGCCTTCCAGCCCGGGGACTCGGTTTGGGTGTACAACCCGCGCCGCCGCAAAGGCCTCAGCCCTAAGCTGGCGCCGTCGTGGGAGGGGCCCGCTGAGGTACTCGGGGTGGTGGGCGAGGTCTGCTACTGTGTCCGGTTGCGAACACGGGGGAGAGTGGTGGTCCTGCACCGAGACCGCCTGGCCCCCTACCGGGCCCGGGAGGAGGAGCCGTGTGGGGAGGCTCCAGAGGAGCAGCCGGGGCCGGAGCCGGCCGATAGTGGGGCGTCCGTGGATCACCAGCCGTCACCGCGGCGCAGCGGCCGCTCACGCAGGGTTCCGCAGCAGTTGGCCGAATACGAGTACAGCCTGAGGGGGGTGTTCGACGTCGGCGAGACGCCAGACGCTTCAGGTGGGGGCAGTGTAACGCCCTCGCCTGGTGGTAAAGAGGAAGCGCCCCTAGGCGCTCGTAGTACCGCTGGGCATGCTGGGAGTGGAAGCCGGGAAGAGTCTGAGGGTCAGCACGATGACCAGCGGCTGACCCTACCTGTGTAAATAATGTCCTAGTAATTCTAGTGCCCTGTGTAGTCCTGTAAAAGTATAGTGTGTTGTTAGGTAATTACCACCCTAAATGTGTGTACATGTTCGTCAGTCTCCTCATGTGTGTGTTGATCCTGTGTTTGGTTTTTGGTGTGGTTGTTAAATAAAGTCAGTGCTTGGTTAATCGCTGGTATGTGTGCCATGTTTGCCTTTGTCAGCATTTGTTTCAAAAATAAGTTCACGATACGTTAAAAACACAAAAAGCACAAACTTCATAACACAACGATACAAAATCAAAACCAAATCATAAAGCCAATTAAGTACCTATCCTTTGAAAACAGAGAACACCTTTATATCTACAAAAAAACCGTGACATTTGTATCTATATTTGAATTACAAAGCAGACCAAGTAGTCGCTGAATTCAAAGTTCAGATCTTGGCCAAAACAAGAAAATCAGACCTGAGCTAAATTCGGAACAAAAGCCTCTGCTTCGCCGTTTACTGAGCTTTTGATCAATGTCTGAGTGAAAAAGCCACTCTCTGGCACATACTGCCCAATGTAGCGTAATATTTCAGGTGATCTAAATCCCAGTTCGACATCAAGTTTCCAACTCGTTTCCTTAGTCTTGTTTACCCACGAACCAGGATTCTACTGTATGAACTTCCAGGGATATTACAAAATGTTTGATGGGGCATTAATCATTTCAGGCGGAAATGGACTCTTTTTTTTTCTCGAGGGATCATATTAAACATTTCATTCATATCAAGAGGAGGATCACCATGAGACACAAAACAAACAGTTTAATTCTGTCTTTTTTAGAAAGTAGCGTTTGTGATACATTAATAATATTTTCGTGGAAATATAGAAGTTGTAAATTTTTTAATGTAAAAAAGAGAAAAACGAAAATATATGGATGACAATATTTCAAAGATGAAGATATTACTTTTGAGAAATTTTCATTTTATGTATCTAGACGCTTTTCAACCTCTGCTTTTAGAACTTTGCTGTGCTTCCTGAATCATTTTCAGTGTTATAAACTTGGTGTGGAGGTAGCGATCACTTTGTAGAGCAGTTGACAGGCTGGAGCTGTTCAGACTACTCTTGTTATTTCTCAAATGCTTCCATCTTTTTTCTTTCACGCTAGGACGCGAGTGTGTACATGTGTTTGGTTTTCATTTCACTGATTCTCATTGAAGATTTGGGAATTAAAGACGAAAGAATCAGTTGCCTTGGAAAGCAGAAGCTTTGGTTCACAACGATCTTGAAGACACGCCCATGTAGTGCAGCGTGTGATATTTGTACTATAAAAGACCAAGTGCTCAAAGTGACGTCTGCGTTTACCGTTTAGACTTTTCATCTCGGGCACACTTTTAGAAAGCAAAGATAGAGCAGTTGTGTTGAATCACACCACAACAGCTGTCAGGAGAGTGGCGCAGCGGAAGCGTGCTGGGCCCATAACCCAGAGGTCGATGGATCGAAACCATCCTCTGCTATACGCACCGTCAGTTTAATGAAGTGAATTAAAACGGGTTTTTTTCTCTCGTGTGTGTGCAAACTTCACACTTACTGTATTCATTAATCTTTACCAATAGCAGATGCCCAAATGTATCTTTGGTTGTTCTGAGATCCTTGATAGTTTCCTCAAATCCTTCAAATGAACATCCATATCAAAGCACAGTGTACGAAGTTAATTTATTATATTTATTACTATATTTATTATACACGTGTAAATTAATTACTTTTTCGCAATAATTAATTTATTATATTTATTACTATATTTATTATACACGTGTAAATTAATTACTGCGAAAATAATTTACTTCGTACACTGTGCAGAGTGCCGTATACTCCTAGTTGCGGCACACACGATACATAATGTAAAAAGCCTCAGGCACTGTGTTAGATGTGTTTTCGACGTTTTATATGCGTTTATTAATGATTATATTTGATTATACGTCGAGGCGACGTATATATACGTATAGCCATATTTTCGCCGTGAATATACGTATATTCGACGAATCAATGCCCACAGCTTGGCATACAAGGGTTTTGCTGAGGGGGTCTTGCCACCTGCCTGAAAAAAAACAGTAAAATGTTTGAGTGCCTATAGAGTTTATATTTTTATTTTCTTGAGAAAAGTTGATACCATTTCCTGGACACCCCGTCCCCCATCAGTGCGCGGTGCCCGGGGAAAAAGCTGTAGGGGGGCTTCTGAAATTCTGAGGGGGGAGTGATATTTCGGTTGAAACGGAGCTGTATGGTGCAGCTACCCAAATGAAATCTCGCAGCTATGCCATTGATTAGTGCTTCATGATAGAAGATAACGACTAGCAATCTGGTATTTGCGATGAAGTTCAGTTTCACATTTTTCGTCACTCTCACAGTTTGTATTGCCTGGAGCGAAAAGTACCATAAGCGTTCATTTTTGCAGCTACATAGACGTTCTGAATCGTTAAGAAAAAAATGTTGTAAAACCAACAGAAAGCACAGACTGCTATAACTAGTCCTAATTATATAACGATTTTAAGTATAATGATAAACTACTGCAAGGAATCGGTCCACCTGAGCAAACAGGATCGTAATGTTGACACTCAATAACGACACTGATATGTGCAGTTCCTGGACGGATAGCCCTCCTGCCCATCAAACAGACTGAGTGACTGTTCGTGTCATTTAGTGTTGTCTGACCATTGACAAAGTACAACTATTTTTTTAGGGCGCAAATTAAGTTAGGTAAATCTTTTTGCCCAAAACTGAAGGGGCGACACTCCTCCCTCCCCCCCGTGATGCCAGGCCTGTCCCCATCCTATTCCATAATGTCATTATATATAATACCATAAAACAGTACGATCCTTACTAACTGCATGCGTTAAAATTGCACATCAGCTCATAGCAGGGGGCACATAGCCGCGATGTATTATCAATGTTAAATTTCAACCATAATATCGACAACATTAATAAACGCATACGTTGAGAAAATATCGAACCCAGCATATTTTCCGGTTATATACCACAATGCATTGCTAGTATTCGTTGGTCACCATTTTGGACACATTTTTCAAACGTAGAAGTATATCCGCAAATATCTCAGCAATCCTCTTTTGACGAGTAAGTATGAACAATAATAATACTATCTGAATACATACAGATCTTTCTTAATATTATTTTGATTAAAATAGTACGTGAATAAGCAAAAAATGGCACATAAAAATAGTGTGAATGGGGAAGATGACACAAAATCGTTTTTGCCGTTTCTGTATTCTTATTCTATGTTGTACTTTCAAACTTTGGGTACTCTTTAATTAGGACAGACTTTATTGCTCAACTGCTATGATGCAAGCCAAATTTTATACATTTATTTCAGCTTTGAGCTTAGTAAACCGTTCATTTTTTAGATTATACTAAAGAAGATATTAATCATCATTTTTTTGGGAAGTAATATTATATAATTTTCTCCTAGCTGCGGTGCTGAAGTCCCACCCTACATCAACAGAAAAAGAAATAAAGGAGCACGCAATGTGTTACTTGAAGAATGCATATGCAAGGCAGGGGGCCAGGAGATCTGGACACTGAAAATAATAGGTTTTTGGTTCTAACTGTGAGGACAATTAGACAGGGTTTGCAAATAGTGGACAAAAATCGTCTTAACTTCCATTGTAATATTTTTTTTCTTGGAAATATAGAAGTTGTACATTTTAAAATGTATATTTGAATCAAAATGTGGTTTTGAGTTAGTGTGTTAATGTAATTAGTTTGTGTTTGTCATTACTATACTGTATATTGCCATGTTACCAGAAATTGTAGCTGAAGTTTAAGACTAGTTGTGCTTTTTATGATTATTGCCCATATGTTGATTGTTGATTGATTGTATACAATGTATAATTTGAAATACATATGTTTCAGGTGTGAATGTGTATTTTCAGAATAAATTTCTAAACCAAATCATTGGCTTGGTTTACTTGTTTCTACACCTATAAAACCTATCTTTGATGTATAATAGACCTCTACCCATATACGTATAATAGACCTCTAAAGTTATCCGTATAATAGACCTCTAAAGTTATCCGGAACTCCAACCATATATGTATAATAGTCCTCTTAAATTATCCGTATAATAGAACTCCAACCATTTATGTATAATGAACGTCTAAACATAGACGTATATTAGAATTTCATTCTAGACGAATTGTAGACCACATTTAGACGTCTAAGGTATGCATTTAATAGACGTATATTATACGTCTTTTGCCCACTTGGAAGCCTGTGTGAGCTCCACACTGCGTGTCCTATACTGCTCTATTTTGTTTAGATTATCTATGTGGTGTACAGATAGAACTCAACTGCATGGTGTTAATTCCGTGTTCAGGACCAGCAGAACCTGAAACAGTAACAGCTGACCTCAACGTGATTTGAACACACAGCCTTCTGATCTGGAGTCAGACGTGCTACCGTTGCGCCACGAAGTCACGGCTCTTTGTACCTTTGAATTCCCCAAAGGAGACAAATCAGCTTCACAAAAAAAAATCTCCTGTGAAGAGCGCAGCTCTTCCAAAGAGAGTCTCTTCTTCCCAGACCACATTTTATTCTTCCTGCGCAGCTCTTGTGCAGATGTTGTTCTCAATTACAGATCCAGGAACACTGATTGTTTTTTCTATTTTTTTAAATTAAGTACCCCATGGTGCAACGGTAGCACGTCTGACTCTAAATCCCCAAGTTCATTTTCAAAGTATATCGGAGTCAACTGATACTGATCACAATCTGCTGCTACTGAACCCGCAGTCTTCACCTTAAAGTTCAATTCCCCAAGCCTTTTGACCTTATATGTCCATCCCTTCTCGTCAAAACTCGTATTTTCACAGGGTACCCTTCAGAAATTGCAGTATAGAATGAAAAAACTCCAGTAGATCTCGGCCGCCGTTGGTGATTTTCCTTTTAAAATAAATGAATCTCTGGAAATTTTACGGAGTGTATCACTTTCACTGAGACCGAGAAGTGTTAAGCTGTACATGCGTCTTTGTGGTTCGGTTTTTAACCAAAACTGTGGTGGTTTGAGCCCTTCCAGGGACGCTATGAGCCTTTTAATGTACACACCCTCCTCACTTCATTTCTCCACGGCTGGTCTTGTACCTCTAACAAATACAGAGCCCGTAGGAGGCAGTAAGCTCGCATATATAGCTCTCTGTGTATATAGTGAAGAAGCAGAGGTTAGTTTCTCATCTGTGCGTTACAGAGCCTTACGCAACTCGTAGTGTACCAACAGCTAAGGTTTGATCCCTGCATGGGCTATTAGTTGAAAAGCCATTGTAAATGACGTATAAGAGATTTATAGATAGATACTTTATTGATCCCGTGAGGGAAATTAATAAAGCTTATCCAGCTGGCTTTTATGTTTCACACTAAATTACGATCTTGAAACCAAAATGAAATTGACATTTGTACTGTATGTTTTTTTTAATTACAAAGCAAACAGAGTATTCCCTTAATTAAAAGATCAGATATTGGCCAAAACAAGACAATCATACGTGGGCTGAGTTCGGAACAGGAGCCTCTGCTTCGTCATTTATTGAGCTTTTGATCAATGTCTGAGTGAAAAAGATTCGCTGTTTTAACTCTTTGATTAAAGTACACAAAAAGCACCTTCCTTCGAGCCGGAATCGAACCAGCGACCTAAGGATTCTCTACTGATTTCACTACAGTCCTCCGCTCTACCAACTGAGCTATCAAAGGGATGTCAAGCAATGCTCCCTGGCACATACTGCCCAATTTATTGAAATGTTCCGGGTGATTTAAATCCCAGTTCGACATCAAGTTTCCAACTCATTTCCTTAGTCTTGTTTACCTTGAATTTAAGCCACGAACCAGGATTCTACTGTATAAACTTCCGGGGATATTACAAAATGTTTGATGGGGCATCAATCATTCCAGGCGGAAATGGACTCCTTTTTTTTCTCGAGGGATCATATTAAACATTTCATTAGTATCGAGAGGAGGATCACCATGAAACACAAAACAAACAGTTTCATTCTGTCTTTTTTAGAAAGTAGCATTTGTGCTACATTAATTATATTTTCGTGGAAATATAGAAGTTGTAAATGTTAAAATTTATATTTGAATCGAAATGTGGTTTTGAGTTAAATATTAGTGGAATCATGTGATAAGTTTGTTTGTCATTACTATATATATTGCCATGTTACTAGAATTTGTAACTGAAGTTTACTAGTTGTGTTTTTATGATGATTAGCCATTTGTTGATTACAATATTGTATATAATGTATAATTTGAACTACATATTTTTCAGGTGTGAATAATTGTATATTTCAAGAATAAATTTCTAAAACAAATCATTGGCTTTATTTACTAGTTTCTACACCTATAAAATATTTATTTGATGTATAATAGACCTTTAACTATATATGTATATTAGTCGTCTAAATTTATCCGTATTATAGAACTCCAACCATTTATGTATAATAAACATATAATCATAGATGTCTAACTGACGTATAACGATATACGTATATTAGAATTTCATTCTAGACCAGTTACGGAGCACATTTACACGTCTAAGGTATGCGTTTAATAGTCGTATATTCTACATCATTTGTCCACTGGGATGTGCCGATTTTAATTTAACAAAGCTAGATACACATTTTCTAATGCAGCCTTCATTACAAGACAGTTTGTTTCTCAAAAGTGTGTTACGTAAAAAAGAGAAAAACGAAAATATATAGATGACAATCTTTCAAAGCTGAAGATTTTACTTTTGAAAAAGACATTTTGTGTATGCAGATGCATTCGCTGGTTTTAGAACTTTGCTGTGCTTCCTGAATCATTTTCAGCGTTATAAAGTGGGTGTAGAGGGAGCGATCTCTTTGTAGAGCAGTTGACAGGCTGGAGATGTTCAGACTACTCTTGATATTTCTCAAATGCTTACATCATTTTTCTTTCACGCTAGGACTCGAGTGTGTACATGGGCTTGGTTTTCGTTTCACTGATTCTCATTGAAGATTTGGGAATTAACGACGAAAGATTCAGTTTGGCAGAAGGTTTGGTTCACAACGATCTTGAAGACACGCCCATGTAAGGCAGCGTGTGATGATTTGTACTATAAAAGACCAAGTGCTCAAAGTGACGTCTGCGTTTACCGTTTCGACTTTTCCATCTCTGGCGCACTTTTAGAAAGCAAAGATAGAGTAGTGGTGTTGAATCAGCCTAAGACATCTGTTAGCAGAGTGGCGCAGTGGAACCGTACTGGGCCCGTAACCCCGAGATCGACTGATTGAAACCATCCTTAGCTATGTACATTTTATGCACGATTGATAAGCACTCCATCAGTTTAATGAAGTACATTAAAACTGATTTTTCTCTCGTGTGTGTGCAAGCTTCACACTTACAGTACTCTTTAATCTTTACATTATAGCAGATGCCCAAATGTATCTTTGGTTGTTCAGAGATCCTTGATAGTTTCCTCAAATCCTTCAAATGAACATCCATATCAAAGCAATTATGTTTAATTTTATTACAATTAAGGTACATATACAAAATATCAACGCACATTTGTATAATGCTCATTTAATAATGATTGTCAAGGATTGTCAAGTTCTCCAACAAATCTGTGTTCTAATTTTTAAATATTTTTGCTAAGGATACAACGGGTGTATAAATGAATTCTCCTGACAGCCAGTTGAAGATAAAATTCCACATGTGAAAATGGTTTTCTTGGACTTTGACAGGTACTTAATTGTTTACTTGTAGTTCCACATGAGTAAAATAGATATTTCCTGCAAATTTCAAGAGGGCTTGCGAAGAAATCCCATCAAGCTTTAGCAGAGATTATGGTTACAGCGGAACAGTCTGAAGCTTGTCCCTTAGTGGGTTTGAACCACCAGCCCTTCATTTAACAGCTGCACAGAGACACACTCCCGTTGCTTTTTGCCATTCACACGTTTGTAGTTAAAGAATTATAAAATACTGACATTTTCCTGCCAGCTGGCAGTATTTCTTCTGCACTGACCATGAATAACCAATAACTTTATTTAATCTTTCGCAGTCTGTAATCCACAGAAAAGGAAGTGAATACTTGTATTAAGCTAAATCAAGCCGACGGAGATGCACTGCCGTTGTTTTTCTCCACTTTTCGTTAAAAGGAGAAAAATCACTGACATTTTCTTGCGGTATTTCTTCTGTCCTGATTAGCAAGACTTATATTTTATCTTTCAGAAGTTGTATGAATTTCTTGAAGTTCAGAAACAACTTGTTCCACAAAGGAAATGAACACTTGGTTCAAAGTAAATCAAGACATATGTATCTCTCGCCGCATGTGCTCTTATCTGTCCATCTCTCTACTTTTCTCTCACTCTGACAGTCTGTGCAGAGTTTCTGAAGGAGATGTAACTCCACTTGGCAAAGAGAAAAATTATCAGAGGCAGAAAAATAAAACATTATTCTCTTCTCAGTCAGATTCACAGCTCAGAGACAATTGGACAGAAGCTCCATACTTCTTTTTATCCGTCAATCCAGAACCAGAGGACGTTCAGACAATCCTGGAAGAGCCTGGACTCAGGTCACATCTCCCCATTTTCTCCTTCCTCACAGCCACTTAGAGACAGAGAAGAGCTCCTGGTTCTCCTCTCTGTGAACTGGGCTCAAGACTCACTGATCTGTCAGCTGTGTTCCAGGTCAGACGTAAGAAGCTTCTATTAACCCTTTCCAGGACCTCCAGCCCTTCAGTATTACTTTCTTTACTGTATGTCAGTCTCCAAACATGTTTTATAAATGTTTTATAACACACGTGAGTGTGGAATTATCTTTTTATGTAATAAACACAAGTAGTGACACTCTGGTCAGTACACTGTATATTGATTATTAGTAGCCGATGGGCCGATGGCCATGTCTACAGTAGTGACCAGTTGACCAGTCTGCAGCAGTGGGACAAATCACACAGAAGAAGACCTGTCTGTGTGTGATTCCACACCAGCCCGGGGAATCACCAGCTCTCATATGTCTCTCACAGGTGTCTCACAGTCTTATAAATTTACAATTAGATGAATTATTGTAACAGTTATACAGTTAATTTAAATAATCAGACTACCTATGGAACTGAGAGTTTCGGTAGCTTCTGAAGAGCGCACTTTTCCAAACTGAAGTCTATAAGAACATTATTCAAGATGCACCATGGCCCAGAATCATGCATCGCGACAAGGATTCACATCAATTGAAAGTACTCCCAAATAAAACATTTGACCGAAAATTAGGCAAGTATTAAAACAATGCCATAACTTCTCAACTTCCAATCTCTTTCCTGGTTCAGGCCATGTCAAATGACATGATCAGTGGAATCATGCTGAGGTTGTGAGTTTAACCCTCACCTGGAGCAGCCTGGTTTTCTGTCTTGACAGGTAAACAGTGTTTTGTGTTATTTGCTAAATGGAGAGAGGTTTCTCTGTTAATTGTGCTCCTCCTGGGAGAGGTCAAGATGAGAAGTTCACGAGGCTGGTGGTAAATATCCTGTCCAGGAATATCGTGGCTGTAGGGGGTCAGATCTATAGATGTAGTAAACACATCAGTGGAGACGGTGTGTCTGCTCTCTGTGAGAGAGCCGGGCGGAAAGAATAATCTGTGGTCTGGGAAGAAGAGACCCTCGTTGGAAGAGCGGCGCTCCTCACAGGAAAGAATGAAAAAAATCTTTTTCAGGGATGCTGATTGTTCTCTTTGGGGGAATTAAAAGCACTGGTGGCCAGTGACCTCGTGGTGCAACGGTAGCGTGTCTAACTCCAAATCAGAAGGTTGTGTGTTCAAACCACGTCGAGGTCAGCTGGTGATTTTGCAGGTGCTACCGGTGCTGAACCTGGAAATTACACCACGCAGTCAGGTTTTATCTGTACACCAAATAGGTAATCTGAACGAAATAAAAGCGCAGTAGAGAACACCCAATCAGGAGCTTATGCAGCGAATCATCTTGAACACGACAAGAGAAAAGGCACACTGCACATCCGCGAAACATCACGTCCGACTTTAGAGACAGTGACATCAGAGAATGGAAGTTTCAGACCTCCTTCTTGTTACAGGTTCAAGCAAACCTGAAAGTTAGGGAGTGTTTGGTCACTTTTGTATGAAAAAGTGTCCGAAGCCTGTAATTATAATTTGCCCTTTTTTAATTGTGGTTGAAATCCACTCCCATGTACCAAGACCTTACAGTACATTCATGTTTACTTCAATGACTAACGCTATTGGACATTAGTTGGTGTTTTTTTTGTAACGATTTGCTATTTCATGAATGAAAGAAAGGAACCCAGACCCAACGTTTGCTTTCAGGTGCGGTTCATTTACATAACGGACATCTTTTTCTGAGGAGCCTGATTTAAATCACACAACCCCGGTAGAAGTCAAATCGACAATCTAATAAACCGAAATCAGACACGTTATCCATTAAACCACTAGCCCGTCACGTAAATGAATTGCACCATGGTGAGTTCAGCGCCGCTACTAGTAATACCCCACCCCTATCTTAAATTTCTAAGTGAGAAACGTGTTTTCTACATTTTTATTAGTTTTTAAAAATCATCACTTTTAAACAGACAAAGCCTTCCCAGTGGGCAAAAGACGTATAATATACGTCTATTAAACGTATAACTTAGACGTCTAAATGTGGTCTACAATTCGTCTAGAATGAAATTCTAATATACGTCTAAAGTTATACGTCAATTATACGTCTATGTTTAGACGTTCATTATACATAAATGGTTGGAGTTCTATTATACGGATAAATTTAGAGGACTATTATACATATATGGTTGGAGTTCCGGATAACTTTAGAGGTCTATTATACGGATAACTTTAGAGGACTATTATACGTATATGGTTAGAAGTCTGTTATACGTATAACTTTAGACGTCTAATATACGTATATGGTTAGAAGTCTGTTATACGTATAACTTTAGACGTCTATTATACGTATATGGTTAGAGGTCTATTATACGTATAACTTTAGACGTCTATTATACGTATATGGTTAGAGGTCTATTATACGGATAACTTTAGACGTCTATTATACGTATATGGTTAGAGGTCTATTATACGGATAACATTAGAGGTCTATTATACATCAAAGATAGATTTTATAGGTGTAGAAACAAGTAAACCAAGCCAATGATTAGGTTTAGAAATTTATTCTGAAAATACACATTCACACCTGAAACATACGTATTTCAAATTATACATTGTATACAATCAATCAACAATCAACATATGGGCAATAATCATAAAAAACACAACTAGTCTTAAACTTCAGCTACAAATTCTGGTAACATGGCAATATACAGTATAGTAATGACAAACACAAAACTAATTACATTAACACACTAACTCAAAACCACATTTTGATTCAAATATACATTTTAAAATGTACAACTTCTATATTTCCAAGAAAAAAAATATTACAATGGAAGTTAAGACGATTTTTGTCCACTATTTGCAAACCCTGTCTAATTGTCCTAACAGTTAGAACCAAAAACCTATTATTTTCAGAGTCCAGATCTCCTGGCCCCCTGCCTTGCATATGCATTCTTCAAGTAACACATTGCGTGCTCCTTTATTTCTTTTTCTGTTGATGTAGGGTGGGACTTCCGCAGCTAGGAGAAAATTATATAATATTACTTCCCAAATAAATGATGATTAATATCTTCTTTAGTATAATCTAAAAAATGAACGGTTTACTAAGCTCAAAGCTGAAATAAATGTATAAAATTTGGCTTGCATCATAGCAGTTGAGCAATTAAGTCTGTCCTAATTACCCAAAGTTTGAAAGTACAACATAGAATAAGAATAAGAGAAACGGCAAAACGATTTTGTGTCATCTTCCCCATTCACACTATTTTATGTGCTTATTCACGTACTATTTTAATCAAAATAATATTAAGAAAGATCTGTATGTATTCAGATAGTATTATTATTGTTCATACTTACTCGTCAAAAGAGGATTGCTGAGATATTTGCAGATATACTTCTACGTTTGAAAAACGTGTCCAAAATGGTGACCAACGAATACTAGCAATGCATTGTGGTATATAACCGGAAAATATGCTGGGTTCGATATTTTCTCAACGTATGCGTTTATTAATGTTGTCGATATTATGGTTGAAATTTAACATTGATAATACATCGCGGCTATGTGCCCCCTGCTATGAGCTGATGTGCAATTTTAACGCATGCAGTTAGTAAGGATCGGTCACTGTTGTATGGTATAATATATAATGACATTATGGAATAGGATGGGGACAGGCCTGGCAACACGGGGGGAGGGGGGAATGTCGCCCCTTCAGTTTTGGGCAAAAAGATTTACCTAACTTAATTTGCGCCCTAAAAAAATAGTTGTACTTTGTCAATGGTCAGACAACACTAAATGACACGAACAGTCACTCAGTCTGTTTGATGGGCAGGAGGGCTATCCGTCCAGGAACTGCACATATCAGTGTCGTTATTGAGTGTCAACATTACGATCCTGTTTGCTCAGGTGGACCGATTCCTTGCAGTAGTTTATCATTATACTTAAAATCGTTATATAACTAGGACTAGTTATAGCAGTCTGTGCTTTCTGTTGGTTTTACAACATTTTTTTATTAACGATTCAGAACGTCCATGTAGCTGCAAAAATGAACGCTTATGGTACTTTTCGCTCCAGGCAATACAAACCGTGAGAGTGACGAAAAATGTGAAACTGAACTTCATCGCAAATACCAGATTGCTAGTCGTTCTATCATGAAGCACTAATCAATGGCATAGCTGCGAGATTTCATTTGGGTAGCTGCACCGTACAGCTCCGTTTCAACCGAAATATCACTCCCCCCTCAGAATTTCAGACGCCCCGGGTACCGCGCACTGATGGGGGACGGGGTGTCCAGGAAATGGTATCAACTTTTGTCAAGAAAATAAAAATAGAAACTCTATAGGCACTCAAACATTTTACTGTTTTTTTTTCAGGCAGGTGGCAAGACCCCCTCAGCAAAACCCTTGTATGCAAAGCTGTGGGCATTGATTCGTCGAATATACGTATATTTACGGCGAAATTACGTCTATACGTATATATACATCGCCTCGACGTATAATCAACGTCGAATTGCAACCGTAAAATCGACGACATGAATAAACGCATATATAACGTCGAAAACACATCTAACACAGTGCCTGAGGCTTTTTACTGTATGTATCGTGTGTGCCGCAACTAGGAGTATACGGCACTCTGCACAGTGCATGAAGTAAATTATTTTGGCAGTAATTAATTTATTATATTTACTATATGTATTATACACGTGTAAATTAATTACTGCCAAAATAATTTACTTCGTAATTTACAGTAAAAAGCCTCAGGGACTGTGTTAGATGTGTTTTCGACGTTATATATGCGTTTATTCATGTCGTCGATTTTACGGTTGCAATTCGACGTTGATTATACGTCTAGGCGACGTATATATACGTATAGACGTAATTTCGCCGTAAATATACGTATATTCGACGAATCAATGCCCACTGGGTTTATGTGTCGCTCTGAATTTCTAATTGATTTAGAATTCCAAGAAAAAAGCGTTTTGTTCCACAACAGCGTGAAATGATTACGTCTTTCACTCTACTCTTGTAGTAAAGCAGATCTTGCTAGGTGAGCATTTGCTCCGGTAAATTAGGTCACTTTTCATGTTAACTCACTTTTTTCAACATTTCCTGGTGCATGTTTTCTCCATGAAAAAAGACATTTTCCCTTACATGCTTTCTCGTTTTGTTTCATCAAAGAGTACAGAAAGAAGAAAGAAAGGAAAAGTGTCGTAAATGAACTCTGTCGCCCTTGGGAGATGTCAAGCGCATTGGACATGAAAAGTGCCGGATAAAACCCATTTCTGTACGTTTCTCTTAGTGTCGGGGCTCCTATTGAATGTAAAGGAGGCAACGTGCTCAGCCAGCTAACTCAGCGCTTACTGAACGCTGGTGTCTCAGAGCGGTGTGTCCAAGCGGCAGTAAAAGAGGAGAATTCTGCCGGCTTAGTTGGTTAAAGCGCCTGTCTAGTAAACAGGAGGTCCTGGGTTCAAATCCTAGCGGTGCCTGTCTTCTCGCACCGTTTATTGTTATAGAGAACATGCTTCTGCATTACCTCAGTCAATATCACCGGGAATGTGAATAGAAATGTAAACATCAATATTTCTGCTGTCTCCTGAGAAACACAAGTATAGAGTCAAAACACAATAAATAATGCTAAAAAATTATTCAGTTAACACCCAGATGTGACAAAAAACATTTAAGACTTACATCCCCTTTAAATATGTATTTCCTTAATATCAGTTCTCTTCCCTCCCCAGGACACCTGCAAATTCACTAGAGCATATTAAAAGCTGTGTGTAAGTCTTACATGTGTTCTGTCACATCTGGGTGTTAAATTAATAGATGTGTTGTGTTATTTAATATGATTTGACTCCACGCTTGTGTTTCTCGGGAGACAGCAGAAATATTGGGGATTTGCGGCTACAGAAAATAATGTGAACTTTACAGGCAAAAATAAGGTTACGTTAAAGAAACAAAAACGTATTGTCACCTTTTTCAACGTGATTTTTTAAGACATTTGTTCGGAATAGTATATCTTCTCGTGTCTGTGGCTGCTATCCTACAATAACGGTGGTGAAATAGCAGGAATGTGCGGAAAGAATCGGAGATTGAACAGAAGACTCATCCAGTCGATAGTAAGGTTGTGTAGGACCGCACACCCTACGATGTCAGTGTTGAGTAGTGAGGTTTAAAAGCTTCTTCACGAACCAGAAAGGAGTACAAACCTAACGTCTTCTGATCCGTAATCAGACACGTTATCCATTGCGCCATTGGCGTTTGCATTGCATGCAGAGCCGCTACTATTCATGTGTCTTGTATGTGTGTCTAGTTACTACGTCTTTCATTATGTCTGGTTTAAAATAATGTATCTTTAAAACAGACAAAGGGTTTATGAGTCTCCCTGAAATTCACACACGAAGAATAAAAAATATCGCGTTTAAAAAGAATACAGAGATGCCGGCGATAGATAACGGAGCGTCTTAAGTGCGCGCTATCACTGAACTAAACTCCCGATCGGTAAGTTTGTCGGCGGCTTTTTAATTGTGTTAGGAAGAGCAAACAGTCCACAGTGTACATTTTAAAGGTCTAAGCAAAACAATCAGACGTGAGGATTAGGATTAGGATCCAGAACAGGAGCCTCTACTTCTTTGTATACTGAGCTTTCGGGTGAACGTCAAAGTGAAAGACAAATTCGCAATTTTCACTTTTTGATTAAGGAACAAGAAAACACCATCCTTCGAGCTGGATTCAAACCAGGGACATAAGAAATGCCCACTGTTTTTGTCTATAGTCTTAAGATCTAGCAATTGAGCTATCGAGAGGTCAGAAAGTAACCGCTTTGTCACACACGTAGCCCAGTGTAGTGTAGTGTTCCTCTTTATTTAAATCCCAGTTCGACATCAAAATACTCACTCCCATAGTCTCGTTCAGAAGAAGAAATGGACCAGGCTTCCACTGTATAAACGTCCAGAGTTCTTATAAAACGTTTAAAGGACATCAGTGCAGGCTGAAATTGACCCTTTTTCTAGTGGGATCAGGATCATATAAAACCTTTCTTTTGGATTGAGAAGAGGATCATGGAGACACTCAAAATATCCCTGTCTTTGCTTCTTTCAAGGATGAATGGAGTATTGAGCTCGTAGCATCGGTTTAAATCAAAACTCTCTGCTACTGCAGTTGCTTGTTTGAGAGTTTCTTCAAATTTTTCAACTGAACGTTGATATCAAGGGATATTGATGGTAATATCATAGGGACTTTGGTTTTCTTTTGATTGAAAATTGTATTAAAATACAAGCCTCTTTCACAGTTGTATAATACTTTCCCTTTCATCCTCAGATAAAATTTCTAAATACCACAAAGTTACAACATATGGAATAGCATTTATTTTAAAATGTATTTTAAAATTAGCATTTATTTAGAGCTATATTTAGAGTTTAGTAAAGATAGCATTGCTAATATTGATGGAGTAGAAATGTAAGATGAATTGATAGCTTTTTCTGAACTAAAAAAGTCCTACAACGCCTCCTGTAACAGGTAAGGACTCATAGCAAGACATTGCTATTGCATTGCACATTTTGCAGATACGACCAGTTTCTGCTTCTGGTGAGTGCATCTTTTCCAAACTGAAATTAACAAGAACATTTTCAAGATGCGCCATGTCCCTAAATCGTTCATCAGGACTACTATTAATATCAGGTGAAAGCAGTACAAAGCATACATTTAACCTAAATATTAAGAGACTATATCTGTCAGCTACTGCTGTAAGCCATGTTCAGCCAACGCTAGAAATATTACTGCTCTACTACAGTAGCTAAAGAAAGCAAGTCCGACTTAGAAACGGATCACAAGTCGAAAACATAAACCAACGAGAATGGGATTCGAACCCACGCGTGCAAAGCACAATGGATTAGCAGTCCATCGCCTTAACCACTCGGCCACCTCGGCATGAGAGCCTCCCCCCTTGGGCATGATTTTGCTCGGCGACCAGGGTCAGCACATCGACCTCAGATGTCTCAGAGCGGTGTGTCCAAGCGGCTGTATAAGAATAGGTAATAGGTTTATTCCATGCTGAAAAAAAGAAGAAAGAGAACACAACGTTTCGCCCGTGGAGCCTTCTTCAGGTGTGAGAGAGACAGGGTAGTAGGCAAAGGTAAAGTAGCGAGAGAACAAGGGTTTGAGGGTGGGTACCCACCTGTATAAGAAAAGTGTTCTGCCGGCGCTGTGGTAAAGCTGGTTAAAACACCTGTTTCATAAAGAGGAGATCTTGGATCCGAATTCCAGCAGTACCTTTTTTTTCCTGTCTTGTTTTACAGAACATGTAATTTGGGACACTCCAAGAGGTCTTGATTTGGTTTAATGCGTTTATTCATTTCCTTTGCAGAACAACTTGTTTTTTTAAATCATACAGCTTGTGAAAGATGAAATGCGAGCGAATTTTTTTGTTCACCAAAAGTATGTAAATGAAAAAAAGCAAGGTGTAAGCATTTCTGTGGTGCAATCGGTTAGCGTTTTCGGCTATTAAACCCCAGGTGGGTTTTTTGATCCCACCCAGGGACGCACTTCTTCCTATAGTAAACATCATAACCGCAAAAATTGAATTGTTCCGCAAAACCTGAACTATTTTGATATTTGCAGTAGTAAACAATTGAGTACCAGAGTCAACATTACCGGGAATGTCCAATAATTACCGACATTGGCAACTTGGAAGCAGTTAGTATTCACCCATGGAATTATATGTTCCAGTGAGTGGCGGGAGAATTCACTTATGCTCCCGTTGCATCTTCAGCTAAAGTAATTTAAAAAACAATGCAAAATTGTTCGAGAACTTGACAAGCAAAAACAACAGGTCGCCGGAGTTCTATTTTAATATTTTCGTATATTTACCTTAATTTGAATATAAATGTTAACATAAACGCTGTTCAATATAATGTAATGTTGTTGTACTTTTAAAATATTTTAGCTGAGGGTGAGAGGGGGGATATTACGCCTTGCCAAACATCTAAAATAACTGTAAAAGGGGATGGCATTTTAATAAAACTGGCAATCAAAAGAAAGTTACAATTTGTATGGTATTATTCTCAATATCCCTCGATATTGAAGGTCAGATGAGGAATTTGAAGAAACTATCGAAGAAACAACGGCAATAGCAGAGGGTGTTGATTTTGAACCAGTGTTTGCACCTCAATAATCCATCAGTCTTCGCTTGACAGGCTTCCTCAATATATTCGGTGTTCTATACAAAAAATCGACAATTAAGCGCAAATGTGACAAGAGGCAAAGACTGCGGTAGAGGAGGAATAAACTCCACACGATGACTGTATGTATACGTCTGTCTAATATTCGGCCCCTCCAGGGGCATCATATTCGTTGAACTGCCTGCCAGCGTGTGTACGGGCTTATACTGTAATTCAAGAGTATCAATGGTCAGACGCTTACAACGGGTGTTTGTGTTTGAATTATTTAGAGAATTGAAAAAACATTTTCAAAACTACAGCTCGAATGAAATAAAAAAAAAAGTTTATTTGTCTCTTTGCTGTAACAACTGTGCCAAAACTATTCAGATACATCAGAATAGCATCAGAATGTAACTAGATTTTATTGGATTTTAGGAAATGTATTTTTGCGCATTTCTCTATACGATCAGAATACCTTCCTGTTTTCACCGTGTTTATTGTTTCTGCCTATGATATCTCGGAAAGAAAGACCCAGTATCTGTTCACCGAAATATTTCAGGAGTTTGCTGTGGTTTGAGAGGAGTGTATGAAGGTAATGAAGGAGGGAGGACACACGCATTCCGCACGGGGAGCGCAGAGCAATGAACCGCGACTGCAGCTCTCCGAGTCTTTTCTTATACAACCTCTGAGTCCGGACACACAGCGTCTCCAGCCAGTGTTGAAGGTTTACAGTTCAGAAAACGGCTGTCTCGAGCAGAAACTGATCTTCCTGCTTTAGTTAAGGTTTGGTTATTGTGGGGGTTTAGCGCTTGTATCTCTCTTCTCTTACTAAACACTATCTACTGTAAAGTATATAAATAGAAGCTAAAATGCAGCTAAAATACTTCAGTAAGGCCGAGCAGATAGGAAAGTTTAATAAAAATGTTCTATGATCTATGTTCTAGTTGCCCATATTTTTTAAACTCTCGGTTCGAGCTCTGATTTAATCCTCTCGGCTCCTGCCGCTGTCACCGGGAGAGTGGCTGCATTCCATAGGGCTACAGGCTGATTTCACAATGCCACATTTAATGAAATACAGGGGAAACCGCAAGGAAAACGATATTGTAACGCAACGGGGGCTCAGGCAGGCGCCCTTGCTGCATCTGGTCAGCCCCATCCCGACTGAGGCTCGAACCCGGGACTCCCGCGTCTCTCTGCAGCGACCCAGCCCCGTGAGCTAAAGAGAGAACTCTCTACAGCCCAGTAGCTGTAGTCCTGCTATCACAGGGAAGGGTGGTGACATCACCTGCTCTGGTACGCCGGCTCTTACACAGTGCCTGTCGGCCGTAAGCGTTACAATATGTTTTAATACATCTTCTTCTGGATTTATATTTCGGTCTTTCACCTTTGAATGCATACCTTGACCGTAAATCTTTACTCGATTACAGGCACCCCAAACAGTTCCTAAGGGAGAAATCGAAGCCTATTTGACTTTCTGCTAATCACATTGAAGTGTTCACGAAGCATTTCCCTGCCCATCATGTCCCCGCAAGCCGGTTTCTCCGTTTTCTTCTTTCTGTCGTTGTCAGCGAGCACAAGAAGACAGGAAAAATGCAAGAGAGGGAAAAGCTGTCAGGAGTGGGATTTGAACCCACGCCTCTATTCAGAGACCAGAACACCCAAGCAATGGAAAGACAGGAGTCCTTGAGTCTGGCGCCTTAGACCACTCGGCCATCCTGACGAGGTATGTAAAGTGGTGTGTTAAAAGCACCAGTAGTTCACAAAACTGAGAAATGCTTTGCTGGAGAAGCGCCACGTTGCCTAATGTTGCCTAAACGGATCGCGGAAATCAAATATTCGGATCGATTTAGAGTGTGCTTTACAGCCTTTGTGTAATATTTTAAATTGTTTTAAAAAAGTGTGTACTGTGTACTACGTTTAGGACTAGTTAGTGTGGTAGAATATGGAGATCATCTCCAGCTCTGAGCTCAACTGAAACAACAAGTCGTGCTGAACAAAGTCAGAGTTCAGCTGAACCTTTGCTCAGTGTGGTGCTCAGGACTCAGGAGTATTGTTGTGGTTCTAATTAGCACGAACTGCAGGGGCTCTGAATCAGAACATTTCAATTTATCTGTTCAGTAAGTTAAAATGCAGGACACGTTAAAATCGGATTATTACTGTGTCTCTGTCCCGTTTGTATATAACCGAATGTTTAAAATATACCAGTAAGGACACACAGCTACTAATGCGGTACTTATTGGAAATAGTCCCAAAACAAGTACGTCTGGCAGCTGGTAGACCCCTGTAATAATTTTGCAGTGACACTTTGAAGATTTACACTCTATTTAAATATTAATTTACTAAATTTCAGTTCTCTTTTCTCACACTCCCTGGCATAACTGAACTCTCACTCTCGCATACTAAAGGCTTTACATGCATTAGCTGTGATACAGATTCTAATAAAGACAGAATGAAACTGTTTGTTTTGTGTCTCATGGCGATCCTCTTCTCGATCCAAATTAAATGTTTAATATGATCCCTCCAGAAAGAAAAAGGAGTCAATTTCCGCCTGGAATGATTGATGCTCCATCAAACATTTTGTAATATCTCCGGAAGTTTATACAGTAGAATCCTGGTTTGTGGCTTAAATTCAAGGTAAACAAGACTAAGGAAACGAGTTGGAAACGATGTCAATCTGGGATTTAAATCATCCGGAACATTTCACTACATAGGGCAGTATGTGCCAGAGAGCACCTCCTGACATCTGTTGATAGCTCAGTTGGTAGAGTGGAGGACTGTAGTGGAAACAAAAGGGAATCCTTAGGTCACCAGTTTGACTCCGGCTTGAAGGAAGGTGCTCTTTGTGTATTTCATTCAAACAGTTAAAATAGCTGATCTTTTTTCACTCAGACTTTGATCAAAAGCTCAATAAACGGCGAAGCAGAGGCTCTTGTTCCGAATTCAGCTCACGTCTGATTGTCTTGTTTTGGCCAAGATCTGATCTTTGAATTCAGGGACTACTCTGTCTGCTTTGTACAGTAATTCAAAAGTAGATACAAATGTCACATTTTCTGTTTTCAAAGGATAGGTACTTAATTGCCTTTATGATTTGGATTTGATTTTGTATCGTTGTATTATTAAGTTTGTGCTTTTTGTGTTTTTAACATATTGTGAACTTATTTTTTAAACAAATGCTTACAAAGGCAGACATGACACACATCTGTTTATACCAGCGGTGAATTGTATATTTGTATTAAGTAGAAGCTACTGCGCACTTCTGGGAGTATAACAGGTTCGATATAAAGTGGCAAAAATATAAAAGGGGAAAATACCCCAGACTGGGTGTAAAGGCCTCGTTGTGACTGTTGTTTTATTGTTGAATACGGCATACTGTGCATGAAATGTTGCAGAAACACAATCTGATAGTTAAATAATTATTATTTTAATAATTTGATAAGTATGAGGCCCCGGATCCAAATATTCAGTTCTGATTTTTTTTAAGTGATATCTTCCCTTCCTCTGGTGGAAGTAACACGATGTGAGCAATTGTTTTTTGTTCTTTTTTTTTCACGTTGCGATCCAAAAAGCCTCAGATGCACAGTCTGACAGCAACCAAACCAGAATGGATTCTGCTGGGAGCCGGACTGAGCTCATTCTTGCTCCCTGTGCTGAAAACAGAATTAGCTCTTCCCCGAACATCGTCTACAGCTGCTGGATGGTGCTCTACGTCCTGCTGCTCCAGCAATTATTTGGACGAAAGACAGATCACTTGTGCGCTTTTAACCTTCTCGCAGCTACAGGCGAGACTGAAGCTGGCGATATAAAGGCACGCGCTGGTACACCTTCTCGAACTTTCACAATCGCGATAAACATTTTTTTAAGACCTTTGAAAAACTAGATATAGATAAAGATATAGATAAAACTAGATAAAAAACATGAGCTTTATCAGTTTTTACATTAATCGACTTTGAAACAAATTGGATCTTTTTACATTGCATTTTACGTTGAAATGTAGCATGCATACCTAATCCACCAACGGACAGAGCAATATTTTACGTTGCCTTCCAGAGCTTCCAACGTGTGATGGATTTGTATGGGTGTCTGTATGATACCACTACAGCACTGGCGCAGGTGCAAAATCCACTTTCACAAGACTTTTTCAGTGTCTTCTCTCTCAAATGGACCGAAGCACAGGAGCCAATATTAGAGAAAACGACAGGTGTTTAAACAGAGGATGTCCCAATGTCTGGGACAACACATTGTGATTTTGTATAAACGCAAATGGTTTATCATTTAAAAGCCAACAATATTCTTTTTATCCCTGGCGCTAATACGCTACCATACATGCGAGCTGTTGTGTGAAAGAAAATTCATATGTGCGTAGGAAGGCAGAATAAAATCCAGAACTGTGTTGGTGATATCGATAAACAGGGCTCATGTTCACAAACAAAACTTTACTGTATAAAAAGTTAAAATTCGTAAATATATATTTTTTTTATTATGTAAAGTGTCTGTTAAACCATTCATGAAGGATTTTTAGACAACAAAACACACCATTATATGAGAAAATATATTTACTATATCTGCATTTAACTCACTTTTTAACAATTTCAATTTCAAGGCCGATATAAATTGTTGCCCTGCTTTTTTGTCATAAATACACAAGCTTGTTATGTCTTGTGTCAGAAATAAACTGCATGAAATTTGCTAAAGCAACAAAAAGTAAGCGCCACAAAGAAGACAGACATTTGCGTTTATAGTGCAATGTTATCTCGAGCCTTTAAAATTACTTTAAATGCAATTTGTTTTTCTCTGTGGCTCTAAGGCTTTGTCATTTACTGTAGTTATTGAGGAGAACATTATGTTAATCGTATAGATGAAACGTTTAATATATTCAAGTGGGTAGCTACGTCAGCATGCGTATCTGCAAAGGAACAAGTAATATTGTAGGTTTATTCTATGCTGAAAAGAGAAGAGAGAAAACAAACCTGAAGAAGGTTTCACAGCTGAAACGTTGTGTTTTCTCTCTTCTCTTTTCAGCATGGAATAAACCTATTACTTGTTCCTTTAATATATTGTTCGGTTTGACTCAAAATGCTTTACTACTACAAGAGAGAATTATAGTATGGAGGATGAGACAAATTTATGATTTCTTGGAAGAAAATGTTTTTTCTTTGCATTCGAAATGAATCGAAACTTTAGCGCGACACACAAACCTTTTGTCATTTTTAAAGATATAATATTTTTAAACAGACAGTATAGAAAACGTTTTTTTTACTAAGCAATTTTGGCTGGGGGCGACGCATTACTAGTAGTGGCGCTGAGGTCACTATGGTGCAGTTGAGCACCGTAAGATTAGGGCCAGTGACGTAATGTATAACGCATCTGACTGTCTGAAGATCAGCTCCTCCTCTGAGCTCAATAGCAATGCAAAACTGTGCGAAACAAAGCTGGAGAGCAGCTGATCTTGTGCTCAGTAGTCAGTACGGTGCTGAGGGTTCAGTTCTGGCGTTGTTCTAATTAGCACGAACTGCAATGGCTCTGAATCTGACCATTTCTATGGAAGCCCGTTTCAGCCAGGGAGTAAAAATAAAAACGCGCTATGGTATCTCAGAATTCCGACTTAGTAACTGAGAATTGCGACTTAAAAACTCAGAATTCCGACTTTATATCTCGTAGTTGCGACTTAATATCTCACATTTGGGACTTCAAAATAACCCATATTTCATTGTCTGTCCTTTTGTTATTGTAACGGATTCGGGTTCCAGGGCTTGTGCCCTCGCCGCTCCCACCCTAGTTCGTGCCTCACTGCATTGGCTCGAACCCAGGCCTTGCCAGCTGAGCTAAAGAAGAGTTTCTTTTTTAAGTAAAAAAGGACATACAATGGAAATATTTAAAAAGTATAAGTTTCAGCTTTTATAATTGTGAATTATTCTGGATGTGAAGTGTCTATTTCTGTATCTTATTTCATATTCTGTCTTTGTTTTTGTATTTCTGGTGTTTAAATAAAAAAAGAATTTAAAAGCCCACCGTCCACTATTCCATCCGTGTACTATGGAAGCCTCACTACCGGAAATGGGATTCCATAAAAATGAGTGGAATTAATTTGATTTTTATCAGGGCACTGTACAAGACAAGTCTTCAGGCTTATAGATCCTATGATCTTGTACGATTCATCAATATAGTGTAACGGAACGGCCGACATACAATTTGTAGTTCAGGTGGGTAGCTGCGTCAGCATGCGTGGGCTGCAAAGGAACAAGTAATAGGTTTATTCCATGCTGAAAAAAAAGAAGAAAGAAAATATGTTTTGGCCGAAACGTACCAGTAAACTTTACATTAACAATACCAGCCAACGATACATTATCATTTCACACCGGTTCTACAGGAATCTACAGCAGAGCCCTGAGTTGACTCCCAGAGTCCCACTGAGCCCATAGAATTCCACATCACCCATCACTCCTGCGCACAGTCCGCTGAGAGCGCCTGTCCATAAACTACTGGATTGAGAATGGGATCAAATAATTCCCCATTTTCTTAATTCTACATCAAAGGACTGTTAAAGGTCTATTTGAAGGCATCGATTTGTATTCTTAAACCAGATGAACGCCTGGAATAAGTTAACATTACTTTAAAAAATAAACAGTCGTGCTACAGTACTCCAGTTGAAGGCACGCTTCTAGCTTTGCGGTACTCTGGTGCGTCACAAATTTATGTTTGAATTTCTGTGGATGAACTACTATAGGTGTACCCTCGCTCACTTTCTTTAGCGACAGTCGTTGCTCCTCATCTGAGTGATGTATTTGCCTTGTTTACAGTTCACTTCCCTGCAAGGAATATTCACCTCAGAGCTCTCTTTCACAGACTGCAGGCGCTATGTTTGTTAACAGGTATTATAGTGATGACATCTTTCTGTATGATCAGGACAGGAGCTGCAGGTCCACTGTGTTGTGGCTGCAGTACAATTTTAGCTTATTATTATAATACTTTTTAACAGCGACAGATTCTTAAGATCACGAGGTGTTTACGATATTATTTCAGTATTAAGCTGTTACTACATTCGGAACTGTCCCATAGGATTCAGTGTTCCATTAGTTTGGCACTAAACTGCTTAGTCTATTGCAGGAATTGTACTTAGTCCTGTCCTGTAGTGTCCTCTAGAGAGCAGCAGCTGTTTCCTTGGGCTCATTGCAATTGGGAACATTGTGATTACTGAGCAGGGGACTAAAGTCAGCAGACGAGCGAGTTGCAAATCGGTATTAATCTGGCGTACAGAGCTGCATGCTAATCTCTGGATCATCTCCAGTTAACGTGATGCTGTTCTTACCTTGCAATTGACCCAATCTGACTACTGGCACCAACAACCCTGTTATTACAAATAAACTTCTTGTGTACCTACCGTGATACATAAGTTTGGTGGAGAGGTTTGGCAGCCCATATTCAGTCAAAGGTGTGTGTGCAGATCACTGTGATATACAGGCATCAACAAACTGACATACAATATTAAATGTTTAACTGATAAAACCCAAATGAACCAAACCTGAATAAATTAGTGGTGGAAAGGTCTCTGAGCCTTTGGTAAGAACGATGGGTATATAACCCATTGTCCTCAATATTTGGAAATGAATCCTTGAGCACTGCTGTTGTACCAACGGTCCTCAAAAGTGCTGCCATTACCCCCGTCCCATAAAAGCCTAACATTACCCTTTCTTGCATAAACTGTAGAACTTGCCTTCACATTTCAGTTGCAGTTTAATCTATTATCACCCTACTCCCCACTTCATAACCTTCACTCTTCTAATTCTGGTCTCCTGTCCCCCAAGCCCGTCTACACTGTATGGGTGACAGGGCATTCTGCTGTTATGCCCCCAAGCTCTGGAACTCTCTCCCCAAGGATACCAGAGTCACCTTCCCTAAACTCCTTCAAATTCAGACTCAACACCTTGTTCTGTAGAAGAGCCTTTACTGAACTGGTTCCATTCTTTACCCCTCTGCTTCTACTTTCCTTAGTACCACCATCCATGGTCTCCTCTGTCTATTGGAATTGTTTTATCCTGTGAATTCTTACTGTAATTATGTCAAGTGCTTTGAGAAGCCACCTTTGGAACCATTATATAAAATAGTTTATCCTAAATCCTTGAAGCTTTAATAGGGCAGTGCAGTAGGGCTAAAAATTAACAGCTTTAGTGGGCCAGCAGGATTGGTGCAAATTATAGGTAGTCCCAAAGGATGACTAGGATTCACTTGAAATTCATGACATGGGACACTGAAACAGGGGAGAGGCTTTGTGTAGTAAGCATTCAGTCTCAATCTACACAGTCTGTGCTGCTGGTAGAGGTGGTTGTGAACACCTGTCTTCCCAGTCAAGTACTGGGATCTCCAGTCTCAATCCTAATACTTCCCATGACTGTCCAATACTGTGAAACCAACACCCATAAGACAAGACCTCCAAGATTCTAACTGTACCATTATTCATTGATGTTCACGCACCAGTATTATTCCTCTGCCAAGGAAGGGAAGGCCTACTTTACACCAAGCCCCTGTTGACAATCCCTTCCTTGTGTTTCTTTTAGTCAGTTTGTGCAGCCTAGAATAGGAAACCAGATCTCACTCTTACTGGGCACTACAGTAGCAACTCACACTCCATAAGCACTACCCCTCTCGGAAACAGGAGGATTTCCAGTATATTGAACACCTCTGTCTCTCCCACAGTAAAAAAAAAAGTCACACTGCCCTGCCCAAGGAATAGTGCGGCCATCTTCCCCCAGTATAACGCTTTATTACTCCAGCCATTTTCAGTCCTCATTGGCAGCAATACGGGAAGCATTCTTGAAAGGGGAACCCCCACAAATACTTCCCTTGAATTCCTCCACCCCATTCAAACCTATAAACCATAAAGAAACAAGGGCAGGCAGAAGGGTCTTTCACAGCTTTATTGAGATGTTGCCATTACAAGGCAAGTGGAGGCAGGAGAGTCACAAGGGCCAGGCTGGAGCCTTCATTCAGGAACCTGGGGAGGAAGAAAAGAACAATCCAGCTGAACTGCAGGACACGCACCCCTACAGGAGCTCCTCCTGCCAGACCCTACCTGTCCACTGGCCAACATCTCCAAAGTCCTCTGCTCCCTCCACATCCTCACTGGTGCTCTCAGCATCTTCACTGGAGCTCTGTTGTAGGTGCAGGACTTGGTCCCTGGTGTTGCTTTAGCAGGAGCCACAGCCATGACACAGTGCATGTACAGCTCAGTCACTTCATGCTGCAAGAGGGAAGGTCACAGCATTAAGGGATCAAGGCCAATAAAGGGACAGAGAAGGACCTTCTGCCATCAGTGAAGGCAAGCTGGCAGCTCTAGGCACTACAGCTGCCACAGTCTAGTTCACATCTAGATCATGAATGAAAAAGCAGACAATGGATCAGTAGAGCAAGAAGGCTGAGCAGCCTTTGAGAGCAGCACCTTCCTGGACAGCTTCTTCTGGAAGAGGAAGGCATCAATCGTGAAGCGGAGCACATCCTTCTGCTTGGAGGGGACAAACCTGGACAGGCAGCCATCTGCCTTGCTGTCCACCATGCACCTGGGGACAAGGACAAGGATGAACCCCTGCAGGCTCTCAGGGCCCCTGCCCACCTCCCCTCCCAGAAGGGGCCGTACCCCAAGTTGTTGATCACAGGGAAACGGGGCTGGGAGTGCTGGTCCGGTTTCTCTGTTACGTAACACGAGTGGATGTACAGCCTCTGCTCCACTGTGGCAAAGTAGGCAGTGGCCTGGAAGTACATGGGCTGACCCAGGAAGTACTCATCCTTAGGAGAGAGCCGGACCCAGTGGGCTGGAGAGAGAGAGGCAGCATTACACCTGTACACAGCACCCCCTGCAGGCAGGAGGAGCCACTCACTCAAGGAGCTTACAGTTGGTGGTGAGCAGCACAAAGCTGTGCTTGTTCTTCAGGTCCTTGAAGAAGGTCCTTCTCCTAGCCCACGTGGGGACATAGCCAACCTTGTAGGAGTAGTGGAACCTACAGGACAGAGGGGATGAGGGGCATCTGGACACTTTCCTAGCGGCTTCTCAGCAGCAGCAGAGCCCTGCCTACCTGTTGTAGGAGCACTTGACCGGCACAGAGAAGGGAATGAAGCGATGCACAGGTGCACTGGAGGAGGGCGGGGCATAGCGGAGAGTGTTGGAGTATACCAGGCGGCCCTGGACAACCTGCTGGGTCACAGAGGAAGGGATATTCCCAGGAAAGGCAACCCCGACACTGGCCCTACAGCTCACATCGATACACTGCCTGTAGATGAAGACCCGCTTACCGATCGCTCGGTGCCGCACTCGTGAAGCCCGTAGATGAAGTAGAAGTAACGGCGTGTGGTTCGGCTGACGCTGCAGTTGCCCAAGGTCACCTCCGATGGCCGACAGCTGAAGCCGAACAGGAGCCGACTGACCCTCACGTACATCCTGCTGGAGTCGCACCACACAGCCACTCCTCGGGTGCCCCCGATGGCCGGGCGAGCCGGCTGCCGCCCTCGCTGGGGAGGAAACAGGACGCTCTTGATGTAGGCGGGTAAGGGGTGGCTGCCGGCTTCGGGCTTCATCTTCTCCTTGTCGAAGTAGGGCGAGTACGCGTCTCTGGACACGGGAAGGCGGCGATAGTCGGGAGCCAAGGACTGCGAGTCGTTCTTGCTTGCAGACAGGTCTTCAGAGGGCGCATCTGCCAGGCTCAAGTCCTCCGACTGGGCTGTGTCTTCGAGAGCCGGGAAGTCGGCCTGGAGTGCTAATTCCCGAGAGTCCCAGCCAGCCGGCCCGGCGGAGATCAGTGCGGGGAGCCCGGCTGTCACGGACGTCCAAAGGGACTAACTGTGGGGAGCAGGAGAGCGGAAAAAGACCCGTATGCGTAGCGGCGAGACAGGAAAAAGGCCTGGGCTCATTAGTGCAAAGAGTTCAGGAATGCCGTATAGAAACCTATGCCCTCAGGGACGTAGGGCGCCCTGGTGCTAGGCGGGTCTCAGGACATTCGAACGTCAATACTGAGCAAGGACAGAATGCAAGACCCGGAAATATATAGCCCAAGGGAAAGAGAGGGACAGGAAGGACAGCAGACCGGAAACTAGGGACAGGACAGAGAAGGAGCGCCCTCTGGCTGCAGAGGGTGTGACACCGGCCCCTGCGCACAGGCACAGCACAAAGAGAAACGAGCGCATTGCCAAATTGACGTCCTGCTAAACTGCTACAGAAGTAAGACAAGTAAACCACCAAACTGTGTTGAAGCAAGAGAGCATAAAGTGTGAACACGGTGACTAGGTTTTTATACTAGCAGGACTATGCTACCACACACCTGGTCACACTACCGCTCAATCAACACAATCAATTACACACAGAGACTCGGATTGTTCTCAGCGTCTAATTAGAACCTGATTCCAGTCTGAGGCGGGACTCCGTGAAGCCGCCTGAACACTTTCCCGTGTGTATCTGAGCTCAGCGGAGGAGTTCTAATTTCCGAGGACAGTGTGTTAAACTCGCTGTCAGACAGAGTACGGAACATGCGACACATCCGTCCACACTTTCTTTTATCGAGGGGGCTGTTCTATCAACACGTACCGCAATGAAAATATTTTTACTATTTTTCATGTGTAATTGCATGTCATATTAAAATGTGTAATACAAGCATCTCTTTGTTTTCCAGTAAAGAAATACTGATCAGCTTTTGACATGATGTGATAATAATTTGTCTGATTTTCCAGAGATTGCTTTTGCTTCGCAGCACTGAGAACCTACGGAAGCCCGTTTCCGCCAGGGAGTAAAAAAAAACGCACTATGGTATCTCTGAATTGTGACTTAGAATCATAGAATTGCGACCTAAAAACACAGAATTTTGACTTTATCTCTCACATTTGCGACTTCGAAATAGCCCATATTTCATTGTCTGTCCTTTTGTTACTGTAACGGATTCTGGTTCTAGGGCTTGTGCCCTCGCCGCTCCCACCCTACTTCGTGTCTCACTGTATTGGCTTGAATCCAGGCCTTGCTAGCTAGAACCCGAATCCGTTACAATAACAAAATGACAGACTATTAAATACGGGCTATTTCGAAGTTGCAAATCTGAGATATAAAGTCGGAGTTCTGAGTTACTAAGTCGCAATTCTAAGTTACTTAGTCGGAATTCTGCGATACCATAGCGCGTTTTTTTGTAACTCCCTGGCAGAAACGGGCTTTCATACATTTCGATTAGTCTGATCAGTGTAGGACACGTTAATGTAGAATCATTACTATGTCTGTCTCTTGTTTGTATATAAATGAATGTCTTTGACAACTTAATGTTAGTTTTTAATTTAGTTTTACGATGTAGGTCATGCGTGCATACGAAATGTCTCAATCCTGATTCAGCTCATGCTCCATAGGAGAGAAGAGATTCCTCCTTCTTCTCGTACAATCATATTAGAAAAGAAGCCCGTGTCGCCCAGCTCAGATTCAAGAGCGACTCGCGTCTTCAGCCCTTTTTTAATTCGTGATCCTAATTTTCTTTAGTTATTATCAATATTGAACTTTTTCTAAATAAAACGACAATAATCAAACATGCAGGCAGACTTTTAAAAAGTATTAGGAGCTGACAGGGTGCCCCTTTGGAATAGTTGTCAGAAAATGTGAGAAAAGGAAAGTTACCTAAGCTCTCACACACAGCATTAGAGATTGGAATCTGATTGTAAAAAAAAAACTACCTGTCTGCCCTTCATTTAACGGTGCTGTTGTTTTTATTTTACATGTTGTTAGCATTTTAATGAATTGTTAAAAGATTGATACACAAATCGCTAAATAAGAAAACGTAAAAACCCTAGCTGTAAGCAATTGGCCATTCATATTCCTGAATTTTAAATCCCTGTGTTTTTCTGTATCCGAATGCCTGGTGCAGCTCATTTGAAAGCAGAGTCTTTGATTTACTGTATTGAAGAAGCGTATTGTTGCCACCAAGGAAAACAAATCCTGAGTTTACAGGAGTAAAAGAGGAAACAAATGCAAACACCGTTTAGAAAAAACACACACGTCTCAGGCCTTAACCATGACAAGGATGGGATCTGAACCTAGACGAGCAGAGCACAATGAATTGGCAATCCAAAAAGTGACTCCTGTTTAATTTTCTTTTCGCTTGCTCGATTTGTAGTACGCTCCTAAATCCTTACAACCGATAAACAAAACGGCTTCATGTGCCACAGTATTCTGCTGCAGGTACGGTTTGCACCGTGTATTAGGCGAACTCGAATTAAATATTTCAAATATGTGAAGAATTTCATGAAACCTGAAAAAAGATCACAGCCAATGTCAGCAATTCAGAGCCTGTAGGCAGCTTCAACAGAACAAAACGATCTGAAGCCGCAATAATTTCATAGAGTGTATTGTGACACTCTAACCATGTTGTTGCTATTACTGCTACTTCTGCTGCCGTTGCTTTAAACTCTACTCAGCGGACAAGTAAAGTTGTACAAAGAATAGACTACTTTGAGCCGTCCAAATTACATTATGTGAATTTTTATTAATAACAGCATTAGTAATACAATGCGTGCTCAGAAACCTTACTTATTAGCTCATGAAGCAATAGTGTTTCAACAATTTGAGGTCTTCAAAAAGTAAACGCTGAAGTTTTTATACTTCCTTGTGAGCAGATCACCTTTGATTTAGAAAAGGAAAACTTACTCCCCTGTTGCTTTTATTGCAATATCTGAATCGAGACCCAAGCGCTAAGAAAGCTGAATAACGCAAAAGTAATAAACCCAATTTTAATGTAGATACACATGTTCTAATGCAGCCTTCATTACAAGACAGTCTATTTCTCGAAAACGTGTAATGTGAAAAAGAGAAAAACGAAAATATATGGATGACAATATTTAAAAGATGAAGATTTTACTTTTGAGAAAACCGCTGCTTTTAGAACTTTGCTGTGCTTCCTGCATCATTGTCAGTGTTATAAACTGGGTGTGGAAGTAGCGATCACTTTGTAGAGCAGTTGTTAGACTGGAGCTGTTCAGACTACTCTTGTTATTTCTCAAATACTTCCATCATTTTTTTCACGCTAGGACGCGAGTGTGCACATGTGTTTGGTTTTCGTTTCACTGATTTTCATTGAAGATTTGGGAATTAACGACGAAAGAATCAGTTGCCTCGGAAAGCAGAAGCTTTGGTTCTCAATGATCTTGAAGACACGCCCATGTAGAGCAGCGTGTGATGATTCGTACTATAAAAGACCAAGTGCTCAAAGTGACGTCTGCGTTTACCGTTGAAACTTTTCATCTCGGGCGCACTTTTAGAAAGCAAAGATGGAGCAGTTGTGTTGAACCACAATAAGACAGCCGACAGCAGAGTGGCGCAGTGGAAGCGTGCTGGGCCCATAACCCAGAGGTCGATGGATTGAAACTGTTCTCTGCTATGTACATTTCAAGCATGACTGATAAGCACACCATCAGGATCACCATCATCTTTAATGAAGTGCATCCCTGAGTGCGTTTGACCCACCAGCCCTTTGTTTAACACAAGGACACGTTACTGTTGGTTGTCCTTTCTGGGGGCGCTGTGGGGTAGGTTCCTAACACCCCCGCCACACGTTGCGTGTTCGAATCCAGCTGGAGCTGCAACTCACGTGTTTGTAGTTAAATAAAATACTGTCATTTTCCTGCCAGCTGGCAGTATTTCTTTTGCACTGACCAAGAGTAACCAAGAACTTCATTTCATCTTTCGCAGGCTGTAATCTACAGAAAAGGAACTGAATACTTGTATTAAGCTAAATCAAGCCGACGGAAATACACTGCCGTTGTTTTTCTCCACTTTTCGTTAAAAGGAGAAAAATCACTGGCATTTTCCTGTGGTATTTCTTCTGTCCTGATAAGCAAGACTTGTATTTTATCTTTCATATGTTATTTGAATTTCTTGAAGTTCAGAAACAACTTGTTCCAGAAAAGAAATGAACACTTGCTTCAAAGTAAATCAAGACGTATGTCTCTCTCGCTGTGTGTGCTCTTATCTGTCCATCTCTCTCTCCTCTTCTCTCACTCTGGCAGTCTGTGCAGAGTATCTGAAGGGGATGTAACACCACTTGGCAAAGAAGAAAAATTCTCAGTGTAACGATGCTCTGTAGAGGTGAAAAGGATCCGATGCAGATGCAGGAGTCGCAGGGAGGTAAGTAAACGTACCGAGCAAATCCAGGAGCTGAGCCGTAGTCCGAAGGCGAAGGTAAGTCGAGATCCGGTAAAGGCAATGATAGCAAACAATCCAAAGGGCGAGACGAGATCCGAAGTCCGAAGGCAAAAGGTGCAGGCAGAATTCCAGGAAGGCAAAAGAGGGGTGAGAACGCTAGGCTGAGCAACAAGAAGAGAACTCAATACCGAGCAACGGGAATCAGGTACGAATGGTATAAATAACCCGGCGTGCCGCACGGTAGAGCAATTGCAGGTGTGTTAACTCGTGCGGCGGCGCTTGTTAGAAGTAATCCGCTGCTGGTGCTGATTGGCTCGCTTACGTGTTGATCTCCGCTGGCTGGTGGTCGTGACAGTACCCCCCCCTTCACGGGCGGCTCCCGACGCCCGAGACGGCCGATTAGGATAGTCCCTGTGAAAGTCACTGATTAGTGTAGGGTCCAAAATATCCTTCTCTGGAACCCAAGATCTCTCCTCGGCACCAAAACCTTCCCAGTCGACTAAATACTGCAGGGTACCGCGGTTCCATCTGGAGTCAATGATCTTGTGGACCGTATAAGCCGGGCGCCCCTGAATGCGACGAGGAGGTGGCGGGCGATGTTGGGGAGCCGCAAGGGGCGAGCGGTAAACAGGTTTCAGGAGGTAAGAGAATTGTGGGCATATTCTGCCCAGGGAAGTAGTGATGACCAATCATCCTGTGAGCTGGAGGTGAAGGCTCTCAAAAAGGTCAGGAGGCTTTGATTGGTCCTTTCCACCTGACCATTGGCCTCAGGATGATAACCAGAAGTCAAAGATACACGAGTCCCTAGAGTTTGACAGAAAGCCTTCCAAAAGGCCGAGATAAATTGCGGTCCCCTGTCCGAGACAACGTCATCAGGCAAACCATGTATCCTAAAGACCTGTTGTACAAACAAAGATGCCATTTCCTGGGCTGTGGGCAATGCTGGGAGGGGGACAAAATGGGCTGCTTTGGAAAAACGATCGGAGACCACCATGATTACCGTATGACCCTGACTGTTAGGAAGGTCTGTAATGAAGTCAACAGCTATGTGGGACCAAGGGCGGTGTGGGATTGGAAGGGGGTGAAGGAGGCCAGCCTTCCTAGAGCGCGGAGTCTTGCTCCTGGCACAGACCGGGCAAGCCCGGACGTACTCTGCTGCATCAGATCGCATGGAAGGCCACCAAAAGTCCCTGGTGAGGAGGTCCAGAGTGCGTCTGCATCCCGGGTGGCCGGCGAACCGGGAATCATGTCCCCACTGCAAAACCGCAGAACGTAAGTTGTTCGGGACGAAAAGCTTATCCGGGGGGCAGCACAGAGGAACTGTAGTTCCGTTGAGGGCACGCCTGACCTGATCTTCAATGGAGCAATGAATCGCTGCCACGATTCTGTTAGGAGAGATGATTGGTTCAGGTGTGTCGTCCAGGTCTGGGGGGTCATGGAGCCGAGAGAGTGCATCAGCCCTCCCATTCTTCGAGCCAGGAGTGTAAGTGATAACAAAATTGAAACGAGAAAAGAAAAGTGACCAACGGGCCTGACGCGAGTTGAGGCGCTTGGCAGATTGAATATAGGACAGGTTCTTATGGTCCGTAATAATGACAAAGGGGTGCTGAGCCCCTTCCAGCCAGTGTCTCCATTCCTCGAGGGCCAGCTTGATAGCTAGGAGTTCCCGATTGCCCACATCATAGTTAACCTCAGCAGGAGAGAGCTTCTTGGAAAAGAAAGCACATGGATGAGGGAGGCGATCCTCTTCGAGGCGCTGGGAGAGGACTGCACCAACCCCATGGGCAGAGGCGTCAACTTCAACAATGAAAGGCCGGGAGGGATCCGGATGCCGCAGGGGAGGAGCGGAGCTGAAGAGACGTTTCAAGTGCAGGAATGCCTGGTTAGCCTCTGGATTCCATTTACCCCGACTAGGACGGTTGCGGGTCAGAGCCGTAAAGGGCGCCACCACGGAGCTAAAGTTCCGGATGAATCGCCTGTAGAAGTTGGCAAAACCTAGAAAGCGTTGGATTTGCTTCAAATTACGTGGCACAGGCCAATCATTGATAGCTGCCACCTTGGCTGAGTCCATCTCGACTCCAAGAGGAGAAATAATGTAGCCCAGAAAGTGAATCTTAGAAGCATGAAAAATGCATTTCTCAAGCTTGGCGTAGAGCTGGTTGTCGATGAGTCTGGACAAGACCTCCTGGACGTGATGGACATGTTCCTGAGGGTCGGTGGAAAAAATGAGGATGTCATCCAAGTATACCAAGACAAATTTTCCAATAATGTCCCTGAAGATGTCATTTATGAAGGATTGGAAGACTGCCGGGGCATTAGCGAGTCCAAAAGGCATCACCTGATATTCATAGTGGCCGTGTGTGGTCATAAAAGCTGTCTTCCACTCATCCCCTTCACGGATCCGGATTAAATTATAAGCCCCTCGTAGATCTAGTTTTGAGAAAATGGAGGCTCCACGTAGGGACTCCAGAGCGGCTGGGATTAAAGGCAAGGGGTAGGGATGTTTGACTGTAATGGAGTTCAGGCCTCTGTAATCAATACACGGCCTCAAGGAGCCGTCCTTCTTCCCTATGAAGAAGAACCCAGCACAGGCTGGGGACGAGGAGGGACGAATAAAACCAGAATTCAGGGCCTCCTTGATATAATCCTGCAGGGCTTCATTCTCCGTCTGAGTGAGCGGGTAGATCCGTCCTTTGGGTGGGAGTGCTCCTGGAAGCAAATCTATTGCACAGTCATAGGTGCGGTGAGGGGGGAGCGATAGAGCTTTCTGTTTGTCAAAGGCTTGCTTCAAATGTGCATATTGGGGGGGAATAATAGAGTGTTCTTCCAAGAGGTTTACTGAAGCAGCAACCTTGAGTGGAGGACGACAACAGTTGTCACGACAGGCCTGGCTCCAGGCAATGATCTCATTCTTGGCCCAGGAGATGTGGGGATCATGCTTTTTGAGCCAGGGAAGGCCCAGGATCACAGGGTAAGCAGGGGAGTCCAGGAGAAGGAGTGAAATGTCCTCCACATGAGTGGCACCAACAGTAAGGGATAGGGGAATGGTCTGCCAGGAAATACATCCAGGAGCGATCGGTGACCCATCCAACGTTTGAATGCAGATAGGGGGTGAAAGCGGAGCAAGAGGAATATCCCACTTCTTAGCAAAAGAGGCATCCATAAAATTCCCAGCTGCCCCTGAATCCACCAAAACCGAAAGGGGAAGGTGCGTGTCCATCCAGGAAATCTCAGCTGGGAATAAAGGCCCTGAAGGGGATTGTGAAAAAACAGCACTACTGACACTAACAGTAGGCAGTGGGGGAGCTCGAGGTGGATGTGGGGGTCTCAAAGGACAAGTAACGAG
This sequence comes from Lepisosteus platostomus, assembly GCF_059453375.1. Taxonomy (NCBI): domain Eukaryota; kingdom Metazoa; phylum Chordata; class Actinopteri; order Semionotiformes; family Lepisosteidae; genus Lepisosteus; species Lepisosteus platostomus. The sequence continues at coordinate 21,053,733 of NC_142615.1, read as the reverse complement.
CAGGTGACCCGACGCAGAGCAGTACAGACACAGCCCCTCCTGACGGCGCCTTTCCTTTTCCTCCAAGGACAGGGATGAGAGTGGGCTGATAACCTAAAGAACAAAGGAAGGGAGAGAGACCTGTGGAGGAGGAGGTAAGTCGAGATCCGGTAAAGGCAATGATAGCAAACAATCCAAAGGGCGAGACGAGATCCGAAGTCCGAAGGCAAAAGGTGCAGGCAGAATTCCAGGAAGGCAAAAGAGGGGTGAGAACGCTAGGCTGAGCAACAAGAAGAGAACTCAATACCGAGCAACGGGAATCAGGTACGAATGGTATAAATAACCCGGCGTGCCGCACGGTAGAGCAATTGCAGGTGTGTTAACTCGTGCGGCGGCGCTTGTTAGAAGTAATCCGCTGCTGGTGCTGATTGGCTCGCTTACGTGTTGATCTCCGCTGGCTGGTGGTCGTGACACTCAGAGGCAGAATAAAAAATCATTATTCTCTTCTCAGTCAGATTCACAGCTCAGACTCACACTCAGACAGAAGCTCAATGCTGTACTGCTCTCTATCCTCACAATCCAGAACCAGAAAATATTCAGACAATCAGTGCTGCTACTTGAACAATATCAGACAGAACAGCCTGGACTCAAGTCACATTTTCCCCTTTTCTCCTTTCTCCCAGCCCTCTTAGAGACATAAAAGAGCTCCTGGTTCTCCTCTCTGTGAACTGGGCTCAGGGGTCACTGATCTGGCAGCTGTGGGCTCTGTTCCAGGGCAGAAGCAAGAAGCTTTTATTAACTCTTTCCAGGACTTCCAGCCCTTCAGTATTACTTTCTTTACTGTATATCAGCCTCCAAACATGATTTTTAAGTGTTTTATAACACAAGTGAGTGTGGAATTATTTTTGTATTTATGTAATAAACACCAGTATTGACACTCTGATCAGTATATTGATTATTAGTAGCCAAAGGCCGATGGTCGTGACTAAAATAGTGACCAGTTGACCAGTCTGTAGCTCTGAGCAGTGGGACTCAGATCACGCAGAAGAAGATCTGTCTGTGTGTGATTCCACACCAGCCCTGGGATTCAGCTGCTCTCACAAGTGTCTCACAGACAGTCTTATAAATGTACAATTAGATGAAGTCTTGTTACAGTTATAAAGTTAAGTGAAATCATCAGATTACCTATAGAAGTGAGAGCTTGGTGGAAATAAAACCAGTATATACCTCCAGGATCAGGAGTCTGATCCTCCTGGCTCTTTTACTCTGAAGATTCGTGTAAAACCCTTAAAAGCGCTTATTTCAGGGACTTGTGCTCATTCTCTACTGCTCCACACAGGTACGCTTTGTAACGCATTAATCTGTGAAGTAAACTATTTTTTTTCTGTTTAATGATTTTCATCCCTCGGTTTGTCGCTCTCCTTCTCCAACTGTTATAAATCGCCTCTCTTCACAGCCCGGTTTAGTTTTTTTGGAGATGTTATATTTGTATGAGAACCAGGAGTCTCCTCCACCAGAGATGCGCTATTTTTTAAAACTTTTTTTATTGAACGTATAGAATTTACAAATTTAACTACAACCAGAAGATTAAGAAACATGTACAAGAGAAAAAAACACAACAGAAAAAAAAACATATAACCACCAGAGGTAATGAAGTAAATTATGTGATCAAATTGTATTTTTACATATATCATGTTTTCCTTGCTTTATTATTTCTCAGTTATTTATAGAATTTAAATAGTGTTTCAACATGCATGCGTTTCCTGTATAAAATAAAAATCAGCACTCACTTTTTTACAAAACAAAAAAAAACGCTTTTCTTTTTGCAACATTTCGTGTACCTCTGGCATTCATGAAAAAGACACACAAAAGCAGCAGAGATGCGCTCTGCTCTGTCAGAATAAGCGCTGTGACGTCACAGACACCAGCACGGAGCGCACGGAGAAGAGTTATTGATCACTTATCTATCGAGAACCAATTATTTAAACTGAAGAACCGTAGAAAAATCGATTAACTTCACCGATTGGTGAGTACTGATTCTTTTCTTGACCCTGTTTAAGTATCTAGAAAACAGTTAATAAAGACTGTATCGACCATAGTGCGTTTAGGGTTAATAATGTTCAATCCCAAATTAAACAATGATTATTCATATTATTATTTAGGTAACTGTATCCTAGAGCTAGAAAATGATATTTCAAGTTCATAAATGTATGTAAGTAACAGTTTAAATGCATTTTTCCAGTGTTTATAAATCATAAGAATGGTAACCACGGCGACAGGCGCCTCGTCACTGCACGCGTCTGTCTCGCATTTGTCACAGAGAGCGGTGTGACGTCACGAGCAGCAACTAATACTAATCAGTGTCTTCATGTTAATATTAGTGAGATTACAACTGGTAGTTTTAATGCTAGTGTTCATGTGAGTATTAATGACAGTGGCACTACTGATTGTTTTAGTTTTAATGTTCATATTCATGTTAATATTAATTATAATTATAGTGTTACTGTTGTAGTATTAGTAGTATTTATATTTGTGTTATAGTGTATCCGGAAGTTAATGAGTTTGTGGTATCTGTGCGTGTGTGGGTGCGTTTCTGGAAGTGTGTGGTGTCTATGTGTGTGGGCTGTGTGTCTGTGAGTGTGTAGGTATGTGTCTGTGAGCTTGTTGTGTCTGTTAGTGTGTGAGCGTGTGGGGTCTCTGAGTGTTTGGTGTCTATAAGTGTGTGTCTATGAGTATGCATAGTGTCTATTTGTTTCTGTGAATGCATGCCTGAGAATGTGTGTGTATGGTTTGTGTCCGTGAGTGTGTGGTGTCTGTCAGTGTGTAGTTTTATATTTGTAAGTGTATGTGTGGGCATGTCTGTCAGTGTGTGTAATGTCTATGTGAGTATTAATGATGATAGTGTAGTGGCAAGGCTTATTAATAAGAAAGAATTAAGTGTTTCTGAGCTTTCCCAAATTAGGCCTCATCTCTCTGTTCATCTCTGTGGTGCAGCCACAGAGAAACTATTCATGCAGGCTGATTTAAGATGTTTTTTTTTTTATAAGAAACAAGCTCCCAAAGGGGGATGCACTTAGCTAAGCCTGGCTATCATGATCAATGGTCATCCATTGGCGCCTATCTGTCTAGGGAGTGCCAGTTGGACATCTGGACTGCATTACTAAGTGTCAGGAGTAAGTGACTCATATCTCACCTTGATCAACCAATCAGGGACTGGTAGGGCCGAGTAACCCACGTGGGACTCTGATGCCCATGGAACTTTCAGCCAATCAATGAGCTGAAGTTCCTCCAGGTAAAAACAGGCAACACAGAGAGCCTGGAAGATTCGGAGAGATTCAGAAAGGATTCAGGAGAATTCAGTGGACTGTTCTAAAGGGAATTCAAAGGAGAATTCCAGGGCAGGAGGGCAGAAGGCTCCCAAGGGCAGGACATTCTCGCAGCGAACCTCCTGACCATCCTGAGACTCAGCCCGGACAACCACGGAACGGCCAGTGTGTCCGAGTGCCAGAACTTTCCTTTGTTCTAAGAGTCGAGAGCGGGGGTTGCCAGAGAGTAACCAGAGGATCCACCCGAGGTTAGCACCAGCAGCAGGCCTCGTGAACAGGTCGGAACTGTGGACAGCTGAATCACTATTCAGAACTAGCTCTTCATCAGGAACGAACCGGTCCTCTTCCTGACTTGCTGGGACCCACAGTCATCTTTTCTCCTGTGCACAAACTTTGCTAACTAGCCGGTCAGTGAACATCAGCAGCGTACCGTCGCAAGCCGCACAGCACAGCCTGGCACCGAGCCAGAGAGCGCGGATTGGACAGCAACAGCCTGCAACTGTTTCTTTGTCCCCACAGGAGATCTGAATCTCCAGAGATTGGATGAGTATTCAACTTCAATGCATTACAGCTCGAGAATTCAATTGTTATCCCAACCAGTTGATATCAATTTAATTCCTAAGAGTTATGTACTTGTTTGAGTATCTAATGTAGAAGTTATAACCAAGTGCATTTACGAAACGGTCTAAATGAATGATATACTGAACGTATGTCCTCCTGATATGTGTAACACTTTGTAACTGATTGAATATATACCTTTTGTATTCTGATAACCCTCTCGATAAGATCTGTTAGTTTTACATGCATATTTTATGTATTAATAAATGTATCCTCGTGTATTAGTACCTGTGTGTGTGCGTTGTTTGAGTTATGTCGCATGGTTGGATTCTAAAGCCATCAAAAGAATGAACTTTGTGATTTACTGCTACAATTAATAATTGTCTCAGTAAATGCCCAAACCCTACAGAACTGGTGCCTTCAGAGAGCCACTACATTTAATTTTGCTACGGCTATGATTACATATTTGGCGTCCCTGAGCCGGTTTTCTTACATATTTGGCGTCCCTGAGCCCATCAAACCACTACAATAGCATTACTGATAGTTTTAGTTTTAATGCTAGTATTTATGTAATATACGTGATACTTATAGTGTTAGTTTCAGAGTATTAACACTCATCATCATCATATTAGTTTTCATGAGAGTTTTACTGTTATTATAAGTATTATTAGTCTAGTAGTAGTTTTTGTCAGTGTTAGTAACAATGATAGTGTACGTTTTGGTGATTGTGTTACTGTTGTAATATTAGCAGTATCTGCATTAGTGTTAGTTATAGTGTGTCTGTACATAGAGTGTATGTAGGTGTCTATGTGTGTATATAGTGTCTATTTGTGTATCTGTGAGTCTGTGAGTGTATATATGTGAGTGTGTGAGTGTCTTATTGTGTGTATAAATGTGTGATGTGTCTGTGAGTGTAAATGTGTGTGAGAGTGTAGGTGTACACTATATTTGTCAGTGTGTGTGAATGTGTGTGTAGGTGGGCTTGGGTTCCACTGACGTGTCTGACAGAAGTGACCCATCAACAGGTGTTGAGTTCCAGAGCCGCTTGCAAATAAAAACACTTTCTAGAGTCCAGGCCAACTTCCAGAGAGCTGTGAGTTCTCTGTTTTTATCAGTATTAGTAATAATGACAGAAGTAATTCCCACGCAAATGATTATTAACCAAGACAGACATCAGAAAATATTGCCTTTGCAATGATGTCACTCCTCTTCTTCATGAATTTTCTTTAATGACAGGACATTTCTCTGTCTGAGTGCCTGCTGCAAATAGTGTGACTAGCCATTTCTCTCCAATATTTTCTAGTTCAGTTATTTATTGCATATGAAATATTATTCTCATTAAGAATATTTTACCTGCAAAGTCACAGTGAAACTACTACGGCGAATGAACGTTTTATGGGTGGAAAACGTTCAAAAGACTTAATGCTCCAGGGAAGGTTTGAACACATAACCTCATTATAACTTCACTGTGCACAGCTACATGCATACCACACACTTACCAACTGTGCCACTGGACCTCTGTAAGGCAGGCTCCTACACTGATTGTAAAACTGGCACAAACGTAGGGCGAAACAGGGTTTTGGCTGTGGATACATCTACACATGGGTGAAAGGGACAGTAAAATAGTAAGGTAAATAAAATATACTGAAATATACAGTATGTGCTCACTGTAATGTAGCAAAAGGTGGTCAACAAGCAAAACAGCTTTGTGGATAATGTGAAGTGACATTGTTTTGTGTCAATTAGCCCACAAATTGTGCTTCATGTGCCTTAAGCTGTGCAATTTGTATGGTTGTTGAATGAGATTGGTTTCTTCACAAGCCCGGTCAATTGCCAGAGGAGAGCTTGCCGACACACTCCTTCATGAAGACTCTCTTTAAGATGATTACACCTTTCATTGTCAAGTCGCCTCCTTTGCATACAATAGTAGCACCAACACTAAGAGAAAGGATGAGAAATGGCATTTATCAAGTGACTGCAGGTTGTTTGACTGAGGATCCTTGTGTGCTGAACTGGCCTCTGGAGAAGTGTAGTGCAGTAAAGGAGAAGATTTGTGTCACTCAAGGCTGTAACGGAACAGAACAATACAATTACAATACTTTTATGAGAGTAAATAATACTGGTGCATCACAGTTCTTATAATGGTGAAAACAGGAGCAACTTCTCTACAGTTTTGACTGAAGTATTTAAACGGCAAGAAATAATATCACTATGCAATTAATTAATGCAATTGAGCTCCTCTAAATGTTCTAGTCTGATGAAACAATGTATAGAATTAGGTGACAATATCGGAATTCATTCAAATACACAAGATTAATTTTCAGCAGCAAAAATACACTCGAAAATATTTTACAAGAAAGAAACCTTACATTCACCTAAATCAACATTCACCCTCTACGTTAGCAGAGAACAGAAGGACAGTTAGTTTGTGTCACTGGACACTGGTCACTGGACACAGAGGCTGATCTCTTCAGACTTCAATGAGTCTTCCAACTTGTCGTAGCTGTTGAAGAAGCACCTGTTGAATCTCAACCAAGATTTCCTGAGAAATCGTTCAGCGAGCGATTCCTCCCTCTGGACTCTGCACTGAGCTGAAAGCTGCGCGAATTCCTCACTGTATGTCCTGTACTGTTACATGCGCTCTTGTGTAGATTATCTACTTGGAGAAATGTGACAAGAACACATCGAACTTTTTCCATATGTGAAGGAAAATGCTAAAGAGCCTGAAAACTTTGAACATTTAAGTTTGCGTGCTTTATATACTGTATATTCTTTACTATACTTTACTTTACATACTTGGGGTGGAGCAGTGGCTCTGTGGCTCAGGATCTGCGCCTGTGGTTGGAAGGTTGCTCGTTCAAATCCCTCTGCCAGCAGAGGAATCCTACTCCACTGGGCTCCTGAGCAAGGCCCTTAACCCCAACTGCTCCAGGGCACCATACAATGGCAGATCCTGTGCTCTGACCCCAGGCTCTCTCCTTATCTGTGTCTCATGGAGAGCAAGCTGGGGTATGCAAAAAGATCATTCCTAATGCAATAAATTGTAAAGGGTTAATAAAGTGATGTTATTATTATTATTCCTTACAGCAGAGCAAACAAATTGTTACAAAAACAAATGTCCACCAGCAGAATTAACATTAATATACTGTAAAGTGCTGTTACTTGGGAGTGTTAATCTACAGATAAATTAAACAAATGACATTTATAGTTCTAAAGAGTTTGACATAGATGTCTGTAACAGATCTTTTCAGTTCATTGCTGTTCCTCTGACTTGGTGAGCCTTTGGGATTTTAAAAGCGTTTTGCTTGCCTCTCATGTGGTCTGTGTACCAGTCCATTAAGAGCCACACTATCACTGTGTCGTGTGTGGTCCTACAGAACTACACAGCTATCTACTGGAGTCGTCTTCTGTCCATTGCAGTTGAGAACAGATTTAATACGGAGCTGCACAGAAATTTTTGCGGCAAATATCGCTGCAGAACTAGCCCGTGCACAACAACGAAGAGAAAAAGAAATACCACAGGGTCGCCATAAGAGGGAAAAATAGAAATCAATTGTTCAAACAATTACAACACTCGTCCTCTTACAGTGGTCTCATGTTATTTTTCTTGCCATAAGAACAGTGGGATTGTTCAACTGTATTGTTCCCCAAATGGTTGAATAATAATAATAATAATGATAATAATAGTGGTGGTAGCTGATCGTTCTTGTCCGTGGCCGAGTGACCTGTGTGAATACAGTATGTTGATTTATTCTCCTCAAGGCATCGCTTTAGCAATTCAAAGAGCGTGGGTTTTAACCCATTCAGTGCTTATTTCAACTAATACCATGTTCCTTTTTCTAGGTCTTCAAATAGTTTACAATGTAGAGGTATCTTTAGTAATAAGAAAAAAGCTGCACCTCGGAGATCCATCTCACAAAAGCAGATTTCTTAAAGTGCACTTATGAGCTGTAGAACCTGAAGGAGTTCTCTCTCCTGGATATTAAACATGCAGATAATGAAATCAGTGATTTATGATTTCTGCAACCTTCCAATAAATACATCTAAGACATGTAACAAATCCCTTGTGCAGCTCCAGTGGCACAGTTGGTCAGTGCATTGTACTTATAGCGCAGTACATAGTGACGTCATGCTGAGGTTGTGAGTTCAAGCCTGCAGCGGTTTTGCCTGTGATTTCAGCTGCAGAAACTTTCTGTTGGATTTAGGTTGGTTCTTCTGTTACTTGTTACACCTGCTTCCTCGGCTTTTTATTTTATCGCTGCTCACAAACCAACATACTGCAGACACCTCTGATACTGTCACTGCTTGTGGGCCACGTGTTCCTGCTGTCAGCCTGCTATACCATGCTCATGCACGTCTAGAAACATTACTGCTCTAGTACAGGAGCGAAAGACTAAACGAAATCGCACCCACTTTGAAAAAATCACGTTTGACAAACCATAGGATGACAAGAATGGGATTCTTTGGTTGTTTGAGTACATAAATCAAAGACACTGCGTTCAGCATATTCACATCAGGCACTCGGACAGAGATAAACCCAGAGAAATTCTTCTCACATTTTAATCTGTAACTGCAGGATTCAACAAATTGTTAATTATCTCAACTTCACTTACAATTTTTAAACAATTTACAAAGCCCACAGTGGATGACATTTGGTTCCGGCACACATCAGTTGCTTGGAATATCATTGTAATATTTAATTTGCTTTCCCGTCACACCACTTTTATTAATAATGAAGTTTATCAATACACGTTTGTTTAAAACATGTCATTTATTATTGATACAGTTTCATTCTGTCTTTATTAGGAGCTGTATCACAGCTAATGCATGTAAAGCCTTAAGTATGTGATAGTGAGAGTTCAGTTATCCCAGGGTGTGAGGAGAACTGAAATTTAGTAAATACATATTTTAATAGAGTGTAAATCTTCAAAGTGTTCTGTCACTTCAAAAGCAAATTACAGGAGCAGGGATTGAACCCACATAGACATTTGCTTATTGAGCTTAAGTCCAACACCTTAACCACTCAGCCATCCCTAAAAACAATGCCAGCTCTCTCTTACACAGTTCATTGAATATATTTGTTCATTGAATATATTAATTTAATATATTTGTTATATTTGTGAATGGAATGGGACTGTACACTGGTGGTTCCCAGGGGAAAACAGGGTTATTAAGCCATTGGGTATTCTGAGAATAAATTGGGTGGGTGAATGTAACCGTGTGGTAAAGTAAAACAGTCTTCTTAGATGAAGCCCTACAGATGCAGCCCCTGAAAGTGTATAAGACTTAAAATTTATAGTACTGCTGACACACATGGAGCCTCTACATCAGACCGAAATAGCGATGTGTTCGCTTAATTGTGCTGAGGATCTCCTCATGAATCTGTCTCATTCATCAGTGGAAATAGAAGCCGTCACTGTAAACTTGGACGTGATGTTCCACAGTGTGCCTTTCCTCTTGTTGTATTCAAGAGTACTCACTGTGTGAGCTCCTCACTGCGTTTCCTTTTCTTTTCCTGTGATTATCTACGTGGAGTGTGGTGACAAAATAGTCTTGAACATTTTCGGTTTGTGAAAGGAAACACTAAAGAAAATACAAGTGATTAACTTTTAAAATATCGACAGTACAGCTAGAAGAGTGGAAGATAAAATACGATTTATAATTAAATTGACAATACACTTAAGGAAAACACAAACGCCTGAACAGGGACTTGAACCCTGGCCCCTCAGATTAAAAGTCTGATGCTCTACCGACTGAGCTATCCAGGCTCTGGATGGTGAATGATACTGTCGTGATCCTCGCAAGTCACATGTCTCTTCTTGTGCCGAAGTGCAGTCATACAGTACCTGACCCGTCTGGAATATCTACTGAAAGACTTTATCCAGAAGCGACGGCACCACTCCCAGTAGAATGAGTGAGAAATACAGCATGACATGGGTAGTTAAGGGGCTCCCACAATTCATCTTTCCTCACATTACTGATTTTTTCAATAGCATTTTGACCTTTTTTCACATTCAGATTTTTTCGCATTTAATAAGATCTTTTAATCAACAACATTAAGAACGAAAACAAATGGAACATTTTTTGGAACAACAATTAAAAAAAACTTTCAATGCCTTGGTTCTATAAGTGTGCACACTTTTGTTAAAATTCAATAAATAGTGTAAGAAAACCGGCTCAGGGACGCCAAATATGTAATCATAGTGGCTCTCTGAAGGCACCAGTTCTGTAGGGTTTGGGCATTTACTGAGACAATTATTAATTGTAGCAGTAAATCACAAAGTTGATTCTTTTAATGGCTTTAGAATCCAACCATGTGACATAACTCAAACAACGCACACACACAGGTACTAATACACGAGGATACATTTATTAATACATAGAATATGCATATAAACCTAACAGATCTTATCGAGAGGGTTATCAGAATACAAAAGGTATATTCGGTCAGTTACAAAGAGTTACACATATCAAGAGGACATACGTTCAGTATATCATTCATTAAGACCGTTTCATAAATGAACTTGGTTATAACTTCTACATTAGATACTCAAAACAAGTACATAACTCTTAGGAATTAAATTGATATCAACTGGTTGGGATAACAATTGAATTCTCGAGCAGTAATGCAGTGAAGTTGAATACTCATCCAATCTCTGGGGATTCAGATCTCCTGCGGACTCAAAGAAACAGTTGCAGGCTGTTGCTGTCCAATCCGCGCTCTCTGGCTGCATGCCAGGCTGTGCTGTGCGGCTTGCGACGGTGCGCTGCTGATGCTCACTGACCGGCTAGTTAGTGTTGGCTTTAACTAGCAAAGTTTGTGCACAGGAGAAAAGATGACTGTGGGTCCCAGCAAGTCAGGAAGAGGACCGGTTCGTTCCTGATGAAGAGCTAGTTCTGAATAGGGATTCAGCTGTCCACAGGTCCGACCTGTCCACGAGGCCTGCTGCTGGTTACTCTCTGGCAACCTCCACTCTAGACTCTTAGAACAAAGGAAAGTTCTGGCACTCGGACACACTGGCCGTTCCGGGCTGTGTCTCAGGATGGTCAGGAGGCGTGCTGCGAGAATGTCCTGCCCTTGGGAGCCTTCTGATCCTGGGCCGTCCTGCCCTGGAATTCTCCTTTGAATTCCCTTTAGAACACTCCACTGAATTCTCCTGAATCCCTTCTGAATCTCACCGAATCTTCCAGGCTCTCTGTGTTGCCTGTTTTTACCTGGAGGAACTTCAGCTCATTGATTGGCTGAAAGTTCCATGGGCATCAGAGTCCCACGTGGGTTACTCGGCCCTACCAGTCCCTGATTGGTTGATCAAGGTGAGATATGAGTCACTTACCCCTGACACTTAGTAATGCAGTCCAGATGTCCATCTGGCACTCCCTAGACAGATAGGCGCCAATGGATGACCATTGATCATGATAGCCAGGCTTAGCTAAGTGCATCCCCCTTTGGGAGCTGTCCTTATCAAACCTTAAATCAGCTTGCATGAATAGTTTCTCTGTGGCTGCACCACAGAGATGAACAGAGAAATGGGGCCTCATTTTGGAAGCTCAGAAACACTTAATTCTGCCTTATTATTAAGCCTCGCCGCTACAATAGTCTATTAGCAGCAAGAAATTATTCTGAAAGTAAGATTTTTTTATATCATAAACTGTAAGACACGAAGAGAGTTTACAGGTCGTATCCTTCGCTTTGTCTTTTAAATTAAGCGTTCGGGATTCAAACCTGTGTTCGGACTGTTGTGTTTCTTGAATTTCTTGCAATCATCAAATGTCGTTGTTTGGTCCATCAGTTTTTTTCTCGGTTGTACAATGGAATTCGCGCAGTTTTCAGCTCAGTGTGGAGTCCAGAGGGAGGACTCGCTCGCTGAATGATCTCTCAAGGAATCCCGGGTGAGATTCAAAAGGTGTCTTCTTCAACAGTCAACACGTCTGAAGACCTCTGGATTTCCTGAATATGACATAAAATTAGTTCAAATCATTTGGTAGTTAACAGAACTAAATGCCTTAGAGGTACATTTAAAACAGCAGAGCAACACCGTAGCACTTCGAGTGTGCCTGAGTTTAATTGTGTGAACTTGGCTCTCTATGAACACGAGCAAAGAGTTCTCACTCAACAGAAGATTGCGATGTGAACACAGAAATATAAAGCACCTGGAGATGCCGGGACCTCATACATGCGAAGCATGCAGTCTACCACTGAGGTATATCCCCAACAGACTTATTAACGGAACTGAGATGTGCTGATGCTCTCTGAACACAATCCACCACTAACGAAGGATGCCTGCAGTTTCCCACTTTTGTGTTTCCTCTACTACAGAGTAAATTCATAGGAATGAAGAAATAAGGAAGGAAAAATAACCGCATCGAAGCTTCCAGAGATTGGTTAAAATGAATCCGTTTTTTTTATATCCAGTCACACGGGCGACGATGATTGATTTATCGACGGGGAGTGCTTTTTTACCTCCTCACTCGACTACCTTGATTAAACTACGCATAGAACAACAGCAGTACAGATGATTTTCATGGACCGACTTGTTTTGTACAACTCGAGTGATAAAGTCCTGTCTGCAAATATTGCAGAAGAACGAAAAAGGGCGAAACAACGCTCCAACCACAGGAATGGTAACAGGAAGGATCATGTTATTTAATATGTCCTTTGGAGATACCTTGTCAACGCACACAGGCGTTAGAGCTGGACAAATAATTGATAGTGGTGTTTGTAAACAATCATGAAACATGTTATTTCTAAACCAGGAAGAAAGGAGCAGACTTAAACTTTAAGAGACAGAAACAACACCTTATCACAGCTAACATTAATTAAAATGACATCACAATAAAAGAACGGAGCCTTGAGTGAATCAAATTAGTTTTCATTGGACGTCTGTCTCTTCATAACTTTGTAGGTGAGAGGGAGGATTGCGGAAATGTGCCGGTGTTTCTCAGAAGTGCGTTGGTGGTATAGGTGCCTTCTAAATAATTGAGCCAGGTTTGAATCCTGGTAGGTGCATCCCCAAATCTTTTCAAGAAAATCTGTGATCCGGTAACATATCTTTTGAAACTAGCATTCAAGGTAGGATACGTGTTCTTAAATACCAAAAAACTCTATAAGGAAAAGGCAGATCTCTGTACACAAGACGGCAGTGCGATCTTAGAATTCCTGTGTTGTTGACGGATTCAGACTCCTTCTCAGAGGTCTTTGCTCACCAAATAACTTTGCAGCTGAGGAAGAGCACCCCGGAAAATACCAAACACAACAAGCGAGCGTGTTGGTTGCTCTTGCTCTTAATGCAAGGAGCTGTTTTTTTTAATCATTATTAACCAAAAACAGCAGCACAGGTAGGTCGCATTTGTGATTATGTCACTTCTCTGCTTCAGCAAGGTCAATAAAAGACTAGTAAAGCAAAAAGTAGTAAAGCAAAACTGAACTCAAAATCATATTAGGAATTCTGAGCGATATATCCATACAGGTAATCCAATAAGAATGTTGAAATATTTGAATATCATCTCTCTATATATTTCGCTGCTTTTTACCAGGAGTAAAACTATTGGATTGAAGGAATGCTAACCGCTGGGTTAAAATGTATAGTTGTTATTTGGAGAAATCTGTAAACTCGTGATCTTATATGTTTTAAAAGACAGCACAGGAAAAAACGACAGTGCTGATTATTTTCCGGAGACAGCACTGATGACCTATCCGAGCTGATTGATAAAGCCCACCCAGTGGATACTCTAGCAGAACGTCAAAGAACATTCACCTCTGTATCCAAAGAAACCACAGGAACAACATCAGGAAGCAAATTAATTCCCCTTTTAATTTTTTCCTGTAAGGTATGCTATGTGAATTCATGAAGTTAATCCTCTGATCTCTTTTGAGCACGAACAAAGTATTTCTGATGGAGCGCTCTGTTCAAAGATAAGCTATTACCCCTGCCAACGATTCGGCGTGAAGAATTAAAAGTTTCACAGACAAAAGCAGCTCACCACCACAGCCAATATTAAATTTACTTGCCGGTACACTATCATGTGCACTGCCTCAAAAGTGATCTCGGCAGATGTTGTTCCCTACATAAAGCTGAACGTGCCAAAGAGAATTTCTGTTGAGAAAACAAAATATTTTTTCTGCCTTGATGTTAAGCCTGTCTTTTAGAAAGTCTATCTCTAAACACCTCCCGCGGCCTAACAAAAAGCGCTTTTACTGATCGTATTGCAGGTCTTAAAACATTAACATTTGGCAGCGGTGGGATTCGAACCCACGCCCCCAAAGAGACTGGAGCCTAAATCCAGCGCCTTAGACCGCTCGGCCACGCTACCTTCCTCCATGTCCGTCTTCCTCACATTCCTGGCTTGGAAAATGCCGGGGGCTTCAGCTCTTGTCGTCAGATCTAATGATATCATGACATGTGGAAGTGACTGCAACTTCATCTTCCGAGATGCTTTCAATAGCACAAATGCTACTTTCACCGGCACAAACATAGCAATAACGAAAGAGGTGGGTTTCATCCTTTGTGCTGTTTGTAGGGGCGCAACTCTATGTCGATCTACTGACTTGAAGAGCAAAAATCAAAATCCTCTGCTATTACTGTTGCTTTTTTCATAGTTTCTTTAAATCCTTCATTTGAACATAGATTTTGAAGGATATTGATGATAATACCACATAAATTGTGGTTTTCTTGTGATCGCCAATTTTTTTCAAATACCAGCCTTTTTTACAGTTCCTTGTGTGTTTCACAAGGTATAATAGCCCCCCTCGCATCCTCAGCTAACATATTTTAAAATTACAATAGATTATACAGCATGCATGTTTACATTTATATTAAAATTAAAGTAAATATACCAGAATACATACAGTGCTAACCCAATAATTCTTGTCAGGTTCTCCAACAAATCTGCATTGTTATTTTAACATGTTTCAGCTGAGGGTGCAACAGGAGTATAAATGAATTTTCCCGCCAGCCGTTCAAAGACCAAATTCCATGAGTGAACATTATTTTCTCAGAAGTTGCCGGTATTGGACTTTGCCGGTGGTAATGAATTATGTCCACAACTGTTGTAGTAGTTCCTTCTTGAAAAGCAAAGCACTCGTAATATCATAGGTGTTAAAGTTTGCTGAGTCTATTCGAGTCATGGTGTGTATCCCTGCCTATCATTGGGAGACGGGTAGCTTTTTTACACTCAGATTCCAATCTTCAATGCTTTGTGTGAGAGCTTACATAACTTTAATTTTCTCACATTTTCTGACGACTGTTCCAAAGGGGCACCCTGTCAATTCCGAATACTTTTCAAAAATCTGCCTGCATGTTTGATTATTGTCATTTCATTTCGAAAAAGTTCAATATTGATCATAACTAAAGAAAATAATGATCACGAACAAAAAAGGGATAAAGATGCGAGTCGATCTTGAATCACAGCTGGGTGACACGGTCTTCTGTTCTGATATGGTTGTACGAGAAACAGGAGGAATCGCCAATCTCCTATAGAACATGAGTTGAATCAGGAGTGAGACATTTCGTATACTCCTGCATATGTCAACGCCTGACCTACATCGTAAAACTAACATTAAGTTGTCAGAGACATTCATTTATATACAAACAAGAGACAGACCAAGTAATAATTCTACATTAGTTCAGGTGGGTAAACCTGAACTAACTAACTAATAAACCTATTAATAATTCTACATTAACGTGTCCTACACTGATCAGACTAATTGACATGGTCTGATTCAGAGCCTGTGCAGTTCGTGCTAATTACAACAAGGACAGTTCTGAACCCTCATCACCGAACTGAGCTCAAGTTCAGCTGTTCTCCAGTTTTGTTACGCATGGTTTTTCATTGCAATTGAGTTCAGAGCTGGAGCTGAACTCCAGACAGTACAGTGTTTTGGGTAAGTTGTCGAAATTCACATGAGGCTGCAGACAACTTACCCAAAGTGTTTTCTATAGCTTTCAGGTGGAACGTAAGTGGTATAAACGCAACAAGCCAGATGGCAGTCCAACTTATAATTTTCTGACTCGAGGCCTGACACGTTATTCATTACGCCACTGACCCTGCTATTGTAGTACTAAAAAAACACGTTTTCTACATTTATATCTGTTTAAAAATCACTATCTAAAAAAGACAAAGGGTTTGTGTGTCGCGCTAAAATTCCGCTTCATTTCTAATGCAAATAAAAACCATTTTGTTCCAAGAAATCATAAATTTGTCACATCCTTCATACTACTAATAAGTATACGAATAATACTCGGAAGAAGCCGCTCAGGTATTAGAGAGATTTAAAATCGGATCGGAGGATTTAGAGTCCAGACTGCAAACCAACAGCTGACACAGGTCTTTTATAGAACTGTTTTGATTTCCTCTACTTTGTCCCCGTGACGTCATTGTCCTGCTCACAGCCGAGCCCGACACACATCTGGTTTCTGTCGCTGGGCGCACACACTGCGATCCATGCGGGTCCTAATACCCCAGTACAATGACGGGGACACTAAACTGTAAACAGGTGCCGTCCTTCGGCTGAGACGTAAAACCGAGGTCCTGTGATCATTCAGGAGAATGGTGGTGGTGGAAGGGAGTCCCCATTACCTGTAAAGCGCATTGAGTGGAGTATCCAGAACAGCGCTATATAAGTGTAAGCAATAATGATGATGATGATGATTATTATAATGTAAAATGCAATAAAAAAAATCAAACTTTGATTCAAAATAGATTAATGTAAAAACTGATAAAGCTAATGCTTTTTTCAGGGCTATATCTACTTTTTTTTTTAAAACCGAAGTCTGTCGCGATTGTGAGAGTTAGAGAATGTCTTCCAGCGGGTGCCTTCATATCATGAGCGTCAGTCTCGCCCGTAGCTGCGAGAAGGTTAAAAGCGCACAAGTGATCTGTAGACGATGTTCGGGGAAGAAATAATTCTGTTTTCAGCACAGGGAGTGAGAATGAGCTCAGCCCGGCTCCCAGCAGAATCCATTCTGGTTTGGTTACTGTTAGACTGTGCGTCTGAGGCTCTTTGGATCGCAACGTAAAAAAAACAATTGTTCACATCGTGTGACTTCCACGACAGGAAGGAAAGATATCACTTTAAAAAATCAGAACTGAAGATTTGGATCCTGGGCCTCAACTTAAAAATAAACAGAGTTTAACGACAGGAAATTGATTCCAGTTGTCAGATCACGTATACGCATACCTTAGCTTTGTGCAACAACCTGAAACTTTCAGGTACCATAAATAATATTATTGCTAAACATATGCCATTCTAATCTGCAAGCGACCAGAATATAGAATACGAATTTTTGTGCTTTGGAAGCGCTGGCCTACCTGTATCAAAATATCAGATTGTGTTTCTGCAACATTTCGTGCACAGTACGCCATTTTATCTAAAACAGTCACAACGAGGGCTTTACATGCAGTCTGGGGTATTTTCCCCTTTTATATTTTTGCCACTTTATATCGAACCTGTTATACTCCCAGAAGTGCACAGTAGCTTGTACTTAATAAAAATGTACAATTCACCGCTGGTATAAACAGATGTGTGCCGTGTTTGCCTTTGTAAGCATTTGTTTAAAAAATAAGTTCACAATACGATAAAAACACAGAAAGCACAAACTTTATAATACAACGATACAAAATCAATACCAAATCATTATGCCAATTAAGTAACTATCCTTTGAAAACAGAGAACACCTTTATATCTACAAAAAACTTGACATTTGTATGTATTTTTGAATTACAAAGCAGACAGTGTAGTCCCTTAATTCAAAGATCAGATCTTGGCAAAAAAAAGACAATCAGACGTGGGCTGAATTCGGAACAGGAGCCTTTGCTTAGTTGATTATTGAGCTTTTGATCAATGTCTGAATAAAACAGATTCACTTTTTTAACTCTTTTATTAAATTACATGAAAAGCACCTTCCTTCGAGCCGGAATCGAACTAGTGACCTAAGGATTCCCTGTTAACTCCACTACAGTCCTCCGCTCTACCAACTGAGCTATCGAAGGGACGCTGTAGCATTGCTCTCTGGCCCATACTGCCCAATGAAGTAAAATGTGAAATGGGTGATTTAAATCCCACTTCGACATCAAGTTTCCAACTCGTTTCCTTAGTCTCATTTACCTTGAATTTAAGCCACGAACCAGGATTCTACTGTATAAACTTCCAGGGATATTACAAAATGTTTGATGGGGCATCAATCATTCCAGGCGGAAATTGATTCCTTTTTTTTCTCGAGGGATCATATTAAACATTTCATTAGTCTCGAGAGGAGGATCACCATAGCGTTTGTGCTACATTAATAATATTTTCGTGGAAATAAAGAAGTTGTAAATTTTAAAAATTTATATTTGAATCGAAATGTGGTTTTGAGTTAAATATTAGCGTGTTCATGTAATTAGTTTGTGTTTGTCATTAATATATATATATATTGCCATGTTACTAGAATTTGGAACTGAAGTTTACTAGTTGTGTTTTTTATAATGATTAGACATTTGAATACAATATTGTATATAATGTATAATTTGAACTACATATTGTTAAGGTGTGAATAATTGTATATTTTAAGAATACATTTCTAAAACAAATCATTGGCTTTATTTACTAGTTTCTACACCTATAAAAATCTTTCTTTGATGTATAATAGACATCAAAGAAAGATGTCTATTATACAGATGCAGCCATTCAAAATGGGTGAGGTATTTCGCGGCATACCGCGACACGCCCACCGGGGTATCACGCAGTTCACGTGTGTCACGTGACTAACTATCCGGCGTCGCCTTGTAAAACCGCCAGGGGGAGCTTAACCTCTCATGCACAGCATTTGAGCCTTTAATTTTGAACTGTGTATTACAGCATGTTAATCATCAGTCATTAAAATGTTGGTATATTTTATGAAAGCAAGATTGCTCAGTTGGACAAAAGTACACAACCTACCTTTATCATATCAAATATTTATGCATCAAAGCCTTTACTGAAGATATTACTAATAGTATTAATAATGGATGACTTTGGACAAGCTGTATACTCAAAGTATAATTTCTTTAGCACATTTGTACAAGCACTTGGAATCTGTCCAAGCCATACTTTGTCAGGCATTTTGTTTTACTTCAACGGGCATAAAAACTTCCTTGCTTTTAACAGGGCGTTTCATAATTTCTAACTACGAAAATGATTTAAAATGCGACACCTATCATTCAACTAGAGCTTAAAATATCACAAGGATCCTCAAGAGCACAGCAAAGAGTGTATTAAAAGACACTTGTATTTATCAACGCTTTCTTTTCCGTATACCAGATTTTATGGAACCACTTCAGAGGGGTGTTCCAGGAATCGGCACTTTAAAGAAAAAAATACACACCAGTATTCCATTTCTCCCTAAACATTGTAAGCTTCGAAGTCTTTAACTAACGTGATACCGGAGTCAACAAGCATACTTTTAGTATTTGATTAAAAGGGAATATAATATGGAATCGCGTATCTCAAGAAATTAATAATGATATAATTATATTAATGTTGCAAAAGAACTGCAACGGACATAAAAACTCCCTTGCTTTTAACAGAGCGTTCCATAATTTCTAACTACGAAAATGCCAGGTGAAAGGATTTGTAAACATATTTTGTTAAAGCAAGTCAGTTTTTTTCCGCAGCACATAAAATACATTTTTCCAAGAAAGTTTAGCCTTTGTCACTAATGAAACCACTAAATAAAGACATAAATATAGAAATCTTAAGATTTGTTTTATTTAATGTTGGTAGCAGGATGAACTGTCAGAGTGTATATTTTGTGGCAGAGTTGCTGCAAGATGTTAACAGTGAAAAAGGTATTTAGAAATGAGTTATTTCAAGATGAAAAAGAAAACATACATGAAACATGGTTTCATTATGACTAGAATCGGTCTTGAGATATTTTTAACTTGATTTACAGTATTTGAGAGGTATGTCTTAACACCGATACTACAGTGCTTAAATACTGCTCACGTATATGTTTCTAGGTTTATATTATGCATTTCATACGGTCAAATTACTTTTGAGCAACTAATAAGAAGCGCGAAACGGTATTCGTTTTAGTTTCGTTTTGTGCTGGGACCCGTGGATTGATTAGAGATATCAAGTACATACAAGTCATTTTTTAAATGTTGTAGTTCGTCTTGAAAAAATGTTACGAGTACATCATCTATCAACAATTACACAGGTTCTGTTTCCATATTGCAGATTTTGGTTAGGTATTATCAAATCTGGTGGCGCTGTGTGTTAGTTTGCTGAGTCCCATGTCACATGGTCTGTGATTGAAACCTGTAAAACCGGTTTAATTCGTCACAGCCAGCACTCTTCAGGTGTGAGGGTCTTCTGCTCAGAATGAAACGCTAAAATGTTTGTGTATATTCTAATGGTAGTGGGGGCAGGGTGTGTGGGAACAGGTTTGGTTGAAATTGCATTGGAGATCTATGTTCTTCACACCTGAAACATTTTCTCTGAAAGCATTTTCTTCGCAGTTTAACCGATCTTGTTACAGCATGTTACAGTTTACTATTATTAACCATATTAATTTTAAGTGCTTAATGTAAAATCTTGTAAAAGTATATTTTCAATGTTCAAATATACATTAAGTCTGACTATCATATAATAAGTTAAATACAAAACTAAAGAAAAAATAGGGTTAAATATAATTCAAAATATTTTGCTAACAATGTTAACTGTTTATGAATAATAAAATGTATTAACTAAGGAGTAGGATGGCACAGTTGTTAGTATGTTTTTTGTTTTGTTTCTTTCTCATAAATACAACAGTAGTACCTGATGTCTCAGTGGCTTTCAAAATTAAATTATGCATGCAAACCTGTGAACTAGAAAGATAACTAAGATATCCATCCATTATATTCCATAATATCCATGAAATATACGGCGCTGAAATATGTGTGACGCAGTGGTGGCCTGACACGGTGAGGTGCCCTGGCAGCTGTATGATGCAGTGGTGGCCTGGCACGGTGAGGTGCGCTTGCAGCTATGTGACGCAGTGGTGGCTTGGCACGGTGAGGTGCGCTGACAGCTGTGTGGTGTGGCGCAGTTGTGGCCTGGCACGGTGAAGTGCGCTGGCAGCTGTGTGATGCAGTGGTGGCCGGGCACGGTGAGGTGCGCTGGCAGGTGGGTGATGCAGTGGTGGCCTGGCACCGTGAGGTGCGCTGGCAGCTGTGTGGTGTGACGCAGTGGTGGCCTGGCACGGTGAAGTGCGCTGGCAGCTGTGTGGTGTGACGCAGTGGTGGCCTGGCACGGTGAGGTGCGCTGGCATATAATGAATATATTCATGTGCATCCAACACACAGTTCAACGCTAGCAACTACACAAAATCTAAAATATGAGCTCTACTTGCCACTTACAATACCAACAGTACCAGCTAACTTTAGTAGTGACATTTTCATGGATCTTTTTAACAAAAAAAATTTACAACATCAGACTTCAGACACAATTAAACAGGCCTCAAAAAAGTCTGGTACAAACATTTTCAGCATGGTGAAACATGGTGAACATTTCCACCACTGCGTCACACCACACAGCTGCCAGCGCACCTCACCGTGCCAGGCCACCACTGCATCACCCAGCTGCCAGCGCATCTCACCGTGCCAGGCCACCACTGCGTCACAACACACAGCTGCCAGTGCACCTCTACATACCCGACCACCACTGCATCACACAGCTGCCAGCGCACCTCACCATGCCAGGCCACCACTGCATCACACAGATGCCAGCGCACCTCACCGTGCCATGCCACCAGCTGCGTCAAACCACACAGCTGCCAGCGCACTTCACCGTGCCAGGCCACCACTGCGTCACACCACACAGATGCCAGCGCACCTCACCGTGTCAGGCCACCACTGCGTAACACCACATAGCTGCCAGCGCACCTCACCATGCCAGGCCATCACTGAGTCAGAGATTAAATAAAACCTCACTCGCACCAAACAAATTTATATTTCTAAATATCACAACATGATCGAATTTAAGTCATTTTAATAACAATGAATAGTCACCTAGGCGTTACAATATAAACATTTATATTGATTTAAATAACGTTTTGATTTAAATCGCAAATGCGGGTTTAAATATATGTGTTTTTTGATTCACAATCAGACAAATGCAACATAAATTGATATCTTTGTCTTCTAAGTATCTTAATAAACTTTCAGCATAGCTTTCTCCCCA
The DNA here is from genome assembly GCF_059453375.1 of Lepisosteus platostomus. Lineage (NCBI taxonomy): Eukaryota > Metazoa > Chordata > Actinopteri > Semionotiformes > Lepisosteidae > Lepisosteus > Lepisosteus platostomus. Next base: position 21,031,689 of record NC_142615.1, on the reverse strand, counting down.
TTTAGATTTATTTTGGGATCAAACGTGGAAAGATTAGATTGTAATCGTTTTTATTTTTTAAATACATTTTAGAAAAGTGTAATCTATACTAAAAAGCTGTATACCACCTGCTATAAAGATACATATTGTAATACTTTCGGGTTCGGATAGGACAGACACAAGAACTCAGACTTGCGGAGTTAAAGCAAGTTAAAGCCTTGATTTTATATATCACCTTTAAAAGTGGCATCTCAAAGCAAAGCAAATACCCAACACTGATTGTACCCATCTGTCATGCTAATAAAGCTGCTTGAATTGAATTGAGAGAGGTGGGGGGGGGGGGGTTATATTTGCTTTGTGTATAAAGTACATTGTGAATGTTTTCACAGCCTTCACTTTGTCGTTTTTATGCCATTTTTTGACCACGCACGAATATTCCTATGTCCGTATCTTCGCAAGGGAATCAGTGTGAATTTTAATACTAATTAAATGACCGCGGGCACTTTCCACCCCCTCTACATTCTCAGAGTAGAACAGACTAACCTTCTAATGAAAGACGGTCCACCCCCCACTGACAGGAAAAGTGCCCACAGGCACTTAAACTTAAAATGGTCAGTAACAGTAAACAGTAACATGGTCAGAAGGAGCACGTACAAACGTTTCCGAAATAACCATATGTAAGACTCTGATGCTTAAAATGTTTAGGGAGAAAGTGGAATACTGGTGTTTATTTTTCTTTAAACTACCAATACCAGCCATATACAGTCTGTAACGTAGGGATTTCTATATGTCTTTATTTAGTGGTTACATTAGTGACAAAGGCTAAACTTTTAGCTTCAGTAACGTGTACATATCTCCCCTTTTTATAAAACGACATGGTTGAAAACTGTTCCAGAGCCACTGTTGTTTCATCAGTGAAAAGTACATCATGAAATGCCTCTCCCTGTTCAATCCACTGGAAAAAAGAAAAGGAGCATAAAGGTTCTGATGGTCATAAACGATATTCATTTAGGAGCAGCATCAGAGGTATGTTTTTAACTGCACTGCATTGGAGAGAATACCATAGTGTGTTTTTTTTTTACTCCCTGGCGGAAACTGGCTTCCAGAAGAATCAGTATGGCTCAGAGATTAAATAAAACTTCACTCGCACCAAACAAATGTATATTTCTAAATATCACAACATGATCGAATTTAAGTCATTTAAATAACAATGAATAGTCACCTATGCGTTACAATATAAACATTTATATTGATTTAAATCGCGTTTAAATCACCTTTATTTAAAACCCATAAATAAAGCTGATACTGTTTAGACTTTTAATTATTTAAAACTGTATTAAAGCAGCACGATACACAATGCAATGTAAATCGCTATCTTTGTCTTCTGTGTAATAATGTTCACCTCTCTGTCCATCAAATTTACAATAGTAATAATAATGAACTTTATTGTATATGGTGCCTTTAAAGGTGGCTCCTCAAAGCGCTTTACAGGTTAAAAACAATACTGTTAGGCTGGGAAAACGATTTTTTTTTAAGAAATACAAAATGAGATATAATGATATGTTCCGGCTTAGACATTAACGAAGAGCATAACGCGTGTACTGTATACACTGCAAGTACAACCCCCCTCTCTGCAGGAGTGCTGGCTGTGACGAATTGAACCGGTTTCACGGGTATTTTCAAAGTAGGAGGCGAGATTTCCAGCGAAAGACACCTCCCCCCCCTCAAAAACCCAGTAAGTACAGTACTTACTAGTTAAAGGCTAGGCACCCAACTACGGCGAAAGGAACCCTTCTTTCATTAGAAGACAATGAACATATTTTAGCCCTGAATGAATTAATAGCAAACATGGTTTACATAAAAGACATTTTTCCAAGAAAGTTTAGCCTTTGTCACTAATGAAACCACTAAATAAAGACATAAATATAAAAATCTTAAGATTTTTAAAATACATGACTGTCCTAAAATTTATTTGAAAATAAAAACAATTACAACCGCCAGGGGAGAGAGAGAACAGGGGAGGGATGTTGGTTTTGCATAAGGGGCGGGGCTATGGAAATTAGGTATGTTTGGGAATGTGTAGTTACATGTTCTGGCTGTTTGTGAATTATCGTTGTTGAGTATGGAGTGTTGAGGTATTGATTTTGTGTAATGCTTTATGTTGAAAATTGAGGTGGATTTTGTTTATGATAAAGAGGATAAACTGGGATGGGAGGAGGGCTTGGTTTTGCATAAGGGGCGGGATTATGATAATTGATGGAATTTGCGAGAGTAAAATGGTTTGATATATTTGATTTTGTATTGTGGTTGTTATCTATGTTTTTGGTTGGTATTATGTTTATATGGTTGTTTTTGTTGGTTGGTTGTTATTATGGTTATTAATAATACGATCTATAGTTGAAATCTGAGCCTAAATAAAAAGAAAAAGCAAGTGATTAGGTTTATGAGCAATCTAATTACTTATTCGTTTAAAACGCTATATAAAATAAAGTTTATTATTAATTTGCTGGACAGAGCGGTGAACATTATTATGCATAAGACAAAGATAACGATCCTGATCAGTTTAGAAATCTGTGTACGCTGTAAGGTTTTTACTTCTTAAACTTTTAAAATACACGTTTTGAATAGAAAGAAATCCTCTTCCTGGTACAGTATGTATAGCAAACCAGCACGTCTTTTTTCTCCAATCAGAGGGGTGTCAGATGGTGTCAGCCAATCACCATTCTGAAGCCCTACCATAATCTCTGGTATGGGGAGACCCCAAAATTCTGTCCCATAGTTTAGACAGATGATAGATAATTTTATTGATCCCGTGAGGGAAATAAAGTAAATCATTTTCATTTTAGGAAATTATTAAACGCTCTGTTAAAAGCAAAGGAGATTGTCTGTTATAGTGGACATAAAAACAAGAGTTCCCTGGCATTATATCCTGGAAGACACAGACCGGCGCCAGACCGGTAAAATGCCTGATGAAGTAGGGATTGGACAGTTTCCAAGTGCTTGTACAATCGATAGAAATGTTCAAATAAATGTGCAAAAGAAATAAACAAAATAATCATTTATTTCTTTATCATATTGGGTAGCTAATGTCCTCTCTTTGCTAGTTAGTGGCTGTGTTTCTGCGTTGGGTAGCAACGGGTGACTGTTCTCAGGCGGAAGATGTAAACAGCTTAATGTTCGTGTTAAATAATTTTTTTAAATTCAATTAAACGGGCACAGTTAAGACATTAAATATACATATACATACTGTATACAGTACAGTTTGCATACAGTATATGTTTATGTTACGCGATTAAAAAATAAATAAATAAAAATGAAAAGTCCAGCACCAGCTGGATTCGAACACAAAACCTGTCAGTCGGTAGTCACGCACCTAGACCAGTAGGCTACAAGACAGCTCGCATGAACAGGCAGGCGAAACAGCCCTACACAGCCCTGTCGCAGCACACGGATGTAATCATACCATTATTAAATTCTTGAGATACGCGATTCCATATTATATTCCCTTTTAATCAAATTCTAAAAGGATGCTTGTTGACTCCGGTATCACGTTAAAGACTTCGAAGCTTACAATGTTTAGGGAGAAATGGAATACTGGTGTGTATTTTTTTCTTTAAAGTACCAAGACCAGCTATATACTGTATGTTTATGTTCCAAAATTAATATCGTTTATGGCCTTCACACGCGTTACAGTATGCTCCTATTCTTTTTATGCTCAGCTACTAAGATTTCCCTTCAGTGGTAAAATTCAATAGCTACAACGGGCACAGTAAAGACGTTTACAGTAAGTCTTTCTACGACAGACCAACGGACCACGAGTGCCCCTGTCGGTCAACCAATCACGCACCGCGGTACCCCGTGTCATCTTACCTGCGGTACGTGTCTGTACCGCTCACTTTGAATGGCTGCATCTGTATATAAGTGTAAGCAATTATTAGTAAGGCTCCTCAGTAGTTGAGATCTCTGTTATACCCATCTAGAAACATGCAATCAGCATGTTATTGATGAAGCAATAGTCACAACATTATTCCACACCTCTAACCCTGCACTAGGGGGCATGCTTCAGGCTCGGGCCAGGGTGAGAGGCGGGTTATGATGACAGTCATGCTTTCTACACCTTATACTGAGCTCAGAAATGGACCGAGCGGACATCTCACGAGCAGATCCCTCCGCGTATAAGAAAGGCAACTTGTCTCTGCAAAAATACCGCGGTATTTTGCGTCATCGCGCGTCAGAATGCACGACGCCGTAGCCAATTACCTCCGGTACATGTCTGTACCGCGCACTTTGAATGGCTGCATCTGTATATCAAAGATGAGCAGTGTGTGTCGTGTTCACAGCTGATAACTAGAAGATTGTCACGATATTAGTTCCCCCTCCTTAAGGGTGCTCCAGCCCTTTCACTTAAGACTTCATTCTCTGCACCTGTTTCCCATTCCCAGCCCACCTTAAAAGCCAGGCGCTGACGCTCATCCGGGCTCTGCATCTGATTTCCGTATCGTGCGAGTCTGGGACATGGAAGCGCCTGGTCCCGTTAAGGTTTTAATCTCGGTTCCCGTTCCTGTTCCCTGTCCGCCAGTCTTCGCGGTTTTTAACTTGTTCTGATGGATCTTCTGGTTTTGGACTTTCTCGTGTGTTTTGGATATTCCCTTAGGACTTCTCTTTTGGATTGTTCGCCTCGGCCACACCTCCGCTGTGCACCAGCGCACCTTGGACACGCCCTCCTGTCTTCAGCCCCGTATTCCTGCATGACGTTTCCCCAGTGTTTCCCCACTTCGTCGGATTGTGTCGTCCGCATAGGGTCCGGAAAGAACTGTTCGTTACAAAGATGTCTGGAAGAGCCAAAGGCGGAAAGGGACTTGGGAAAGGAGGCGCTAAGCGTCACCATAAGGTTCTCCGTGACAACATCCAGGGAATCACCAAGCCCGCCATCCGCCGCCTGACTCGCCGTGGGGGAGTGAAGCGGATCTCCGGGCTGATCTACGAGGAGACCCGCGGGGTGCTGAAGGTGTTCCTGGAGAACGTCATCCGCGACGCCGTCACCTACACCGAGCATGCCAATAGGAAGACCGTCACTGCCATGGACATGGTGTACGTGCTGAAGCGCCAGGGCCGCACCCTGTACGGCTTCGGAGGCTAAACAGGAGCGGAGCTTCACTACTGGACCCCGACGTATAAACCCAAGTGACCCAGTGACATTTGTCACTGCTGAGGTTGCTTTATGGGTCTATTTTCTATACTGTGCTGATCAATTGGAAATCAAATTGCAAAAAAGACCCGTTCCCACACCTAAGGTCAAATATTAGGAATCAAAACTGCTAGAGTGTATGGAAGCAGACAGCTTTATCAAGATTTCCAAGTGCAAGATCTTTTTATTCATAAAAGACCCTATTTATGTTGTATGAGAAATATTAATATTAATACAGAATCTTTTTTCACCAATAAATGGGCTTCCTGACTTTAGAAAGCCTTCTAGACAAATACTAAAAGAGCAAAAATTCCAGTTGGTAAATGAAATGAAAACACATACCCTACCAAACCTTGATTACAGGCCATTCAGGGTGATAATACAGAACCATTTATAATTCAACAAATGAAACCTGTCAACTGGTAATCACCACTTATCATAAAAAATAAGTAGCAATACACAGTAGGGGTCTCTTGGGTGCAAGTTAAATCCATGCAAGAAGGGGGTTTAGTGTTGTATTTCCAAATCAGATATGCAAATGAGAGATCTGGCCCAGCCAATCTCAAAGCTCCCTTGGTCTGGAATGGAGCTGCTCCCCTCTTCTAGTTATTCACACTGGAGTTAGGTTACATATTAGCACATTTCATCTAACAGGTACTCCAGAAACAAAAACGTAAACAAATGACCTGGAATGTGACCACACCTATTAGAATGTAGTTCAACAGATAACTTGTGAAGAAAGATGTGAAGACGGGGGTTTGAATTTAATCTTTTCTGTAGGGGGTTTAGACTTCCAAGTCACAAGCAGGGGTTTATGGCAGGAAAGGGGGTTAACTGATAAGGATTGCAGATGCCAGCTAGGAACCCCCCTGGGTGTAATGTTAAACTGACCATTTGCCCAGAACATCATAAACTGGCCAAATACCATGAACCCCCCTCTTTACCATCAGACCGAGTGACGTCAGAAACGGAGAAGAAAACACTATATAACCCAAAAGTTTGTAACAGTACGTTGAACAATACTTCGGTTTTGTTGTTTCTTGCGGGAAACAAGACTTCGGCTTTATTGTTCCTTGCATGCAATAAACTCATCTGTTTTACTTCATCTCGGGATCAAGAACCTTATTTCTTCTGTTACAACAAATTTGGCGTAGTCGGCGGATGCTCCAGAAGGTGCAGAACTTCCCATCGGCAGGAGAGACGGTCAGCGCGCACATAACTAAGAGGTAAGGACTCCTCTTTTATTTAAAAGTCCCGACTCTCTCTGACCGATTGGGAAATCTCTGCTCCCTGCGAGAATCGCCCGAGATGACGGAGTAAACGTGAGTTTCTGAATTCCTCTGGCCCGGGGAAGGCACCGGTGTATGTAATGGGTTGTTTGCTGTAAGCCCAGAATTTGGTCTGGCAGGGGTTCCGCGGTATTGTGTACAGGCGTTCGAAGCTGGTGTATGCCTTAATTGCGCGTGGAGTTTTGAACGGGTTTTGGACCCTTACCGTGAAGTTCAGGACTGGTGTGGGTCTTAATTGCACCCGGAGTTCTGAAGGTCAGAACTGGTTTGGGTCTTAATTGCACCCGGAGTTCTGAGGCTCTGAATCGGTGTGGGCCTTAATTGCGCCCGGGGTTCTAGAGCAAGTGGTGCATTAAATGCACGTAGTTCAGGACTGGTGTGGGTCTTAATTGCACCCGGAGTTCTGTGGCTCGGGATCGGTGTGGGCCTTAATTGCGCCCGGGGTTCTGGAGCTGAGTGGTGCATTAAATGCACGTATAATCCAGGATTGGTGTGGGCTTTGATTACGCCCGGGGTCCTGAGATTAGCTACGCCTTGATCGTGCACAGATTGGAGTGGCGTGGTTTCTGGCGTGGCGTGGTTTTTTTTTGTTTTAAAGGAAGCAGGAGTGGAGGAGATATATGTATGTATGTTTTTGGTGTTTTCCTTGTTTGTGAAATACATATACACACGCGCGACACTGGCATGGGCGCACCTCATAGTGGGGAGCGGGGCATTAAGTGGCAGGATTTGGGGGACGTTGAGACCCGAGAATCGCCCTGATTGAGCTCAGTGCGTAAGTCCACCCCGGGGCAAAAGCAGCGATGCTGGCGTTCTGGGGATGGTGAATTACTGATCAAGAAAGGGGGTTTTCGAGGTCTCGTTTCTTACCTGTGAACAGTGCGGTGTAAGTCCTCTCTAAAGTCTCGGAGAGGCATTTAGATCTGGAGGTAACAGACGCCCTTAGCTGAATGAGTGCAGGAATGCACAGGTTTTTCCAAGTGAAAACATCCCCCTACTGAATGAGCTGTTACCTCACACACGACAAAAGTAAATCTTAAAGAGACCGAACATGTGCGCTAACTGATGGTTTGAGAAAGTGGTGGAAGGGTCCGTTTAAATATCGGAAAAGTGTAAGTTGACGGAAAAGAAGGAGAAAAATATGGAAAAAGCTGAGTTTGTCAGAGGGAATTTGGGGCGAAGACGCCTGTAAAGAAAGCATATATGAGTATTGATTGGCAAAAGCACAAGCATGTAGCTCCCACCCTGGTGCACGGCCGGCACCAGTAGTGGCAGATACATGAAAAAAAAAAAAGAAATTGGGATGTGACTTAAAAGTGTGTTTACGGGGAAAATAAAAACCCGGAAAAAAAATATACTTTACTCACTACGAAAGAGTATAGGAAAAAAAGCTAGAAGAGGCAGTACAGGAGAATGAGAAACTAAAGAAGGAATTAACTCCTGGTCACGCTGCACTGGTTGTGCTACAGCCGGTGACTAAGTTATATCCTGCTCTCCCACAGGGGAACAAACAGGCAGGAAACGAAAATAATTGGGATCAATTCCCTCAGTGGCCATATGGAGAAGGGGGGTCTGATTGGGATAACACTTGGTATGAGTGTGATAAAGACGGATCAGGGTCTCCCCTGTTAGAGGGAGGGCGCCCGCAGGTCTGTACTCTCACTCGAAGTGGGAAAGGACTTGATGTAGCAGGGGCTGGTGCCGTTGATGACAGCGCCACTCTAACACTGTTTCGCACCCCGTCGAGGGGGTCTGCAATCGCACCTACCTTCCCTGATTTCCCCCATACGATCAAATCCAAAACCGTAAGATATTGACCGGTGGGCTAAAGTACCGCACCCGAAATTAGAAATGCAGCGAACCTGGAGTGTGCTTCAGGAATTAAAATGATTCATGTAGAAGTAAAACAAGAATACAGCACATTGTATTACGAAGAGAAAAATATATTCTCGATGTGTGTGTTTTATGAATTTGTGTGCCGGCATGTATGTGTGTAACTGTGAGTTTTGGTATACTAAATGACGGTGTGAGTGTGTTTAGCCAGCGGGACTGGCTAGAGACGTAACTACAGAGACTTGACGAAAATCAACTTAAGGAGATTGGAAAATATAAGAGCGTCTGAAACGTATAAGTACAGTACAGGTGGACGTAAAAGTAGTTAAACAGTTTTTGTATTATTATAAATTATTATAAATTGTAATTTATACAATTAGTTGCAATAGTGGAAACAATTTGGTTTTATTCGAATGTCTCGAAACCAGACATGCTGAAACGCTGTAGGTTTAGAATTGAGACTGGGGAGAATAACGTCTTGTGAGAAAATCTGTTTACCTAACGATTAGATCCTGTAAATCCCTTGTAGCCTCCCTAAGTCTGTCCCAGTCCAGTGGTTAAAAATGTACTGTTAATGGAGTGGTGGTTTCTCTGTTAGGGGATACTGGAGCACTACTGTCCTGCTTGTTTCACTCCTCTGTTCAACAGTGTACTATAGAGCAATGTATAGGGGAAGATGGCAGGAGGCCACAGGAGTATTGGGACAGCAAGTTTTACTTGCCGAGTACCAGATTTTAATGGGTGGTTTTATTCCAGATCTATTGGGTTGGAATATTATGCATTACAAAGAATGACTATGCAGAACAGGGTATCACGTGGCTTCAACTGGCTGTGATCACTCAGTATGTTGATGGTATTCTGAGTGCTTCCCCTGACAAGGAAACCCACAAGTCTGAGTTGCTTCAGCTTTAGAGTGTCTAGCATTGTGAAATTTTAACAGGGCCTGGGTGCAATGTTTTTTACAGGGTGAGCACAACTCTTAACAGATCTGCTTAAGGGGGGAGTGCAGTACAAGGACAAGATTGCCTTGGTTCCCGCAGCAAAAGCCACCTGTAATAATTTGAAACAAGTTCTCTTACAGGTGCTGAGACTGGAGTTTCCTCAGATGGATCAACCATTCCTTTGTATTATTGCAAGTTGCTGACAGAGGCCACCCAAGGAGCCCGCGAGCAGGTCCTGGAGGCGTGGGGACCACCACCTGAAGGAGGGCACAACCTCATCCCAGGAGAGTGGGTGTGGATCAGGAAATTTCCTTCACAGGTTCTCCAGCCCAGGTGGGACGGACCCTACCAGATCCTGTTGACAACCGAGTCTGCGGTTCGAGTGGAAGGAAAAGATCGCTGGATCCACGCGCCACACTGCCGACGAGCCTCATCCCCATTTACAGACTCAGAATGAAATAATTTCTGTTTATAACAATAATTGTTGCTGTAGGACTATGTTCCGCAGGAATTAATGATCATCTCTCCCACAAAGGAGAACATGGAATTAATTCCTTTTTAGGCCTCTCCTATCTGACAGCTAAGAAAACCAACCAAAGTGCCTGCTGGGTGTGTGCAGCATTACCCAAATATGTACAAGGAGGACTTCCTATGGGAGCCATTCCTTGGCGTCTCGAGGAAGTCATAGGCATGATCATTTGGAGGGATAATTTAGGAGATTTTAATATGACAAACTATGGGGGGTTGCCATAACACAACTTTAACCTGCACAACATTACAATATCTACAGGAGCGAGGCTTAGAGCCTACGAGTTTCACAGGCTCTTACGCTCCTAAATATAACAGAAGCCATACACCACCATACCTGACTCTAAATAAGGAACGTGAGGGAAACATATGTTTTCAGCACACTAATGGTCTGCACTTGGTTGGATGGAGTCGTTGCAACCTTACCATCGCTGCAAATATATCCACCTCTACCTTCCAAATTCCAGGATGGGATAGGCACACCCCATAATTCGGTATAAGTTTCTTATTTTCAGAGGCATGGGGAGCGCCAAACGGAACATATTTCATTTGTGGAAAACGAGCCTACCCATGGTTGCCAGCCCAGTGGTCTGGCTCATGTTATTTAGGATATGTGGTTCCTCATATCCGTGTTCAAACCCACAGCCCCTTCGGACCTAACCACAGACCACAAAGAAAATTGGCTGATTGGGAATATTATTTAGGTATAATATTTCCACAAGCCGGCATGAACTTTCTGAGTCGAGAGTTAATTCAAATGGCCTCGACTTTAGAAGAATTAGCAAATTCTACCTCATCTAGTCTGAAGGCTGTTAATGATGAGATGGTAGCCCTCAGAACAGTGGCCATGCAGAACCGACTAGCTTTAGATTATGTACTGGCGGCCCAAGGAGGAACTTGTGCAGTAATTGGCACTGAATGCTGCACATATATCCCTGATAATTCTGAGCACATCTCAGATCTGGCCCAACACATTTACAATGAGGGACAGAAATATCAGGACTATTATACTGAAAATTGGGGAATTGGATCTTGGGTAAAGTCTGTGTTTGGGGCCTGGGGCGGAACTTTTTTACAGTGTTTATTTGTAGGAATAGTATTGTTTATATGTATAATTGTAATCATCACGTGCACAAAAACATGTATCACATCTTGCCATAACCGTGGAACGTACAATGTCATGGCAATACATACCTGTTCGCCAAGAAAGGAAAGATCTGCCCTGACATTGTATGTATAAAAATAGGCTACACTGACGTATGCCATATTTTATAAGGGGGGAATGAAGAAAGATGTGAAGACGGGGGTTTGAATTTAATCTTTTCTGTAGGGGGTTTAGACTTCCAAGTCACAAGCAGGGGTTTATGGCAGGAAAGGGGGTTAACTGATAAGGATTGCAGATGCCAGCTAGGAACCCCCCTGGGTGTAATGTTAAACTGACCATTTGCCCAGAACATCATAAACTGGCCAAATACCATGAACCCCCCTCTTTACCATCAGACCGAGTGACGTCAGAAACGGAGAAGAAAACACTATATAACCCAAAAGTTTGTAACAGTACGTTGAACAATACTTCGGTTTTGTTGTTTCTTGCGGGAAACAAGACTTCGGCTTTATTGTTCCTTGCATGCAATAAACTCATCTGTTTTACTTCATCTCGGGATCAAGAACCTTATTTCTTCTGTTACAACACTTGTAAACCTTGTCATAAGATTTTTTTTGTTCTACAAAATATACTTTATTCCGCAAAATAAACATCTCAAAAGAAACATCTCACACATATTAACACTCCATGTAATAAATAACAACGGCGTAACGGAGATTGATTGTCCGTTATCAATCTTTGCAAGTGGGGGCGGATTTGCGCAAATAAGAGAGTCATCTTTCATCTTTGGGCCTCGGGGGGGAGGGTTTCCATTTCCTGGGCTGCCTCCTCCATTGGTTCCTGGGCCTCGGGGGAAGAAAGTTCCGTTTCCTCTAGGACGAGGAAACGGTTCTCCCTTACCACTCTTTTCTTTTGTCCTTCCGAAGGTGGATCCTCTTTCCCTTCTTGCTGGGAGTTATCCAGGACCCTTCCTCCGGTCAGCCATTTTGTCCATCGTCCTGGCGGCCATCTTGAGGCACTGGTGCGGCTGGGGTGTGGCCTCGGCAGTTTCGGTTCTCTGCGGGGGAGGTGCGGGTTCTTTGTTCTCACCTATCTCCCTTTGTCTTGAGACCGGTTTTTGCCGGTCGGCTTCCACCACCTGCGCAAACGAAGGTTTGCTTACCTTGCATTAGTGAAGGAGGTGTCCCTCGACGCCGCATCCATCGCACTTTTTGGCTGCCCGGCAGGTTTTTGCCAGGTGCCCCTCTTTGTTACAGTTGTGACATCTGACGATGTCACACGTGTTCTCCTTGTGGCCGGACTGTCTGCACTTCTTGCAGAAATCCGGCATCCTGGGGTAGTAAAGCTACCCCCTGTCAGCTCCGATGTTGAAGTGGGCCGGGGGGTGCTGGAAACCGTCGACGCCCTCTAGGTCCTCTTTCAGGAGGACTCGGTACTGGCGTTTGCCGTACCAGACGCCGCAACTGTCCCTGATCTCCGTCGGTTTGCCCACCACAGTTACATACCTCCCTAGGTACGCTGTTACCAGTTCCATTGGTACGTAGGGGTTGTATGTGAGGACTGTGATGGTCCTCTGGTTTGTCTTCCTCATAGGCTCCGGCCTGAAATCAGAGAAACGGGGGTGCTTACCTTTTTCTCTGATCATTTTCGTTGCCTTTTCATATGAGGCGACCGTGGCCATGTAGGCCTCCATGTATCTCTCTGCCTTGTTGTCTTGCAGGCAGTAGAGATCTCCGGCCACCAACTGCAGGATCCCTCTCAGGAAGGTAATGAAAAAGGATTTCGCAGTTGGCATCGTCTCTGTTTTCTTGGTCCAGTGGAACCGGATCAGTGTCTTCTTGTCTGCCATCTGGAAAGGAGAAAAAAGAAAAAAGGAGAGAAAGAGAGAGAGCAAGGTCCTGTGGAGAGGAGGGTTTAGCTGCTAAAGGAGCAGCGAGGGAGCCCTGGCCTTTGTCCTTGTGGGCAAAGCCTAGCTAGGTGCAGGCGCAGGAGGAGAGAGAGGGAGGGAGCGGATAGTGCTTCCGTGTCTCGAGGAAGAAAGTAAGCACCGCGGGCAGGCCACGAGTACCTACTCCCAGCCAAGAGGCCAAGGAGGCAGAGAGAGAGAAAGGGAGAGGGGAGAGGAGAGAGCAGAGAGAGAGAACTTTGCTGCCGGATCCCACCCAGCTCAGCTGCTGCTTGGCCTTAACCCCCTAGGCTCAACCTAGGGTGATACCAGCTCAAGCGCTCTTCAGGATCTTCGATCGCCTTCTAGAACTTTGGAAAGACAAGAACTGCGGGCATGCCACTTGAACTTGATCTTAGCCAAAAGGCCGATAAAATTGGATTCCAGCTCACTGGCCCTGCAAAACTTAGTTCAAGACTTTAAACTCTCAGACACATATAGATGTATATATCCCACAACAGCAGGATATACATGGTCAGGGAGGAATAGCAGCTCCAGAATTGACTATTGCTTTGTGTCAGAGAAAATGAAAGTTGTTGGGGTCACTCTTCAGCCTGTCTTCTTCTCAGATCATCAGGCTTTAGGGTGTAGAGTGGAACTCAAGGGCGGGACTGTCTTTGGCCCAGGCCTCTGGAAACTCAACACAAAGCTGCTAGAGAACGAGTGGATTAGTATCCCGCTACAAGGAGAAACTATCACAGTGGCTGTCCTTGCAGTGTCTGTATGGGTCAGTAGGAGAGTGGTGGGAGGAGGTGAAGGTGAGGACAAAGGCCTTTTTCATGGCTGAGGGAAGGAAGGCTGCTGCCAGACGGAGAGGAGTGCTAGCCAGGAAACAGAGGCAGCTGCAGCGTCTCTACACGATGCTGCACAGTGGCTTCGATGTGCTCGAGGATATCACCCTCTTAAAAAAGGACATCCGGAGCATAGCGAAAGAAAGTAGTCGAGGAGTGCTGTTAAGTAGCTGAGTGCAGTTCTTGGAAGAAAATGAGAAGTGTACTCGCTTCTTTTTCAGGAAAGTGGTAGGCTCCAAGTCTGTCATGGAAAGTTGATGATAGTTGATGAGGAGGGAAGAGAGAGAACAGAGCCGAGTGCTATCCTCTCCTGCACCGAGGCCTTCTACTCAAGACTGTACAGCTCTACAGAGGTAAAGGATGAAGAAATTCATTTTTTTACCTCAAAGCTAGAAAACGTTTTGAGTGAAGAAGATAGGGAAGTACTTGAGAGGAATTTGACAGTAGAAATGCTGAGACAGGCTATGGAGAGCTTACAAAAGGGGAAAAATCCGGGTGCTGACGGGCTCCCTAAAGAATTTTACTGCACCTTTTGGGATCTGCTTCAGGATCCGCTACTGCTCCTATTCGAGGAAAGCTATAAGACAGAATTGCTGCCTGACTCCTTAAGAGAAGGCACTATCTCTCTCTTGTTTAAGAAAGGAGCAAAGAATGACATAAAGAACTGGAGACCCTTCAACCTGTTAGGCATGGACACTAAGATTCTGTCCAAAGCCCTTTTCCTGCTCCTACAAAATGTAGTGGCCTCACTGGTAGGGAAAGAACAGACTTGTGGGATAGCAGGACGCCTGATGAGCGACAACCTGGCCTTGTTGAGGGATGTCTGTCTGTACTCAGAGGATCGCTCCCTCCCTCTGTGCATTTTAGGTGTAGACCTAGAAAAGGCCTTTGACCGCCTAAACCGGCAGTACTTAACATCGGTACTTGAGCACATGAAGTTTGGCCCCATCATGAGAAAGTGGATTAACCTGCTGTACACAGGTAGCAACAGCAGAGTAATGGTTAATGGCAATAGATCACGCCCCTTTGAAGTCTGTTCAGGGGTGAGGCAGGGCTGCCCATTATCCCCCTTGTTATTCGTTTTGGCTATGGAGCCCTTAGCCTGTGCCTTGCGCCAGGATCAGGCCATTAATGGGATACCAGTGCCTGGAAGTGGGGGAGGAGAGGTAAAGACATCTCTATACATGGATGACGTCACCCTGCTCCTCTCTGACAATGCCTCAATTAGCAGAGCTCTGCAGTGATGTGATCGTTTCTCTTTGGCTTCCTCTGCAAAAATTAACAAATCTAAGAGTGAGATTTTTTATCAGAACTGGAAGGAGCCAAAAGAAGGACATGACCTCAGGCTGCAAGAGAAGAGAATTAAGGTCCTGGGGGTGTATTTTGGAGAAGAGATGGGAACAGTAAATTGGCAGAACAAATTGCCAATCTTAAACAAAAAACTGATGCAATGGAAGGACCGAGACCTCACCATGACAGGTAAGGTGCTGGTCATCAAAGCCGAGCTCTTGCCTGTCTTGAATTTTCTGGCTTCTACCTTCCCAATCCGACACCGTGTTGCGGCGGTGCTGAGGAGATGGATGTTTCAATTTCTATGGGGTGGGAAGCAGGAAAGAGTCAGAAGGGAAATAATGTACAGGCCGCTACCCTCAGGGGGGAAGTCTGTCCCAGATATTGCTACGAAGCTGCTGTGCATTTTCCTGGCCTCTGTGCTGAGAGGCTTTGCAACAGCACCTGCAGCGCGTACCTGGACTTATTGTGCCAGGCTCTGGGTAGGTAGGGAGGTGTTCAGAGTGTGGGGTGTCAGACCCAAGCTGGATGTCCCACTCTCTGACACATGCCCTGCAATTTATGGGACAGTTAAAAGTTTTCTAAGATCTCACCCAATTCGCCATATTCCCCTCCGAGATGTCAGCGTCCAAAAACTGGAAGATTTCGTTGCACCCCAGAACAATAGGCAGACCCCTGTGGGCATTTTAACATCAGCCCAAACAAGGAAGGTGTGGAAACACACATCCTCTAAGTTTCTGTGCAACATTCACAGAGATTTAGCCTGGAGTGTCGTCCACCAGTGCTTACCGGTACGAACTTTCTTAGTTCTTAGGCCTCACCCCCAGCCCTCGCTGCGTTAGGGTGGGCTGCGGCGAGGAGGAGACTGTGACCCATCTCCTGTGGTCCTGCTTTTTTGCCTTCTGGGCACAGTTTGAAGATTGGTTGCAAGCTCTCTCGCCCCAATTTACCCTGACCGCTGCTTTCGTCATATACGGCATCTCTCCTGTCAAACTTCCTCCTGACGTGTTTGACAGGATCTGGGCCGTGGTGAACAGTGGGAAAGACGCCCTGTGGAGAGTGAGGAACATGGGGCTGTTCAAAGGCATCGAGGTCCCAGTCAAGGCAGCAGGTAGCCTGGCCCTGTTCATCACCCGAGAGAACTATTACCTCAGAGATCTGTGGAGAGAAGGGAGGGAGGAAGCAGAAAATCTGTGGGAAATAGAGGGCATAGGTCAATATCTCAAGAAACTGTGAAAAACATTATCATGTTTAAGTAAAGATTGTGATTTGCTTCAGAAAAAATAAATTTTTGCTATGTAACTGGTACCGTGTCAAAATGTAATAAGATGTGATCATATATACTGTTTTAAGTATGTATATTAATGTAAAGCATTTGTGATGCCCTGTATTTGATTGTGTAAAGGAAATAAAAGTTCTTAAAAATCGAAATCGGTTCACCCAGAGCGAGGCTCCGCCATTGCACTCCAGCTGTGCTGACCCCTGCGAATTCCCCAAATGTGGGAATCTCGACTGCATAATTTCTGGTAGTGGGGGACTGTGTTCACGCTCTCCCCTGATGTGCTTGGTCCAATATCAGATACGGAAGAGTTACGACACCACGAGCTGCGATAGGATCCTAGTTCGAAAGGAGTCGATGCCACTGCTGGTTCCCGGTTTCTTTTAGTTAGAGGTCCGGAGAAGCATCTCAAGCTGGTTACACTTCTCCTTCCGGACATTCATTCCCTTTTCAAAGTCAGTCGTTTTGCTGTGGTCTGCATTATTTAGGCTGATTATCGAGGTTAGCCTTTATTTGGTCATGGGGGCCTCAGTACTGTGTGCTAATTCTAAAGACAGTTTCACCTGTTTTCTGATTGCTAGGTTCTGTACCAGTGCAGACATGTCAAATAGTGAATGGCTGTACCTCTATTGTATCCGTGCTCAATGAATGAAACCAGTAATAAATGAATATATTGTAGCATTTATAGGTTCTTTTCAGAACAAAAGACCAGTAGAGACGCAATTAACAAACCAAGCGCTAGCTTTATTAACAACCACACAAAACCAAACACAGAATATACACGCACATGAGGAGACGGAACACGTACACATCTTTATGGTGGTAATTACTTAACAACACGTTATACTCTTATAAGACTACACAGGGCGCTAGAAATACTAGGACATTATTTACACAGGTAGGGTCAGCCGCTGGTCATCGTGCCGTGACCCTCAGACTCTCCCCGGCTACCACTCCCAGCATGCCCAGCGGTACTACGAGGGCCTAGGGGCGCTTCCTCCTCACCACCAGGCGAGGGTGTTACACTGCCCCCACCTGAAGCGTCTGGCGTCTCGCCGACGTCGAACACCCCCCTCAGGCTGTACTCGTACTCGGCTAACTGCTGCGGAACCCTGCGTGAGCGCCCGCTGCGCCGCGGTGATGGCTGGCGACCCATGGACGCCCCACTATCGGCCGGCTCAAGCCCCGGCTGCTCCTCTAGAGGCTCCCTACACGGCTCCTCCTCCCGGGCCCGGTAGGGGGCCAGGCGGTCTCAGTGCAGGACCACCACTCTCCCCCGTGTTCGCAACCGGACACGGTAGCAGACCTCGCCCACCACCCCGAGTACCTCAGCGGGCCCCTCCCACGACGGCGCCATCTTAGGGCTGAGGCCTTTGCGGCGGCGCGGGTTGTACACTCAAACCGAGTCCCCGGGCTGGAAGGCAGGCCCCCTGCAGTGCAGGTCGTAGTACCGCTTCTGCCGGACCCCCGCCTGTGTCAGGTGGGTCCGTGCAAAGCTGTGCACCCGCTGCATCCGCTGCCGCAGGTCCCACTCGTAGTCCGGTCCAGCCGGTGGTGCCGACCCGTCTCCGGGCGGCGGGCCGAAGACCAGGTCCACCGGGGTTCGCATTTCCCGGCCCAGCATGAGCGAGGCCGGGGTGCACCCGGTGGATTCCTGGACCGCGGTCCTATACGCCCAGAGCGCAAGGGGGAGGTGGCGGTCCCAGTCCCGTTGGTGTAGGGACACCAGGGTGGCCAGCTGGGTGGCGAGCGTCCGATTAAACCGCTCCACCAACCCGTCGCTCTGGGGATGCAGCGGTGTGGTCCGCGTCTTAGTGATCCCCAGGCGCTGGCACACTCTGGCGAAGACCTGGGACTCGAAGTTACGCCCCTGGTCACTGTGTAACTCCTCCGGCACCCCCAGCCTGGCAAACATCCCCTCCAGCAGTGCATCGGCCACCGTGGGGGCACTCTGATCCAGGAGGGCGTAGGCCTCCGGCCACTTCGTAAAATAATCCATGGCCACCAAGACGTAGCGGTTCCCGGCCTCGGTGCGCCGAAACGGGCCCAAAACTTCCACCCCCACCCGCTCCATAGGAGCCCCCACCTGGTGTTGTTGGAGGGGGGCCCGAGAGCGCTCGGGGGGACCCTTCTGCGCCACGCACACCGCACACGTTCGGCAGTACCGCTGCACGTCTCTGTGGCAATGGCCTCGGAGACGCTGCAGGGTTTTTTTACCGCCGAAGTGCCCAACGCCCGGCTGGCCGTGCACCGCGGCCTCGCAGGGGCGCCGCGAGAGAGCGAGACCCCGCACGGTGCACGACAGTGAAGTCGTACTCCTGCAGGATCTCTATCCATCGCGCCATCTGCCCCTTCGGCTCCTTAAAATGGAGCAGCCAGGTGAGGGACACATGGTCGGTCCTCAACCGGAACCGGGTCCCGAACAGGTACGGCCTGAAGTGGTGGACCGCCGCCATCACCGCCAGCAGCTCGCGACGGGTCACGCAGTAGTTCCGTTCAGCCCTAGTCAAAGCCCGACTATAGTAAGCCACTACGCGCTCCCCATCCGGCCCCTCCTGCGCCAACACCGCACCCACCCCCGAGTCACTCGCGTCGGTGTCGAGAACATACGGCAACCGCGGGTCGGGGTAGGCCAGCACGGGGGCCCCCACCAGAGCTTCACCGGCCGAAGGCAGTCTCACAGCCCGAGTCCCAGTCGAAACGGCGGCCCTTGTCGGTTAGGCGGTGCAGCGGGGCAGCGATGCTGGCAAAGTCCCGGACGAACCCCAGTACGAGTACGAGGCCAACCCCAGAAAACTGCGGAGCTCCGTGACGGTGCGTGGAGTCGGCCAGTCCCTCACTGCGGCGACCTTACCTGGGTCCGTAGCACGGCGGATGCAGGCCAGCACCGCCTGGAGGTTCGTCAAGGCCTGGTCTAAGCCCCGGGCATGAAGTATCGGAGTCTAGGGCGTCATCTATCCTCGGCAGGGGGTAGGAATCTTTCCGGGTGACCTCGTTCAGCTTGCGGTAGTTGACGCAGAACCTCCACGAGCCGTCTTTTTTGTTTACCAGTACAGCTGGCGCCGACCACGGGCTCGCGGAGGGCTCAATCACCCCCGCTGCGGCCATCTCCCGGATCTTTTCCTCGGCGGCGGTCCGCTTGGCGTGAACCATGCGTCCCGGTGGGATGCGGATGGGCCGAGCGTCGCCGGTGTTGATCTTATGTTGGACCAGGGCAGTGCGGGTGCAGTCCTCATCTCTCGCCGCAAAGAGATCCTTGTTCTGGGTGAGTAGCTCCTGGAGCCGCTGCAGCTGGTCTTGATCGAGGCCCTCGCAGCTCCGTTGGTAGAGATCCTCAACGGCGCGCCTCTCTTCCACGCAACCTTCGGCCCCCGCCGCCGCCGCTTTGTCTGGCCCCCCGGCTGACTCGGGAGCAGGATCTGGCACGCTCGCTCCCCGGCTCACAGGCCTGGTCTGCCCCGGCGACTGCCGCCGCCGCCGCCGCCACCGCCACTGCCTCTTTTTCTCCCGGCTCCGGCAAGCCCGCGTCCCTCGGCCTTCGCCGGGCCTGCCCTCCACCAGGTGCAGTCCCTCCCCCTGCCACACCAACTCCTGCCGGCTCAAGTCCAAACTGGCCCCCACTCGCTGCAGTACGTCCAGTCCCAGAATGCAGTCCTCCTGGATGGGTGCGAGGTAGCAGGGGTGGCGCACCATGGCTGCACCTAGACGGAAGGCAAGCACCTGTTTCCCCCTGACTGCAGCGAGCTGTCCCGTCACGGTCCTTAGCCGCAGGCTGGAGGCCTCCCATCCTGGGGGGTTGGTGCCCTCGGTGTCGGGGAGGTTACCGATGAACCAGTGTCGAGTAGGGCCAGGCAGGGTTGGTCCTCGATTTTGCAGTGGAGGTACAGGCCCCGGCTACAGCCGACTCGCCCCACGGTGGCGTGAGGGGCACCGGTCTTAACATCGCTCTCCGGAGCGGGGGTTGAGGTGTTCAAGGGGCGGCCTTCCCCACGCTGAGCCGCCCCGTTCCCGTTTCCCGACGCCGATCGAGGAGTGCGAGGTTCGGGTGCCCGGCAGAACCGGGCTCGGTGTCCCCTCTTCCCGCAGCGGTTGCAAATCAGCGTGCGGGGCTGTTCCGCGGGGGTCGCTGCCCGGGCTGGCTCCTCTTCCCCCTCGCTGGATCCCTCCGTCGCCGTCTCGGTCAGCCGGCAGGGCGCACTGCGTCTGCTGGCACTTCCAGTCACCCCGAACAAGGCCTCAGCCCGTGTAGCAAGGGCCAAGGCCTGCTCCAGCGATGTTGGCGCGGCCAGCTGCACGTGGCGCCGCAGCTCCTCGGGTGAGAGGGCCTTGAGAAAAGCCTGGAGAGCCATCTCCCGCTGCGCCTCCCGGAGGAAAGTTGGGTATCCTCGGCGGGCGAGGAACGCGACATCAGCGGCAACCGGGCCCAGTCGCTCTCCTGGTCGGCGCCGCCGCAGGGCCAGCCTCTCCCGCATCAAGTCCGGCGCCTCCTCCACATCGAAGCGCAGCTGGAGAGCTGCTGCCAGCGCCACGTATTCACCTCTGTCCTCCTCCGGGACATCCAAGAGCACCTGGCAGGCCGCTCCTTCCATCTCCGCCTGGCTCCAGCCATTCGTCCGGGCCGCGAGCTGGAACTGCGCCTCGTAGATTTCCCACGGCGCTTCCCCATTGTAGCGAACTGGTCGCACCCGCGCCGATGGGTGTGGGAATCGCTGATCGGCTCCGGCAGGGAGAGTATCTTCTATCTGGGGTGCCCGCTGACCAGGAGTAGCGGCCAGTCGCCCCAATTCTACCCGCAGAACCACTATTGAATAGCCCTGGTAAGGGCTGTGGCCACCTGTCGCACCCAGGAGTTGCTCAGGCTCCCTATGTGCGCTGCCGATGGGTCTTGTTTCTTCCAGCGTCAGCCGGAGCTTATCAGAATCAGGTAGTGTCTGCCACGAGTTGTCCATTCTGCCCACTTCTGACACCAATGTAGCGTTTGCAGGTTCTTTTCAGAACAAGGACAAGTGGAGACACGATTAACAAACAAGCATTAGCTTTATTCGTTTACAACCACACAAAACCAAACACAGGATCTACACACACATGAGGAGACTGACGGAACACGTACACATATTTAGGGTGGTAATTACCTAACAACACACTATACTTTTACAGGACTACACAGAGCACAAGAATTACTAGGACATTATTTACACAGGTAGGGTCAGCCGCTGGTCATCGTGCTGACCCTCAGACTCTCCCCGGCTACCACTCCCAGCATGCCCAGCGGTACTACGAGCGCACAGGGGTCTCAGACTCCTGTTCTACCAGGACTGTGCACCTGACAGCTACATCTGCAAAGTTGTTCCCTCGAGTTACTGGAAACATTTCTTTATTATGTGATTTATACTTTACCACAGCTACTTCAGTCAGTAGCTGCAAAGCTTCTAACAGTTCAGAGAAAAACCCAGCATTCTTGATTGGAGTCCCTTCCATGTTGGGGAAATCCCTATTCCTTCACTGCCATCCAAAATTGTGGCATACACCAAATGTATATATACAGTCTATATAAATTGCAACAATTTTCCATTTAGCATATTTACAAGTTTCAATTAAATATTTTCATTCGGTCTGCTAGTTCTGCACCAGATTATTCACAGTTTATACAGCCAGGCAGGTAGCCTGCACAACACATAAACATGGCCCCTTGGCCACCGCGTCAAGGGGTCCTGAATAATAATAACCCACCAGACGATGCCTATCTCCATGCTCCTGCACCAGCACAACGGCTCACAACCCATTTCTTTCACTTACAGACAGATCACATACAGATGATCAGTCTGAGGGAATACAGTCCAGGGCCAGTGTCTGCAAGAAAGCTTGTTTCAAAACATCAAAAACGGTTTCTGCTGCAGGGGTCAAGGCAATTTTGTCTTTAGACTGCACTACCCCCCTTAAACCAATACGTCACTGGACAAGCTCGTTCTGAGAAGGCATTCACCCTGGCTTTATCATGCAGTTGGTTTTATACTCCTTTTTTTCCTCTTTAGATCCAATACTTGGAGTAGCCGGCCTTATGGATTCCGTAATTAGGTAAAACAATCACAATATCACATAACTCTATTGAGTTAGTTTACATAAATGCTATTTCATGCAGTAATTCCTTATAAAATGCTGCAGTCTGGGCCTAAAATAGGTCTGGGGTGTCCCCCACCCACATCAGTAGTTGAAACTGTACATCTTTTTCCAAGCAGACTGTGACAGCTTATATTTGCTTTAAACACAACCCTTGCACCCCTTCTCCTGTAGCCTCCTGTTACCCGTTAGAAAACGTTATATCACATCTTTGTGCTGTTTTAGTCTAAAAACAGGACAGCTGTGCTCCTGTGACCCCCAGTTACTGCACACTGTAAGATTATTTCACTTTTATTTAAATCCTGAGATAAATTTAGGAAGGCTACAGAGGGGTTTACTAGATTAAAGTTCACACACGGCTCTCGTTTCAGCTTCTGACAAGTTCTTTAATTGTGAAATCAAGCCTCTTTCTTACAATTTCTCCAAAAAACACCTTTTTTTTAGTAACTGTACACCAGCTTATTAGTAGTTTTGTCTTTGGGGTTTTATATCTCGGTATAACATTAAAGTCGTACAATAATTTCAACAAACTGGCGGCTCCCTTTTCTCCTCCTTGGGAGTCTTTTTACCTCCCATTTGCAGCGCTCGTACTTTTGCATGCATGCTTCGCGAGTTATTAAATCAAATCTGTCTCCGCTGTCCGTAATATCAGGAAAGCATAGTTGTACATTCTTGGCAACATCAGGTTTTAACCCACTCAAGTAAATTTGTTTTATTACTGTGGAAGTATCTTCATTCACTTCCTTCTCATCGGCTAACCCCGAGTATACTATCCATAAAGCTATAAACCTTTCTGTAAAATCTGAAACATCCTCACTTCCTTCTGCTGACATGCTGTCTAATCAGTTTTCGGTGGGTAATGCTCTTTCAAAAATCTCCACACTAATTCCCACCCTTCTCCTAGATTCTCTCTTAAGGCGTTCTATTTCTTCTTTTGGTGTTTCTTTTTCTGCATATATAACTTCGTTTCGTTAAGCCATTGCTTTTAGCTTTTCCATCAGAGATTTTTGTGTCTCATCTATGATATTCTGTTGAATTCTCAAATATTCCTCTAAATATTGTTTATTTTTATCCAAATGTTCATACACTTTTCTACATTCCTGTTCAGCCTAAATTCCGTCCGACATATTTCTTTGTTTCACATTGGATTAATCAAAATTCTTTTTTTCTTCACACCAAACCATTTTCACTTCTCCCACGCGCCCCGCGGAACCCCCCAGTCGAGACAAACTGACGAACTATCACAATTCGGGAACACGGACCAGGTTCCAAATCCTGGCTTTAAACACACAGTTGAATCGAGTTACCATTTTCGGCTCTTCTGTGAGTACAGTTCTAGTTACTACCTTCAGCCGTACTGCAGTCGTGTACCAGGATGCAACACCTGGATTGTTTCGCACGGGCAGGGCGAGACGCTATTCCTTCAGCAATCCCTTTTTTTCTACCCCACCTTCACAAAACAGGCATCTAAAAACACATACACCATTAACTCATTTTTCTGTTGTACTTGCTTCAGCACCACAGCAACATGGAGAGGACAAGGGACTTTTTAGAAAAGAGGAGTCCTTACCTCTTTTTAGAAGCGGCCGCCTAACTTTTCCTCTCCATGTCCGTGTGGTTTAATTTAGATGGATACTTCTTCATCATTTGGGTCACATATTCGCCAATCTGCCTCCTCCTTTTTAGAGGACGTTGTAAACCTTTAGGAACAATATAATCTAGCAACAAGGTTATGTCACTGTAATTAGGCTTAAGACAATCAAGAACAAGGCTTGCCTTTCTTCGAAATTCTTTACGGTCATCAGGCAATTTAGGAAAAGACTTAACTAATGCAAATAATTCACTAGGAGACCAATGTCAATGTACATAAGCTGGAGTTCCTTCTGGACCTGTAAAAGTGCACATTGGCATTTCACGAACAAGTGAAAAGGCTTTGGCTCCGGACCGCTTTCTAGTTTCGGTGGAGACTTTTTCTTTTTAGAAGGCATGGCCATGACTTTAGCTGCAGCTTGCTGTTCTTTAGTTTCAAGACTAGTCTTTTTTGAAGCTTCCCATTATTTCTGTGATTCCTCTTTCCATTACATAAGTTTTCCAATTCACTTTCTTTCCGTTCTTCTCCTTCTCTTCTAAGTTTCCCCTTCTTCAGAAAACTTCTTTTTCCTAATTCAACTTTCCTCTGTCCATTCTGATTCACTTACAAAGATCCTTCATAGTTATGGGCCCCTAATTATCATATATAAATTATGTGCAGGTTCCCTTACACCTATTACCCTAGCTTTACAGTTCATGAACATAAAACATTTTTTTTTACTCTAACCCAGGCTATAATTGTTTCTCTGAATTTGTCGTACATGTACTTTTGCTGGACTGCTCGGTCCCATTTTCATCTTTGAATTTTAATTTCCCATTTTTACCGATCGGTGCCTTACTTAGAACCTTATCACATCAACTACTCCGCAGAGCAAAAACCACACGTCTGTGTTAAGATAAGTTCTTTATATGAGTCCCAGACTCATCAAACCTGCGTGAGAACACCCCTGTGGCTCGCTTCTCAAACTATTAATTTTTAAGGATCACTTACTGGCGTCAGACAGCTGCCAATTCTCCAGACGCGTCTCTGGAAGGATAAACAATTTATCCTCTGAGGTTCGTCCAATTTTGCTAAAATTGTCAGGGTCCAGATGGAGTTTCAGCAGCCGTTCGCGTTCAGGTTTCTGATCCTGGACGAGCCCCCAAATTGTCATGGAACTATCAAGAAGCCACAAGAGAGAGTTCTCACCTGAGTAAGGTCTTTATTTCAATATTGCAAGCTCTGCTGCCACTTCGCAAAGTGCAACCAGAGACTCAATTTGTTACAAGCAGTACAGGGTTTTTAAAAGATGTTGCACTGTAAAAAAGCTAAGCGCTTTGTCCTTTCTAAAAGTTCCCCTTTCCCTAAGAGGAAACAGATTACATCAAAAAGCGAGAGAAGAGGCACTAGATTTGTTATTCAAAGCTAATCAGTTACTTTCAGCTAATTCTAACGACCCAGAAAGCATATATTGTTTTGGTAAATTGTCTTCTAAAGTAACCTAAACAGTGTACTTTGTTGATGCACTGTTTTCTAAAATTCTGCACGTACTGTAGCAAAGCATTTACATCCTTGAAATATATTATCTTAAAGCACCAATATATTTTTTGCAAAGCTCTCTACATTTTAAGAATGAATTTACTTATTAGATTTCCACTTCAAGACTTGTTCGGCTGGCGTTCTGGGAGTCGCGTTTATCAGAATTGTATTGAAATCGTTTCCCACAGAGCTCAAATGTCACAGCACAGCGATCCTCTATAGCGCCCTTTCTCCCGCAGCTCCGTCCTCATTGGAAGGAAGCAAGAGTGAAAGGCTGAAGTGAAATTGAGCGGGGACGAAGGCACTGAAGAGAGAGAACGTGGGAAGAAGAGAAAAACGCAAGGGAAAAAAAGCAGCGTCGTAAAAGAGGTGACGGAGCTGTCCTCTCAATAAGAAGGGTGCCAGCGAGCCTTGCTCTCGCTTACGGCCACACCCCCTTGAGCACGCCTGATATCGTCTGATCTCGGAAGCTAAACAGGGATGGGCCTGGTTAGTACTTGGATGGGAGATCGCCTGGGAATACCAGGTGCTGTAAGCTTTTAAGCGCAGGAGGCGCTCGCTCGCTCATTCCCCTGTTCACACGTGCAGTGCGGCTTTTCCACAGCTTTTCTTGCTTACGGCCACACCCCCTTGAGTTCGCCTGATCTCGGAAGCTAAACAGGGATGGGCCTGGTTAGTACTTGGATGGGAGACCGCCTGGGAATACCAGGTGCTGTAAGCTTTTAAGCGCAGGAGGCGCCCTATCCCCGCTCGCTCGCTCATTCCCCTGTTCACACGTGCAGTGCGGCTTGTCCGTCTGTTTATTTGTCAGCTGTGGCGAGACACGGGTGCTTGTGTATTAGCGTGAGCGTTTTTTATTCTGATCATGAACAGTTTTACAAGTCCGCAAAGGATCGAGGAAAGGTTTATCGCCAGCTGAAAAGAGACACCACGCTTCGGCTGTGGAGACTTGTTCGGCTGGCGTTCGGGGAGTCGCGTTTTTCAGAATTGTATTTAGATCGTTTTCCACAGAGCTCAAATGTCAAAGCACAGCAGCAGCTCTCCACAGCGATCCTCTATAGCGCCCTTTCTCCCGCAGCTCCGTCCTCATTGGAAGGAAGCAAGAGTGAAAGGCTGAAGTGAAATAGAGCGGGGACGAAGGCAGTGAAGAGAGAACGTGGGAAGAAGAGAAAAACGCAAGGGAAAAAAAGCAGCGTCGTAAAAGAGGTGACGGAGCTGTCCTCTCTATAAGAGGGGTGCCAGCGAGCCTTGCCCTCGTTTATGGCCACCCCCCCTTGAGCACACCTGATCTCGTCTGATCATGGAAACTAAACAGGGATGGGTCTGGTTAGTACTTGGATGGGAGACCGCCTGGGAATACCAGGTGCTGTAAGCTTTTAACCGGGGTAAAGTTAGCTTGAAGTTCGAAAACGATTTTGCCACGCCTGTAGCGTTTACACGAAACCTCTTAGAATCGCGAGAATACTTGCTTTGTGCATAAAATACATTGTGAATGCTTTCTCAGCCTTTACTTTTTCGTTTATATTACATTTTTTGGACCAAGCACGAATATTCTTTTGTCCATATCTTCGCAACGGAAGCACAGAACGCCTTCAAACCAAATGCATTTTAAAGACCACGACGTGGATATTTCCACAGCCTCTACATCAAAGTATCAGTGAGCTAATTATCTTTTTTTAAACCTCCGGTTTTTCATCGATGCGTAATTACGCACTAACTGGAACACAGGGGACCGCTGTATTCACAAGTTCACAACGCGAGAAATACTGTTCAATACGGCTTCATGCGAAAAACCCGTATATGACCATAGGCAACAGAATAGCGCAGTCTCCAATTACTCAGACTGTAAGCACGGGAATAAAGCTTTGTCTGATTTCTGAAACCCTTCCTTTACGTCCTGTTTTCATTCAGGTAAGAGTCAACTATATGCACAATACTACTGACAGCAGGAAGATTAAAATATTCTTTACTCAGCAGCTTATTAAAAACAGCTCCCATGATGTTCAAACCGATTTTTTACACAGAACACTGACACAGCTTTGCGTTCTGAATCTCTTTTTCTCGTGTGTTTATTTAATGTAAACACAATGCTGCAAGTAAGTGTTTTGCACACTAAGCAGAGAGCGATGTCTTCCTCGTTAGTATAGTGGCAAGTATCCCCACCTGTCACGCGGGAGACCAGGGTACATCAGGACGCGCATTGAAGTGAAAGCAGGATGCGCTGCGACATCCACTGTGCAGATCCCGCCACACAAAGAGGTGAGTGGGTCTGTTCGATCACAGCGCTAGGCGAATCCCCAAACAGTGTGAGTGGCAACAAACGAAACGGGCCTGTTTCCGCCCGGTTTCGATCCGGGGAAATCGGGCCCAGTAGTGGCGGGATCTGTACAGTGCATGTCGCAGCACTTCAATGTGCTTCCTAATGTCCTACCCCGAGAACAGAAAAGACAGCATCCACAGCAACAACAGCTCAGGTCTCTGCACAGGAGCTAAGCTGCCCCCATCTCCTCTGCTCTGCGGCTCCTGCGGAGTGGAGTCCTGCCTGGAGCCGTGTTTGCAGGCGGCGGCTCCCCGCGCCCTGTCTGTGCGTCGTGTCCAAGAGCTCCTGGGAGGAAGAGAGAGCCCTCCCACTCGGGGGCTTTTCCACGGTCTGTGTGAGGAGGGGCGGGTGTGTCCAGTAGCTTATCGAGCGGAAGCCTGGGGCGGCGGAGAGCTGTGATCGTGCAGACCTTGAGGTGTCACCTCTTTGTCTGCTTTCCCGCCCCCCCTCCGCCCAAGCTCTGCTCCAAAGTAGCCCGGCAACCCCTCACACCTGCACGTGTCACAACCTAAGGTGCGGTCATGAGACACCCATGGGGTGTCGTTCTGTTCTTGCTAATTGTTTCCTGCCCGTCGCAGGCAGGAGTCCATGCGAGGAAGATGCGCTGGACAGAGCTCAGAGGGTGCAGCTGGGTGGCTTTCCTTCTGAGTGACGTTCCTGCAACACTCTCCCGCTACTCTTGGTGCGCTCATGCCACAACACAGGAAGGCTGGAGCAGGTGGCTGTGGGCTCTGCGCACTGCCGAAATAGCTCAGTTGGGAGAGCTTTAGACTGAAGATCTAAAAGTCTCTGGGTCGATTCCGAGTTTCGGCATTTTGTTTCATCGCGCCCTATGTTCCTCTCTCCAGCGCCACCTGCCTAAAGTGACGCGTCCCTTTCTCAGCCCGAAAACGCAAGCGAGACACCAGCAGCGGTCCCTGCAGGTTTCCGTAGTGTAGCGGCTATCACGTTCGCCTAACCTGCGAAAGGTACCCGGTTCGAGACTGGGCAGAAACCGCCTCGTTTTGCACGCTCCTGTACTTCAAAGAGGTTTTGAGCGACCGGTCATTTGTTGCCAATGTATTTCCGGTGCCTTCATGCACTCTTGTACCAAACGCACGTTCCTTCTGTACACGGAGCCGATCATTTGCAATTGGGCTGTGCCGACAGACCAGGACGAGCTCTGTCGGCTCAAAAGCAGCGCAGGACCTGCAAGAACAACAGAAAGATTAGCATCCAGCGGGGGCCTCTTAGTGAGCCCAACAGCTCATCAAGAATCGGCTCCAGCATCAGGGCTGGGCGCATTGTTCCATTCTCCGCCCACTCTCGGTGTAAACAAGTCCCTCCTGGTCTCTGCTTGAAATGCACTTTCCTGCGTTTGCTTTGGTGTAACTGGCTTCCCCTGCATGGGCGAATGTGACGAAGATCCTTAGTAAGTCATTGAAGAAAACCGAGAAGAGGTCGGAGTGGCCTCTGTCGTTCATCAACGATCCAGTCAGGCAGTACTCCTCTGTAAAGCGCCGTTCGTTCACATCGATTGGCTTTTTTTTGCCTTCATTCGTGCGAGTAGTAAAAGCAGACGCCCCTATTCTGCCGTGACCCGGATTCGAACCGGGGTTGTTGCGGCCACAACGCAAAGTACTGACCACTATACGATCACAGCGAGTTACCGAGACACACGCGGCAGGGCGGAAAGGGCTGTGCTCTCTTCGTGTGACATAATTCGGAAAAGTCCTGACGTTGCATTTCAACTGAGCCCCAGTATACATCGAGTATACATCGACCCTTCGACACTCTGAGTGACAACTCTCTTGCGTGTTTTCTCATATTTATGTAGTTTGCTTGCATGATGCCGGGAACAGCATGGTTGTTCGCTGCCATATAGTCTAGCAGTTAGGGTTCCTGGTTTTCACCCAGGCGGTTCGACTCGGTTTTGCCTCCTGCTTTCCAAAAGATCAGCACCGTGTACGAAAGAGCCGCATTAAAACTACTCGAACGTGCAAAACGTGCGAGAAGAGGGGGCGCTTGTTTCCAACCGAAACTTCTCGCGTGTGAGACGAGCTGATCATCGCTGTGGGAGGGTTACTCTGGTAGACAGGGCTGACCTTCGGCAATAGGATTTATAGTCTCCAAGATGATATTTGCACTTTCTGGAGAGGCGATTTTCTCCACTTCAGTAGCCCGATTTCGTCGATTGCGTGGAGAGGGCTGTAGAATGTGGCGCCGCCTTTCCTGCTTCGTCCATGACAGGCGTGCTGGTCTCTGGAGAGAGAGCACGGTCCATCAGCGCACTCCAATAAAGGCACTGGAAGCAGCTGAATCGCATTGGCGAAGCTCAGCGCTGGGCCGCTGGGCACGTCTTCTCACCGTTTCCGTAGTGTAGTGGTTATCACGTTCGCCTCACACGCGAAAGGTCCCCGGTTCGAAACCGGGCGGAAACGGGAATCTTTTGTCGCCAGGCACAAAAGGGGATTGGGGATTCGCCTAGCGCTGTGATCAAACAGACCCACTCACCTCTTAGTGTGGCGGGATCTGCACAGTGCATGTCACAGCGCATCCTGCTTTCACTTCAATGCGCGTCCTGATGTACCCCAGTCTCCCGCGTGACAGGTGGGGACAGGTGACAGGTCCTATACTAACGAGGAAGACATCGCTCTCTCCGACCCCCGGCATCGTGTCCCGACCCACCGTGCTGGAAGCCGACGCGTGCTGTGATTCCTTTACGGAGCAGAAATGACAACCAAGGAGCCGAGAGATCATTTCAGCATTTCGCGTCTGAACGGAAAACACAAACGACCAACTCGGAATGACTTGCCTTTGACGCTTCTCAAAGCGTTCTTTGTGCATCGAACAGACCCACTCACCTCTTAGTGTGGCGGGATCTGCACAGTGCATGTCGCAGCGCTTCCTGCTTTCACTTCAATGTGCTTCCTGATGTCGAGTCGTGTGCCGTGCGGAGGCTCTGAAAGCGAGAGCAATGAAAAGGTGCACGACGCTGTGAAAGAAAACAGAGAAGTGAAAGGCAGTCATTTTTCTAAGGAGGTGAAAGAAAAGCTACTCCCCGTCGGGGAATCGAACCCCGGTCTCCCGCGTGACAGGCGGGGATACTTGCCACTATACTAACGAGGAAGACATCGCTCTCTCCAACCCCCGGCTTCGTGTCCCGACCCAGCATGCTGGAAGCCGACGCGTGCTGTGATCCCTTTACGGAGCAGAAATGACAACCGAGGAGCCGAGAGATCATTTCAGCATTTCGCGTCTGAACGGAAAACACAAACGACCAACTCGGAATGACTTGCCTTTGACGCTTTTCAAAGCGTTCTTTGTGCACGACGACTGCGCCGCCTAGCAGATACAAATGGGCTGTACAACTTTGAACTAGCAAATGGAAGAGGGCTAAGCCCCCTCTCCTTTAGCCCAGGTTCGATCTGTCTCCCAGAATCACCAGGGCGCACACACACACACACACCCGTGCCGTTGAAGTGCTCTGCTTCATTTCTAAGGGCAACTCAACATTCACTCCTACCCCGAGTGCAGAAAAGACAGCATCCACAGCAACAACAGCTCAGGTCTCTGCACGGGAGCTAAGCTGCCCTCATCTCCTCTGCTCTGCGGCTCCTGCGGAGTGGAGTCCTGCCTGGAGCCGTGTTTGCAGGCGGCGGCTCCCCGCGCCCTGTCTGGGCGTCGTGTCCAAGAGCTCCTGGGAGGAAGAGAGAGCCCTCCCACTCGGGGGCTTTTCCACGGTCTGTGTGAGGAGGGGCGGGTGTGTCCAGTAGCTTATCGAGCGGAAGCCTGGGGCGGCGGAGAGCTGTGATCGTGCAGACCTTGAGGTGTCACCTCTTTGTCTGCTTTCCCGCCCCCCCTCCGCCCAAGCTCTGCTCCAAAGTAGCCCGGCAACCCCTCACACCTGCACGTGTCACAACCTAAGGTGCGGTCATGAGACACCCATGGGGTGTCGTTCTGTTCTTGCTAATTGTTTCCTGCCCGTCGCAGGCAGGAGTCCATGCGAGGAAGATGCGCTGGACAGAGCTCAGAGGGCGCAGCTGGGTGGCTTTCCTTCTGAGTGACGTTCCTGCAACACCCTCCCGCTACTCTTGGTGCGCTCATGCCACAACACAGGAAGGCTGGAGCAGGTGGCTGTGGGCTTTGCGCACCGCCGAAATAGCTCAGTTGGGAGAGCGTTAGACAATTATCAACCCCCCATGACGAGGCAATATTTCATACCTTTGTTTCTTTGTGGGTTCAAAGTTCTGTCCTGTCGTTTCACACGTAACGTTTTGGTAGTTATCTCAATTTTCCTTTGCAATTATCTCCAAGATCATCATCAACTTTTTGTAAAACGCTACGCACAACTGATATTTAAAGAAAGTCCTGTACCAAAACGTCTTCGTAGGGAAAGACAACTTTTTTTTCCTTACGTCAGTCGCTACACGGTTACTCTTAAAATCCATTCATCGCCTTTAAAAAAAAGTTTCGTTTTTTATTGTGGTTCACTGACATTTCTGTCACAATTCTGAGGGACCCCAAATAAAATTCACTTGCCGGTATAAAGACGCCGGCGAGGATAAGACAGGTATCGAGCCACCTGCATATTTAGCGGCCGTTTAAAATAAAAAAATGGCGTGTAATGTTGCGAAGGGCTACTGTTTTTTTTATAGTTTGTCGATTGTAAGGGACGTGGGCCGCGACAGAAATACTGGACGGGGTGGGAAAAGGTTTATTGATGGTTTATTGTACCGCAACGGTCACAATTGACTCACCAGCAAAGATGGCGCCGAGGACACATCGACTCCCTCCCGCCCTGCCTCGACGCCAAACCGCCAAACCGCCGGTACGCGGGGGCGGGCGCCGGACATAGACGTCATAAACCCTTCCGAGGCGCAGGAATTATAGATCACTGTAATTTCTTCAAGACCCGGGTTAGGGACAGTGTGCCCTCCGTGAGAGTCTTCTGAGGAAGCCAGTGTCTCATGGGTGTCCAGGCTGGGTACCATCTGTCCATCACAGGACACACAGACACACACACTCACACATCCTGGACGGGACACCAGTCCATCACAGGACACACACACACTCACACACCCTGGACAGGACACCAGTCACTCACAGGACACACAGACACACTCACACACCCTGGACAGGACACCAGTCCATCACATGACACACACACTCACTCACACACCCTGGACAGGACAGCAGTCCATCACAGGACACACACACACACCAGGGCCAGTTTTCCCAGAAGCCAATTAGCCCAAAAGCCTGTCTTTGGACCCGGAGAACACAGGGAGAACATGCAGACTCCACACAGACAGTCCCCCCCCCCCCCGGGTCCAGACCCGAGCCCGGAGCCCCCCCGCGCTGAACCCCTCCGTACAGAGAACGCGGCGCCGGTGCCGACGACGAGCGGGACGCCCCCCCCCCCCCGAAAGCCCCTCGACGTCGGGGCCGCGGCCCGCCCCGGCGACAGCGCCCCCCGATCCGGCAGGCGGCCGGTCTCCCGCAGGGAGAAGACGATGAAGCAGCTGGGGAAAGTGTCTTCTGTCCGAGGTAGGAGCAGCAGGGCTGGGCGTTTTGTTGGAGCGAAGTCCCCCTCCAGATAACCCATGAACCCCGTCTCTACTGTCACTCCAGTCAGGACAGGAGGCTCTACTGTACACAGAAGGGGGTGGGGGTGGGGAACAAGCTACCCAGGCCTGTGGTTGAAGCCGATACCCCGGCTTCTCTCCAGACACAGCTGGGTGAGCTCCTCCAGTCAGGACAGGGGGCTCTACTGTACACAGAGGGTGGTGGAGGTGGGGAACAAGCCGCCCAGCCCTGTGGTTGAAGCCGATACCCCGGCTTCTCTCCAGACACAGCTGGGTGAGCTCCTCCAGTCAGGACAGGAGGCTCTACTGTACACAGAGGGTGGTGGAGGTGGGGAACAAGCCGCCCAGACCTGTGGTTGAAGCCGATACCCTGGCTTCTCTCCAGACACAGCTGGGTGAGCTCTTCCAGTCAGGACAGGGGGCTCTACTGTACACAGAGGGTGGGGGGGGGGGTGTGGAACAACTCTTGGGGCATTCTTGTTGTGAAAGGTGCTATATAAAAAACCTGAATTGAAATTGCATCTTACAGGTTTGGGTTTTTCGGAGATCTTGTCAGAGATCTTGTCTGACGTGCCCGTTTAAAAAATGTGACGGTACTCCTCACGTCCGAGCGCCGCCGGTCCGTGACGTAACGTATCCTTACACAACCATGACGGTTTCATCATGGACACCACGAAAGCCCGAAAAGTGGTTGACGTTTTAATTTGGCAACGCCACGATGGATCCCAGTTTTTTTTTATCTTGGAGGCCAAAGAGGACAAAAAAGGAAACGTCCGGAGGTGGATCGATGGTCATCTCTGCGCTTGTTCTGATGTTCTGGAAAAAACAAAACAAAAAAAAACGGCTCGCTTGCCCGGTCGTGTAGTGTTTCCACACCCCACGCAAATCAACTTCTCTTCGCCCCCGGGGGCTCGTCGCCCGCCGCACCCCTCTCACGTGATAGGGGCTTCCCCCGGCTGTGACGTACTTACCCTACCCCCTTCGGCCAACGTCATACCGAAGATCGCGCTTCGGGCCGCGGCGATGTTGACGGACTGTCTTGTAGCGTGAGAAGGGTTTACATTTCGACTTAAGGAGTTGGCCATCGTTATATTTCGCGAGGTATAATACGGGGGGAAAAAAAACATTTATATTTATCAACCTACTAGTAATACTGGGTGGATGTCACGTTCCCCAAAGTTCAGTGCCTCTCTCTAATAAAGTAGAAAAGCGACATTAAACTCCATTCGAAACGGGAGAAATCACCAGGACACGATCCAACTGACGTCCGGAAAAGAAAAAAGAGAACTCCTATTCCCATTTGTAATGACCCCGTCGTGTTTTTCCCGGTGTACGCTTATCTTTCGGAGACCGTTTCTCTCTGGTGTTGTTTTGCTGTTGGAATAAATGCCGAGGTGACCCTTCTGTGTGGAGTCTGCGTGTTCTCTCCAGCGGGTCGTTTCCTCCACCGCAGGGGCTGGTCAAACCGGGGTCTCCCAATCGTCACAGAAGTGTGTGTCGTTTTGGGTGGTGCGGGGGGGTGCATCGGGGATACTGCGCCCCGAGGGGGTGACCTCTCACCTTGCTCCGGACGAAGGGAGAAGACCTGTACCTTCACGAGTCCAGGTTGTGAAAACTTCTTCTGGCAGTTCAAAACGTTTCGAAGGGACTACAGCGCTACCCTGTTTTCCATTTCTATCGTGTATTATTATACAGTCATAAGTATCTGTCCTGATCACAGAGTCCCCCTCTCACTGCCAGGACTGAAGCCCAGTGCAGCACGAATAATAATAATA
Organism: Lepisosteus platostomus; assembly: GCF_059453375.1. Lineage (NCBI taxonomy): Eukaryota > Metazoa > Chordata > Actinopteri > Semionotiformes > Lepisosteidae > Lepisosteus > Lepisosteus platostomus. Next base: position 20,996,633 of record NC_142615.1, on the reverse strand, counting down.
ATTAATAAGTCTGGACCCTCCACTCAGAGGTCTTCCCAGGTCAGGGGGATCCCCTCCAGCCCCCCCTGGATGATGCTCCAGTCCGCTCAGCACACAGCAGCTCTCAGTGGGGAGGAGAGCAGAGGGATGGAGCCAGTTCAGAGAGGGGGGGGTGATTGGGAGGCCATGATGGGTCAAGACCAGGGGGGGAATCAGGCCAGGACACTGGGGTAACACCCCTACTCTTCTCCAGAAACACCCTGGGATTGTTAATGAGCACAGAGAGTCAGGACCTCGGTTTGACGTCTCATCTGAAGGACGGCGCCTGTTTACAGTCCAGTGTCCCCCCTCACTATACTGGGGCATCAGGACCCACACAGACCGCAGGGTGAGAGCGCCCCCTGCTGGCCCCACTCACACCTCTCCCAGCAGCAACCTTGGGGGGGGGGGGGGGGGGAGGGAAAAAAACAAAAGCTAAACAGATTTTTTTTTAAAAACATTTTATTGATGCTTTATAAAAGTCCAGTCCAGTCTGGTGTCCCTCAGCTCCAGTCCAATCCTGTCTGGTGTCCCTCAGCTCCAGTCCAGTCCAGACTGGGGTCCCTCAGCTTCGGTCCAGCACAGTCTGGTGTCCCTCAGCTTCGGCCCAGCACAGACTGGGGTCCCTCAGCTTCGGTCCAGTCCAGTCTGGGGTCCCTCAGCTTCAGTCCAGCACAGACTGGGGTCCCTCAGCTTCGGTCCAGCACAGTCTGGGGTCCCTCAGCTTCGGCCCAGCACAGTCTGGGGTCCCTCAGCTTCGGTCCAGCACAGACTGGGGTCCCTCAGCTTCGGTCCAGCACAGTCTGGGGTCCCTCAGCTTCAGTCCAGCACAGACTGGTGTCCCTCAGCTTTGGCCCAGCACAGACTGGGGTCCCTCAGCTTCAGTCCAGTCCAGTCTGGGGTCCCTCAGCTTCAGTCCAGCACAGTCTGGGGTCCCTCAGCTTCGGTCCAGCACAGACTGGTGTCCCTCAGCTTCGGTCCAGCACAGACTGGTGTCCCTCAGCTTCAGTCCAGTCCAGTCTGGGGTCCCTCAGCTTCGGTCCAGCACAGACTGGTGTCCCTCAGCTTCGGCCCAGCACAGACTGGGGTCCCTCAGCTTCAGTCCAGTCCAGTCTGGGGTCCCTGAGCTTCAGTCCAGCACAGTCTGGGGTCCCTCAGCTTCGGTCCAGCACAGACTGGGGTCCCTCAGCTTCGGTCCAGCATAGTCTGGTGTCCCTCAGCTTCGGCCCAGCACAGACTGGGGTCCCTCAGCTTCGGTCCAGCACAGACTGGGGTCCCTCAGCTTCGGTCCAGCACAGTCTGGGGTCCCTCAGCTCCAGTCCAGTCCACTCTGGTGTCTCTCAGCTCCGGTCCAGTCCAGCCTATTGTCCCTAGGCTCCAGTCCAGTCGTCTGGTGTCCCTCAGCTCTGGTCCAGTCCACTCCAGTCCAGTCCAGTCCAGTCCAGATCTTATCAGGCACAAAACCAGGAAAGGAACCTGGAAAGAATATTGTTATTGCAGGTGTGAGGGACACAGACACAGACGTCACCATGACATCAAACAGCAAGAGGAGACTCCTCCTTGAATCACAGACACGACCGGGCGGCGCCCCCCTGTCTGCTCACCTGCACCTCCTCTTCCTCTTCTTGTCCTTCCCGGCAGCCTCCTCCTCCTCTCCCTCGCTCTTCCTCTCCTGAGCTACGGTCTCCGCCGCCTCCATCGGCTCGTCCTGATCTTCTGTCTCCACCGACACGCAGCTCAGGGACTTTAAAAAGGCGCATCGGCGCTTCTGAAGCAGAGACAGGAGAGTCACGTTAAGAGTTGGACTGGACACTCCAGTACATGAACACTGCACTGAGAAAGAGAGGGGTTCATACAGACACACTGACTGGACACTCCAGTACATGAACACTGCACTGAGAGAGAGAGGGGTTCATACAGACACACTGACTGGACACTCCAGTACATGAACACTGCACTGAGAGAGAGAGGGGTTCATACAGACACACTGACTGGACACTGACTGGACACTGGACAGGAGTAAAGAGAGGATCAGAGCATTACCCACCTTATTTTTCTTCTGTCTCACAGGAGGTGGTGATTGGACCTCCTCCAGCTGGAGTCCAAGGAGGGAGAGAGGGGGCAGGAGAGGGACAGCACAGGGAGAGAAAGAGAGAGACAGGTGAGTCAAGTGTCCCAAGAGCACAGAGACTCTGCTGAGATCACACTCGCAGTGAGTGAGCCTGGGTGTAGCCCACTAATACTGACCCAATGGACACCATAGGACAGAGAGGAGGAGGAGAGAGACACACTGAGGACGGAGAGGAGGAGAAGAGATTCACTGACAGACAGGGCTGAAAGAGAGAGAGACAGAGAGGCAGGGACAGACAGACAGCAGGCCGAGAGAGAGACACTGAGATCGAGAGACAGACAGACTGACAGACAGGGCTGAAAGAGAGAGAGACAGAGAGGCAGGGACAGACAGACAGCAGGCCGAGAGAGACACTGACAGACAGGGCTGAAAGAGAGAGAGACACTGAGACCCAGGGACAGACAAGACGGCGAAACTCCACCACAGACAGGACAGGAGGCAGGGTGGGACCAGCACTGACCTCCTTCCTCTCTCCTGCCGGAGGAGCTGTCTCCACCTCCTCTTCCTCCTGCAAGTCAAGAGACAGGCTGAGAGAGAGACGGGCTGGCGGGAAATCGGCGAACAGAGCTGAAGGCAGAGAGCCGGGGAGACAGGCCCAGCTGGGACAACGCAGGACAGACAGAGAGACAGCCAGGGAGACACACGAAGAGACACAGGAAGAGAGACCCAGCTGGGACAATGCAGGACAGACAGAGAGCAGGGAGACACACGGAGAGACACAGGGAGACAGGCCCAGCTGGGACAACGCAGGACAGACAGAGAGCAGGGAGACACACGGAGAGACACAGGGAGAGAGACCCAGCTGGGACAACGCAGGACAGACAGAGAGCAGGGAGACACATGGAGAGAGAGAGGAGGGAGGGAGACCCAGCTGGGACAACGCAGGACAGATAGAGAGCGGGGAGACACACGGAGAGACACAGGGAGACAGGCCCAGCTGGGACAACGCAGGACAGACAGAGAGCAGGGAGACATGGAAAGACACAGGGAGAGAGACACGGAGAGAGGGACAGACACAGAGACTCAGACAGAAGGACAGAAAGACAGAAAGAGAGAAGTGCAGATGGACAGATGACAGAGACAGAGAAAAGGACAAATGGACTGATGGACAGAAAGACAGAAAACGACAGAAAGACAGATGGACAGAAGGACAGATGGACTGAAGGATAGACGGACAGAAGGACAGATGGACGGACAGACAGATGGACGGATAGACGGACAGACTCTGCCCCACTTGCCTCGTCAGACATCTCAGCCTCTCTCCTTGCCCTCCGCACCGGGGAGCCCCAGGCGGGGCCTGGCGGGGCCGGGCGGGCGATGGGGGGCAGGACGGGCGGGGGCAGGGGCACCGCCCCGCGCAGCAGGGGGGGCTCGAGGGGCATGGCGGGGATGAAGGGGGGGCGGCGGGGCGGGGCGGTCAGGGGCCTGAGGGGGCCGGAGGGGGGGGCCGGGGGCGGGGAGCGGAGGGGGCTCTCGGGCGAGGAGGGGGGCGACACCGAGCGGAACGAGCCGGGCGAGCCCGAGCGGGACGAGCCGGGTGACCCCGGGAGCTCCAGCTGCAGCTCGGCCGCCCTCTCCAGCTTCTGGACGAGCTCAGGGAAGCACGAAGACACCACAGGATTCTGTCCAGCGGGGTGGGAGACACAACGCAGGGGGGATGAGGAGCAGAGATTACGCCTGGACAGGTGAGTGTGTACAGTGTGTCTAGTGAGAATGTGGACAGGTGAGTGTGTCCAGTGTGTCCAGTAAGAGTCTGGACAGGTGAGTGTGTACAGTGTGTCCACTGAGAGTGTGGACAGGTGAGTGTGTACAGTGTGTCCAGTCAGAGTCTGGACAGGTGAGTGTGTACAGTGTGTCCAGTAAGAGTCTGGACAGGCGAGTGTGTCCAGTGTGTCCAGTAAGAGTCTGGACAGGTGAGTGTGTACAGTGTGTCCACTGAGAGTTTGGACAGGTGAGTGTGTACAGTGTGTCCAGTAAGAGTCTGGACAGGTGAGTGTGTACAGTGTGTCCACTGAGAGTGTGGACAGGTGAGAGTGGACAGTGTGTCCAGTGAGTGTGGACAGGTGAGTGTGTACAGTGTGTCCAGTGAGAGTGTTGACAGGTGAGAGTGGACAGTGTGTCCAGTGAGTGTGGACAGGTGAGTGTGGACAGTGTGTCCAGTGAGAGTCTGGACAGGTGAGTGTGGACAGTAAGAGTCTGGACAGGTGAGTGTGTCCAGTGTGTCCAGTAAGAGTCCGGACAGGCGAGTGTGTCCAGTGTGTCCAATAAGAGCCAGGACAGGTGAGTGTGGACAGTGTGTCCAGTAAGAGTCTGGACAGGTGGGTGTGTACAGTGAGAGTGTGGACAGGTGAGTGTGTACAGTGTGTCCAGTGAGAGTGTGGACAGGTGAGTCTGTACAGTGTGTCCAGTAAGAGTCCGGACAGGCGAGTGTGTCCAGTGTGTCCAGTAAGAGTCCGGACAGGCGAGTGTGTCCAGTGTGTCCAGAAAGAGTGTGGACAGGTGTGTCCAACAGTAAGAAGCTGTCTTACCCTGTAACCCAGCTCAGGGGTGTTAGGGGGTGCTCTGTCTCCTCCCCAGATCTCACCTTCAGGCCTGCTGAAATGCCGGACCACTAGGAGACGCTGGAAACGAGGACACAAGACAGAGGTCAGGTCCACAGAGCTCACTCAATCACTACAGCAAGCAGAGACCTCTCGGCCATCAGGACTGTGGGGGTCAGTGTGGGGAGCTGTAGGGTATCGGGAGTTTAGGGGTCAGTGTGGGGAGCTGTAGGGTATCGGGAGTTTAGGGGTCAGTGTGGAGAGCTGTAGGGTTTCGGGAGTTTAGGGGTCAGTGTGGGGAGCTGTAGGGTATCGGGAGTTTAGGGGTCAGTGTGGGGAGCTGTAGGGTATCGGGAGTTTAGGGGTCAGTGGGGGGAGCTGTAGGGTATCGGGAGTTTAGGGGTCAGTGTGGGGAGCTGTAGGGTATCGGGAGTTTAGGGGTCAGTGTGGGGAGCTGTAGGGTATCGGGAGTTTAGGGGTCAGTGTGGGGAGCTGTAGGGTATCGGGAGTTTAGGGGTCAGTGGGGGGAGCTGTAGGGTAGATGTGGGGCACCGGGCCCACCACAGGGCGGCCGGTCCAGTCTCGCGGAAGGCGACCGGGTCAGACTTACGGAAAAGCACCGGGACTTGGGCCGGGACCTCTCCCGCTGCCAGTCCGGGTTCGGCCTGACCGGTGTGACCTGTGAAGACGCCAAACAGCCCATCTCCGAGACAGCTCTGACCACATAGCCCAGCCCAGTCGTGTCGAGACTAGGGGCCTTGGGCAGTCTCTACAGTGTGTCCAGTGAGAGTGTGGACAGGTGAGTGTGTACAGTGTGTCCAGTGAGAGTCTGGACAGGTGAGTCTGACCAGTGTGTCCAGTAAGAGTCTGGACAGGTGAGTCTCTACAATGTGTCCAGTGAGAGTCTGGACAGGTGAGTCTGACCAGTGTGTCCAGTAAGAGTCTGGACAGGTGAGTGTGTACAGTGTGTCCAGTAAGAGTCTGGACAGGTGAGTCTCTACAGTGTGTCCAGTGAGAGTCTGGACAGGTGAGTGTGTACAGTGTGTCCAGTAAGAGTCTGGACAGGTGAGTCTCTACAGTGTGTCCAGTGAGAGTCTGGACAGCTGAGTGTGTACAGTGTGTCCAGTGAGAGTCTGGACAGGTGAGTGTGTACAGTGTGTCCAGTAAGAGTCTGGACAGTTGAGTCTCTACAGTGTGTCCAGTGAGAGTCTGGACAGGTGAGTAGTACAGTGTGTCCAGTAAGAGTCTGGACAGGTGAGTGTGTACAGTGAGTCCAGTAAGAGTCTGGACAGGTGAGTCTCTACAGTGTGTCCAGGAAGAGTCTGGGACGTTCAGAGGCAATCCGTGCTCTCAGAAGGCCATAATGGACCTGCAGCTTGGTTTTCCTCGGACCCGCGACCCTGTCTCTTGAGCCGAGGCATGTCCTCAGTCAAGATCACCACTGGAAGTGTCTCTCCTCATCTGGAGGTGTTACCGTGAGACCTGGTCTGTCAAGCGCTTTGGGCTGCTATGTGTGTGAAAGGTGCTCTATCAGTGAAGTTTATTATTATTATTATTATTATTATTATTATAATACAGCGAGCGCTGCTGGGGGTGGAGAGGTCAGTCGGAGGAGGGCTGGACGCTGGACGCTGGACGGCGGGCGGGAGGGGTGGACTTACGACGCCTCGCCGGGCCTGGGTCCTGCTGCGACCGCGCACGGCCGTGCAGCATCTCTGTCGGTCCATCGTCCTGCCGAGACAAGCAGAGTCACAGAGGGGAGGGGAGGGGGCGGAGCCACACAGCTGGGCGGCTTGTTCCCCACCCCCGCCCCCCTCTGTGTACAGAAGAGCCTCCTGTCCTGACTGGAGGAGCTCACCCAGCTGTGTATGGAGAGAAGCCAGGGTATCAGCTTTGTTCCACACCCCCACCACCCTCGGTGTACAGAAGAGCCTCCTGTCCTGACTGGAGGAGCTCACTCAGCTGTGTCTGGAGAGAAGCCAGGGTATCGGCTTCAACCACAGGGCTGGGCAGCTTGTTCCCCACCCCCACCACTCTCTGTGTAGAGGTGCACCTCCTCTCAATATCTTTTTACAGCACGATCACACCCATAAGAGTGGAGTAACGGTAAAAAAAACAACTTATTTCTCCACTTATTTTGTTATTTCTCGCCAGCAGCGCTTTTGACTGACTTACCGATTTCACGGGGATTCTGAAGAGCGATTCTGAAGCTGAAACTAACGATCTAAGTCGAAGTAACTTTATTGGAAGAAACACGTGTTTAGAAAGGACTATATAGCGCTTTCCTCCTCTCTCTTCACTCCTCTGAGCTCACGGGGCTCCGGCGCCGCCCCGCGCTAGAATCCGCCGCTCTGTGACGTCAGGCGGCTCATTGTGACGCCCCCGTGACGTCGCCCCAAACGCGCTCACGGCTCGGCCGCGAAACAAAAATGGCCGACATTTTTCACGGTTGCTGTTTTTTTTTGGGTGGACATTTTATTTTTCCAACTCTCGGCGGCCAGCCGGGTGTCCCTTCACGACCCCGGTAGTCGCCACCTCGGACAGGCAGGGGAAACGGGTCCAGCTGTTTCCGGCCCAAGGGTTACAAAAGCTGCACTTGAATTTAAAGACAAAATCACATCGAGGGCGCATTCAGCACCCCCACGTCCAACACGGGTTTCCGTGGGGTTTGGTTCAGTGAAATTAGACCCCCCCCCCCCGACCCCCAAATCAAAGAAAGACCAACCTCCACCCCCCTCTAGCGCCCAAGGGCGGAAATTTCGGGCCACGCCACTTCCAAAAAACACGGGTACCCCCCTGTCCTGCGGGGAAAAGAAACGCCATTTTCTTTTCCGAGCGCTGCGTGGGACCTCACGACCCCCCCCCCCCAAAAAAAAACGGGCTTCGCAGACGAGGAAGACCAGGCACGTCGACCTCTCTACAACACCACCCGGTTGTTTCTGTTTCAGACCGTGGGAAAAAAATAAATAAAATTTCGCCCCTCACCGACCGCTGCGCAAAAAAACACAACTTCACGCTACAGAAAAGGCCTGTGTGAGGGGGGGCATGGGAAAAAAATAAAACCACCCGCAGGGCTGAGCTTTTACTGCCGTGTCCCGCTTTCACTCTGGCGATGAAGGAGGGAATCAAGGAGGAGAATTAATATTGTGATCCACCAGTCCATCACAGGACACACACACACCCTGGACAGGACACCAGTCCTTCACAGGATACCAGTCCATCACAGTACACACACACACCCTGGACAGGACAGCAGTCCATCACAGGACACACACACACTCACACACCCTGGACAGGACAGCAGTCCATCACAGGACACACACACACTCACACACCCTGGACAGGACAGCAGTCCATCACAGGACACACACACACACTCACACACCCTGGACAGGACAGCAGTCCATCACAGGACACACACACACACTCACAACCTGGACAGGACACCAGTCCATCACGGGATGTTCAGTGCCTCTCTCTAATAAAGTAGAAACGCGACATGAAACGCGACATTGCTCCGGACGATGGGAGAAGACCTGTACCTTCACGAGTCCAGGTTGTGAAAACTTCTTCTGGCAGTTCAAAACGTTTCGAAGAGACTACAGCGCTACCCTGTTTTAAATTTAATCGTGTATTATTATACAGTCATAAGTATCTGTACTGATCACAGAGTCCCCCTCTCACTGCCAGGACTGAAGCCCAGTGCAGCACGAATAATAATAATAATTAATAAGTCTGGACTCTCCACTCATGGCTCTTCCCAGGTCAGGGGGATCCCCTCCAGCCCCCCCAGTGTGCAGCCCCCACCTGGATGATGCTCCAGTCCGCTCAGCACACAGCAGCTCTCAGTGGGGAGGAGAGCAGAGGGATGGAGCCAGTTCAGAGAGGGGGGTGATAAGGAGGCCATGATAGGTCAAGACCAGGGGGGGAATCAGGCCAGGACACTGGGGTAACACCCCTACTCTCCTCCAGAAACACCCCGGGATTGTAAATGAGCACAGAGAGTCAGGACCTCGGTTTGACGTCTCATCCGAAGGACGGCGCCTGTTTACAGTCCAGTGTCCTCCGTCACTATATACTGGTGCATCAGGACCCACACAGACCGCAGGGTGAGCGCCCCCTGCCGGCCCCACTAACACCTCTCCCAGCAGCAACCTTAGTTTTTCCCAGGAGTCTCCCCTCCATGTACTGACCAGGCTCCCACCTGCTGGGCTCCAGTGGGGAAGGGGCTGCCAGCTGGGAGCTGCAGGGTGAGATGGCTGCTGGGCAAACGATGGCTTAAGAGCTTCCTAGGACACCCTGGACTTCGTGGTCGACTTCCTTCTCTTCAGACGGAGGAGGCTTGAAATCTGTCTCGTTTCAAGGAGTATTGGACACGATGCCCCCCCGGCTATATCCCCGCCAACTGGTGGCACGCCGACGACAAGGGCTCTCGGCCTCAATCCGTCAACCACAAAAGAGAAAGAGAGAGACAGGTGAGTCAAGTGTCCCTAGAGCACAGAGACTCTGCTGAGATCACACTCGCAGGGAGTGAGCCTGGGTGTAGCCCACTAATACTGACCCACTGGACACCACAGGACAGAGAGGAAGAGGAGGAAGAGAGAGACACACTGCCTGGACACCACAGGACAGAGAGGAGGAGGAGGAGAGAAACACACTGCCTGGACACCACAGGACAGAGAGGAGGAAGAGAGAGACACACTGAGGACAGAGAGGAGGAGGAGAGAGACACACTGAGGACAGAGAGGAGGAGGAGAGAGACACTGACAGACAGGGCTGAAAGAGAGAGAGACACTGAGACCCAGAGACAGACAAGACGGCGAAACTCCACCACAGACAGGACAGGAGGCAGGGTGGGACCAGCACTGACCTCCTTCCTCTCTCCTGCCGGAGGAGCTGTCTCCACCTCCTCTTCCTCCTGCAAGTCAAGAGACAGGCTGAGAGAGAGATGGGCTGGTGGGACATCGGCGAACAGAGCTGAAGGCAGAGAGCCGGGGAGACAGGCCCAGCTGGGACAACGCAGGACAGACAGAGAAACAGACAGGGAGACACACGGAGAGACACAGGGAGAGAGACCCAGCTGTGACAACACAGGACAGACAGAGAGCAGGGAGACACACGGAGAGACACAGGGAGAGAGAGACCCAGCTGGGACAATGCAGGACAGACAGAGAGCAGGGAGACACACGGAGAGACACAGGGAGAGAGAGACCCAGCTGGGACAATGCAGGACAGACAGAGAGCAGGGAGACACATGGAAAGACACAGGGAGAGAGACAGGGAGAGAGGGACAGACACAGAGAAAAAGAGAGACTCAGACAGAAGGACAGAAAGACAGAAAGAGAGAAGTACAGATGGACAAAAAGACAGAGAAAAGGACAGAAAGACAGATGGAGAGAAGGACAGATGGACAGAGAAAAGAACAGAAAGTCAGAAGGACAGAGGGACAGAGAAAGGGACAGAAAGACAGATGGACAGAAAAAAGGACAGAAGGACAGAGAAAAGGACAGAGGAACAGACGGACAGAAGGACAGATGGACGGACAGACAGATGGACGGATAGACGGACAGACTCTGCCCCACTTGCCTCGTCAGACATCTCAGCCTCTCTCCTTGCCCTCTGCACCGGGGAGCCCCAGGCGGGGCCTGGCGGGGCCGGGCGGGCGATGGGGGGCAGGACGGGCGGGGGCAGGGGCAGGGGCACCGCCCCGGGCAGCAGGGGGGGCTCGAGGGGCATGGCGGGGAGGAAGGGGGCGCGGCGGGGCGGGGCGGGCAGGGGCCGGACGGGGGGGGCCGGGGGCGGGGAGCGGATTGGGCTCTCGGGCGAGGAGGGGGGGAGACACCGAGCAAAACGAGCCAGGCGAGCCCGAGCGGGACAAGCTGGGCGACCCCAGGAGCTCCAGCTGCAGCTCGGCCACCCTCTCCAGTTTCTGGACGAGCTCGGGGAAACAGGAAGACACCATGGGATTCTGTCCAGCGGGGAGAGGGGGAGACACAACGCAGGGGGGATGAGGAGCAGAGATTATGCCTGGACAGGTGAGTGTGTCCAGTAAGAGTCTGGACAGGTGAGTGTGTACAGTGTGTCCAGTAAGAGTCTGGACAGGTGAGTGTGTACAGTGTGTCCAGTGAGAGTGTAGACAGGTGAGTCTCTACAGTGTGTCCAGTGAGAGTGTGGACAGGTGAGTGTGTACAGTGTGTCCAGTAAGAGTCCGGACAGGCGAGTGTGTCCAGTGTGTCCAGTAAGAGTCCGGACAGGCGAGTGTGTCCAGTGTGTCCAGTAAGAGTGTGGACAGGTGTGTCAAACAGTAAGAAGCTGTCTTACCCTGTAACCCAGCTCAGGGGAGTTAGGGGGTACTCTGTCTCCTCCTCAGATCTCACCTTCAGGTCTGGTGAAGTGACAGACCACAAGGAGACGCTGGAAATGAGGACACAAGACAGAGGTCAGGTCCACAGAGCTCACTCAATCACTACAGCAAGCAGAGACCTCTCGGCCATCAGGACTGTGGGGGTCAGTGTGGGGAGCTGTAGGGTATCGGGAGTTTAGGGGTCAGTGGGGGGAGCTGTAGGGTAGATGTGGGGCACCGGGCCCACCACAGGGCGGCCTGGTCCAGTCTCGCGGAAGGCGATCGGGTCAGACTTACGGAAAAGCACCGGGACTTGGGCCGGGACCTCTCCCGCTGCCAGTCCGGGTTCGGCCTGACCGGTGTGACCTGTGAAGACGCCAAACAGCCCATCTCCGAGACAGCTCTGACCACATAGCCCAGCCCAGTCGTGTCGAGACTAGGGGCCTTGGGCAGTCTCTACAGTGTGTCCAGTGAGAGTGTGGACAGGTGAGTGTGTACAGTGTGTCCAGTGAGAGTCTGGACAGGTGAGTCTGACGAGTGTGTCCAGTAAGAGTCTGGACAGGTGAGTCTCTACAATGTGTCCAGTGAGAGTCTGGACAGGTGAGTGTGTGCAGTGTGTCCAGTGAAAGTCTGGACAGGTGAGTGTGTACAGTGTGTCCAGTAAGAGTCTGGACAGGCAAGTATGTACAGTGTGTCCAGTGAGAGTGTGGACAGGTGAGTCTCTACAGTGTGTCCAGTGAGAGTGTGGACAGTGTGTCCAGTGAGAGTCTGGACAGGTGAGTCTGACCAGCATGTCCAGTGAGAGTCTGGACAGGTGAGTGTGTACAGTGTGTCCAGTAAGAGTCTGGACAGGTGAGTCTCTACAGTGTGTCCAGTGAGAGTCTGGACAGGTGAGTCTGACCAGTGTGTCCATTGAGAGTCTGGACAGGTGAGTCTGACCAGTGTGTCCAGTGAGAGTCTGGACAGGTGAGTGTGTACAGTGTGTCCAGCAAGAGTCCGGACAGGTGAGTGTGTACAGTGTGTCCAGTAAGAGTCTGGACAGGAGAGTCTGACCAGTGTGTCCAGTAAGAGTCCGGACAGGTGAGTGTGTACAATGTGTCCAGGAAGAGTCTGGGACGTCCAGAGGCAATCTGTACTCTCAGAAGGCCATAATGGACCCGCGACCCTGTCTCTTGAGCCGAGGCGTGTCCTCAGTCAAGATCACCACTGGAAGTGTCTCTCCAAGTCTGGAGGTGTTACCGTGAGACCTGGTCTGTCAAGCGCTTTGCACTGCTATGTGTATGAAAGGTGCTCTATCAGTGAAGTTTATTATTATTATTATTATTATTATTATTATAATAATACAGCGAGCGCTGCTGGGGGTGGAGAGGTCAGTCGGAGGAGGGCTGGACGCTAGACGCTGGACGGCGGGCGGGAGGGGTGGACTTACGATGCCTCGCCGGGCCCGGGTCCTGCTGTGACCGCGCACGGCCGTGCGGCATCTTTGTTGGTGCATCGTCCTGCCGAGACAAGCAGAGTCACAGTGGGGAGGGGAGGGGGCGGAGCCACACAGCTGGGCGGCTTATTCCCCACCCCCGCCCCCCTCTGTGTACAGAAGAGCCTCCTGTCCTGACTGGAGGAGCTCGCCCAGCTGTGTCTGGAGAGGAGCCAGGGTATCGGCTTCAAGCACACGGGCTGGGCTGCTTGTTCCCCACCCCCACCCCCCTCTGTGTACAGTAGAGCCTCCTGTCCTGACTGGAGGAGCTCACCCAGCTGTGTCCTGAGAGAAGCCAGGGTATCGGCTTCACCCACAGGGCTAGGCGGCTTGTTCCACACCCCTGCCACCCTCTGTGTAGAGGTGCACCTCCTCTCAATATCTTTTTACAGCACGATCACACCAATAAGAGTGAAGTAACAGTAAAAAAAACAACTTATTTCTCAACTTATTTTATTTCTTGCCAGCGGCGCTTTTCAGCGACTTACCGATTTCACGGGGATACTGAAGAGCAATTCTGAAGCTGAAACTAATGATCGAAGTCGAAGTAACTTTATTGGAAGAAACACGTGTTTAGAAAGGACTCTATAGTCCTTTCCTCCTCCTCTCTCTTCACTCCTCTGAGCTCACGGGGCTCCGGCACCGCCCCCCGCTAGAATCCGCCGCTCTGTGACGTCAGGTGGCTCATTGTGATGCCCCCGTGACGTCGCCCCCGACGCGCTCACGGCTCGGCCGCGAAACAAAAATGGCCGACATTTTTCGCGGTTGTTTTTTTTGGGGTGGACATTTTATTTTTCCAACTCTCGGCGGCCAGCCGGGTGTCCCTGTACGACCCCGGTAGTCGCCACCTCGCACAGGCAGGGGAAACGGGTCCAGCTGATTCCAGCCCAAGGGTTACAAAAGCTGCCCTTGAATTTTAAGACAAAATCACGTCGAGGGCGCATTCAGCACCCCCACGTACAACATGGGTTTCCGTGGGGTGGGGTTCAGTAAAATAGACACCCCCCCTACCCCCAAGTCAAAGAAAGACCGACCTCCACCCTCCTCTAGCGCCCAAGGGCGGAAATTTCGGGCCACGCCACGTCCAAAAAACACGAGTCCCCCCCCCCCCGTCCTGCGGGGAAAAGAGACGCCATTTTCTTTTCGGAGCGCTGCGTGGGACCTCACAACCCCCCCAAAAAAATGGGTTTCGCAGACGAGGAAAACCAGGCACGTCGACCTCTCTACAACACCACCCGGCTGTTTCTGTTTCAGACCGTGGGAAAAAAAAAATTTTGCCCCTCACCGACCGCCGCGCAAAAAAACACAACTTCACGCTACAGAAACGGCCTGTGTGAGGGGGGGCATGGGAAAAAAATAAAACCTGTGTGTTTTTGGCAGAGTAAGCTCAGCGGGGAAACTCCCTGAATCTCGGGGTTGTTTCTTGAACCCCGAAAACGACCTTTTTTCTCTCGTTTTCTTGGTGTCTGGGACGTTCACGAACCCCGCCTGCAGGGCTGAGCTTTTACTGCCGTGTCCCGCTTTCACTCTGGCGATGAAGGAGGGAATCAAGGAGGAGAATTAATATTGTGATCCACCAGTCCATCACAGGACACACACACACCCTGGACAGGACAGCAGTCCATCACAGGACACACACACACTCACACACCCTGGACAGGACAGCAGTCCATCACAGGACATACACACTCACACACCCTGGACAGGACACCAGTCCATCACAGGACACACACACTCACACACCCTGGACAGGACAGCAGTCCATCACAGGACACAGACACAATCACACCCTGGACAGTACACCAGTCCATCACAGGATGTTCAGTGCCTCTCTCTAATAAAGTAGAAATGCGATATTAAGCTCCGTTCGAAACGGGAGAAATCACCAGGACACGATACACCTTGCTCCGGACGATGGGAGAAGACCAGTACCTTCACGAGTCCGGGTTGTGAAAACTTCTTCTGGCAGTTCAAAACATTTCGAAGAGACTACAGCGCTACCCTGTTTTCCATTTCTATCGTGTATTTTTATACAGTCATAAGTATCTGTACTGATCACAGAGTCCCCCTCTCACTGCCAGGACTGAAGCCCAGTGCAGAACGAATAATAATAATAATAATTAATAAGTCTGGACTCTCCACTCATGGCTCTTCCCAGGTCAGGGGGATCCCCTCCAGCCCCCCCAGTGTGCAGCCCCCACCTGGATGATGCTCCAGTCCGCTCAGCACACAGCAGCTCTCAGTGGGGAGGAGAGCAGAGGGATGGAGCCAGTTCAGAGAGGGGGGGTGATAAGGAGGCCATGATGGGTCAAGACCAGGGGGGGAATCAGGCCAGGACACTGGGGTAACACCCCTACTCTTCTCCAGAAACACCCCGGGATTGTTAATGAGCACAGAGAGTCAGGACCTCAGTTTGACGTCTCATCCGAAGGACGGCGCCTGTTTACAGTCCAGTGTCCTCCGTCACTATACTGGGGCATATACTGGGGCATCAGGATCAGGATCAGATCGTGTCTGGTGAGGCAAACAGGGCAGTGGTTGTAAGACAGCTGGAGTCCTTGGCATTAGGGACTAAATAAACTAAACATATGATGGTAAAATGTTATTTTCACATATATTAATGTAATAAATGATTGCTTATGCTTAAGAAACAAATCTAATTAAAATAAAAGCTTAAGTTTTGTATTTATCTTGTACCATAGAACATGATTTTCTTTGTATTTCAAGCCCACAAAGTGTCCAAATGACACACTACATGATATAAGGAAGATTATCACATACATATCGGTATTATCTTTCTTATGAAAATGCATTCCTTTCATTACCTTTTACTTTTTAAAATGAACTCAAATTGTGTATAATGTAATAATTTAAGTAGAGGACGCCTTCACTGTCCTGACTCTCCGCTGTGTCTCTGATCCTGTCTCTGTCTGTGGCTCTTCTCTCAGTGTATCTGATCTTCTCCATGAGGACTCCTTCACTGTCCTGACTCTCCGCTGTGTCTCTGATCCTGTCTCTGTCTGTGGCTCTTCTCTCAGTGTATCTGATCTTCTCCATGAGGACTCCTTCACTGTCCTGACTCTCCGCTGTGTCTCTGATCCTGTCTCTGTCTGTGGCTCTTCTCTCAGTGTATCTGATCTCCTCCATGATGATGCCTTCACTGTCCTGACTCTCCACTGTGTCTCTGATCCTGTCTCTGTCTGTCTGTGGCTCTTCTGTGAGTTTGACCTTGAGAGATCTGTAATGCTGAGTTCTCACTGGAGCAGTCCGATATGATGGTCAATAAAAAGTCCAGCAAAGTCAAAGCTGGTCGCTCCCAGAACAGGACAACGCAAGCTCAAGTATCAATTCATGACGTTTGTGGGTTTTAATGGATCCGGCCTGAGCAAGCCTGGTTCAGTTAGCAAACGGGCGGCCCACGATCGGCTTTCAACTCATTTCACAACTGCGGTCTCTCATCCTGTGTTTTGGGTTGTTTCAGAACGCCTGGAGAAAACGGACTCCGACTACTGCCTGGTGCAAACCCCACTCCCAGCCGGTAACGGTGAGATCCGAAGACCTTTTAGAACAGGACTTGTAAATATTCCCCTTCCATCGTCGTCAGAAGTATGAAGTGGCTCTGCGGGTTTTTTTAAAAAACCCAGCGACGCCGACTTTGTCTTCACCCGCAGCGGAGCAGGTCAAGGTTTATCCCTGCGCTGAAAGGACAGGAAAAGAGACGCGGCCGAAACGCCTCCTTCGGGCGCGTGAAGCCGGAAAAGACCACAGTCGAAATGTCGCGTCTCTTTCCCCTCTCTCTCGGCCGCGTGGAACGATCCCGTACCTGCTGCCTCTGCGGCCTGCGGGTGGCCAACACGGCCCCCTCCCTGACCGTTATCCCTACCTGCCGCGCGTCTTCAGCGACGCTTCCCTGACCGTTATCTCTCTCTTTCAGGAACCCGGGCACCGCAGGAATGCCACTACTCCGTGATCCGGGATCCCGGGCCCGCGGGCGGAAGTAGGTTTTGCCTTCTTGCGTGTAAGGGCTCGCAGGGCTCACACGGCAGCGGCGGGGGGCGGCGAGACGCCTGTGGTGCGCGGGCTTGCTAGGTCAGTGCAAGGTGAAGTCGGGGCAGAGCTCCTGGACCACAGCCCAACCACCGGGAGCTCTGCTAAGTGGTGGGTTGGGCAATCATTTCTGGATACGAGTGTCAAGTGTCGACACGAGTGTGAGCAGCGTCGATTCGAGTGTGAACGGTGTCGACACGAGTCCTGTTGTTCAGTACAGTGTCAATACGAGTGCGAACAGTGTCGACACGAGTGTGAACAGTGAGTCCTGTTGATCAAAAAAGTATCAATAGAAGTGTGAACGGTGAGTCCTGTTATCTGTACAGTGTCAATACGAGTGTGAACAGCGAGTCCTGTTGATCAAAAAACTATCAATATAAGTGTGAACAGTGAGTCCTGTTGTTCAGTATAGTGTCAATACGAGTGTGAACAGTGAGTCCTGTTGTTCAGTACAGTGTCAATACGAGTGTGAACAGTGAGTCCTGTTGTTCAGTACAGTGTCAATATGAGTGTGAACAGTGAGTCCTGTTGTTCAGTACAGTGTCAATACGAGTGTGAACAGTGAGTCCTGTTGTTCAGTACAGTGTCAATACGAGTGTGAACAGTGAGTCCGGTTCTGTACAGTGTTAACTCATTGAATTCCCTCTTGCTCTGCACAGTGTTAACGGGTGAGAACACATGTTTTATTCTTTGCAGAATTAACACAGACAGATACTGCTGTTGAATACTCCACAGTCAACAAACCCCGAGCCGCACAAAGTGAGGATCTTTTACTTCTATCTATTAAACTAGCAGAAAGAAAACATCATGATAACTTCTTGCTGCTCTGTCCAGTTTTAACTCAAGTGTGAACATTTGTAATAATAGTGAGTCCTGCTGTTGTGTCCAGCGTGAATACAAGCGTGAACAGTGAATCCTGTTGTTGTGTACAGTGTCAATACGAGTGTGAACAGTGAGTCCTGTCGTCTGAACAGTGTCAATACGCGTGTGAACAGTGAGCCCTGTTGTTCAGTACAGTGTCAATACGAGTGTGAACAGTAAGTCCTGGTGTTCAGTACAGTGTCAATACGAGTGGTATAAGTGTCGACATGAGTGTGAACACTGAGTCCTCTTGATCAAAAAAGTATTAATATAAGTGTGAACTGTGAGTCCTGTCGTCCGTACAGTGTCAATACGAGTGTGAACAGTGAGCCCTGTTGTTCAGTATGGTGTTAATGTAAGTCTTATCCTGTATAGTATAAGTTAACATAAGTATTGACCCGTATCCTGTTCGCTACAGACATCATACTACCCAACAGTGATGTGGAGTACGCCACCGTCAACAAACCGAGAGCAGCACAAAGTGAGGACTTTTTTAACTCTTTACCACAGTATAAAACCCACAGGAGTAATGAGAATGACACTAAAAACAACAACACTGATAGTGAACGAGAGATTTTGAACAATACACATTCTAGTCAGATTTAAATACCCACAGACCTGACCGTTGGAAGTTGTAAAAATATGCAAATTATTTTTTTTCTGCATGCAGGTTTTCTAAGAACTGAAGAAAGGTTAAAAACGAGAGAACGCCATTCGGTTTTTCAAGCCTGTCTGGTAGTTAGTGATTAATTGGACCCATGATTTAATCCACCTGTATCTGGAGAGAAGCCAGGGTATCGGCATCAACAACAAGGCTGGGCAGCTTGTTCCCAACCCGCCTCTGTGTAAAGACGCGTCACCCATTCTTGGTTTTATTTTCACCTTTCACTATACGTGAAGAATTCCAAAAGGTGCACAAATGCTCTGGAGCTATTCTGTGGTTCGGCGATGTCTCTAGAGCCTTTTGTCACAGTGTGCGACTTCCCTGTGTGTCTCCCTGAACACAGGGTCTTTCTGAAGGGGCACTGACCTGCAGGAATGGGAGGAGACCGAGCTGGGACGGTTCTGCCATGTCAGCGAAACTCTGGACCCCGACTTCATCTGCCAAAGAAACAGCAGCGTCAATTAACTCAGCCAGCGAGTTCAACTGTCGCCTCCCTTCTCTCCATCTCTGTGTGTCCCGTCTCCTATCAATATCTCCTATCATAACCCGTCTCCTATCAATCCTACTGTGTTTCATTTACTCTTCCTCACTCTGTCTCCTGTCCGGCTGTCTGCACTTAAAACTGAGGTATTTCCTGTGATCTCCTCTCTCTCGCTGTGTCTCCTGTCCTGTGTGTTTGTTACTGAGGGATTCTCTGTGATCTCCTCTCTCTCGCTGTGTCTCCTGTCCTGTGGGTTTGTTACTGAGGGATTCTCTGTGATCTCCTCTCTCTCTCACTGTGTCTCCTGTCCTGTGGGTTTGTTACTGAGGGATTCTCTGTGATCTCCTCTCTCTCTCACTGTGTCTCCTGTCCTGTGTGTTAGTATGTTTGTTACTGATGTATTTCCTGTGATCTCCTCTCTCTCACTGTGTCTCCTGTTCTTCAGTGTTTTAATCCTCTTAAATAATTTAGCTCATTCCTCTCTCACTCACTGCGACTCCTATCCATTCTGTGTTCAGTTCCTCTGACTTGCCTCTTGCATCAGCGCTAGCAATATCATGCATCTATTTAATTTAAAATTATTGATCTGTCACCTTGATAGTTTGATCTCGGCTACAGTTAGCATAGATGGCACAATTAAAAGGACGATGAGCTCAACATCTGTGCGCGTCTAATTAACTGAACCGTACAGAACATCCTGCCTCAGCTAGTCTCTCGCTGGCGGGGTAGCCCATCGGCTAGGCCACGTCTCCAGGAAATTCTGCGGACTGGACACTGCGGGAGGGTGGGGCTGTGTTTCCACACGAACGCCGGAAATCACTCAGGATCTCCAGAGAGACTCCTGTAGCCTTACAGCATCACAGTCAAAGGCCTCAGCATTGCAACTGTATAATATCAAACGCCCAGACACCCTGAGGTGAGACCGACCAGTCTGAAGTATTACCTGTAAACACCTGTAAACGTCCACTTAGCGCAGAGGTGGGGTGGACAGTCAGTTTTCTGGGGAGAAAAAAAACAACACCAGGAATTTAGCATACTGAAAGGATCATGTAGTGATGATCTGGCTGAACCCACTTGGCTGAGGGCTCCTGGCCAGAGGACGAGGTGGCTGGGACCCCGCCTGCACAGCGAGGAGGAGTGACCAGGGGGGGCAGCTACACAGGTGGAGACGGGGTGGGAGAGGGACGCGAGGGAGAGAGGGGGATCACGTGCAGTATTGACAGTGTTTCAGGAGAGGAGTCAGGAGTGATTGCTAAAATATCGACAGCCGAGTCTGACCGAACTAGGGTGTGGCCATCCCTCTCGAACTTTCATCACAAACTCCTGTCTTACTGCGGTGTCTCTGAGGAAGCTACCATTTTTCACTGGCTAATAAGAGGTGGAAGAGGTGTTAGTGGGACAGCAGGGGGGCGCTCACCCTGCGGTCTGATACCCCAGTATAGTGACGGGGGACACTATACTGTAAAGAGGCGCCGTCCTTCGGATGAGACGTAAAACCGAGGTCCTGACTCTCTGTGGTCATTAAAAATCCCAGGGCGTCTCTCGAAAAGAGTAGGGGTGTAACCCAGGCGTCCTGGCCAAATTTCCCATTGGCCCTTACCAATCATGGCCTCCTAATAACCCCCCTCTCTGAACTGGCTTCATCCCTCTGCTCTCCTCCCCACTGAGAGCTGGTGTGTGGGGAGCGTTCTGGCGCACTATGGCTGCCGTCGCATCATCCAGGTGGGGGCTGTACATTGGTGGCGGTAGTGGGATTCCCCATTCCCTGTGCAGCGCTTTGAGTGGAGTGTCCAGAAAAGCGCTATATAAGTGTAAGCAATTATTAGTAAGGCCCCTCAGTAGTTGAGATCTCTATTATACCCATCTAGAAACATGCAATCAGCATGTTATTGATGAAGCAATAGTCACAACATTATTCCACACCTCTAACCCTGCACTAGGGGGCATGCTTCATGCTCGGGCCAGGGTGAGAGGCGGGTTATGATGACAGTCATGCTTTCTACACCTTATACTGAGCTCAGAAATGGACCAAGCGGACATCTCACGAGCAGATCCCTCCGCGTATAAAAAGGCAACTTGTCTCGGCAAAAATACCACGGATTCACATCCGAAACATGATAAAAAGGCAAAAACACCACACTTGGAATGCAAACGTACCCTAAAAAGGAAACCCGGTTTTAAAACCAACTTGATTTTCCCCTGGAGAAACCTTTTTATGGACACACATCGCATCTATTACACATGTATAACTAAATATAAAGATAAAACTTAATATAAGAAGTCATGACATATCACACATGACGAAGTCTGGTCCAGAATAAACAGTTTACACTGACCCACCTTTATTTACCCTGGTCACTCACTTCTATTAACTGTCTTAATAAGGGTAACAAATGAATATTTGTTTCAATTTGGGATCTACACCTGGGAGCCCTGAAATGTTGGCCAGAGGGGAGAAGCTGATATTCAGACGTAAGAATATATTAAAAACAAGGATCTGATGTTGTTTTTCACCTGTCTAATCAAAGCTTGTTCAAAAATTATCTGATTATAGGACACACGAGTTTATAATCATACTCATTCCACTTTTTAACCCCGTATATATGCACAATATGAAACGTATATACACTAAATCTCACGTGTGACTCCCATAATATACATTTCTTTACGAAAATTAGGAACACTTATTACAATTATCAACCCCCCATGACGAGGCAATATTTCATACCTTTGTTTCTTTGTGGGTTCAAAGTTCTGTCCTGTCGTTTCACACGTAATGTTTTGGTAGTTATCTCAATTTTCCTTTGCAATTATCTCCAAGATCATTATCAACTTTTTGTAAAACGCTATGCACAACTGATATTTAAAGAAAGTCCTGTACCAAAACGTCTTCGTAGGGAAAGACAACTTTTTTTTCCTTACGTCAGTCGCTACACGGTTACTCTTAAAATCCATTCATCGCCTTTAAAAAAAAGTTTCGTTTTTTATTGTGGTTCACTGACATTTCTGTCACAATTCTGAGGGACCCCAAATAAAATTCACTTGCCGGTATAAAGACGCCGGCGAGGTTAAGACAGTTATCGAGCCACCTGCGTATCTAACGGACGTTTAAAATAAAAAAATGGCGTGTAATGTTGCGAAGGGCTACTGTTTTTTTATAGTTTGTCGATTGTAAGGGACGTGAGCCGCAACAGAAATACTGGCCGGGGTGGGAAAAGGTTTATTGATGGTTTATTGTACCGCAACGGTCACAATTGACTCACCAGCAAAGATGGCGCCGAGGCCACATCGACTCCCTCCCGCCCTGCCTCGCACCGAAGCTCGAGCTGCGGAGCGCGACGCCGAACCGCCGAACCGCCGGTCCGCGGGCGCGGGCGCCGGACATAGACGTCATAACCCCTTCCGAGGCGCAGGAATTATAGATCACTGTAGTTTCTTCTGGACCCGGGTTAGGGACAGTGTGCCCTCCGTGAGAGTCTTCTGAGGAAGACAGTGTCTCATGGGTGTCCAGGCTGGGTACCATCTGTCCATCACAGGACACACAGACATACACACTCACACACCCTGGACAGGACACCAGTCCATCACAGGACACACACACACTCACTCACACATCCTGGACAGGACACCAGTCCATCACAGGACACACTCACACTCACACACCCTGGACAGGACACCAGTCCCTCACAGGACACACACACACACAACCTGGACAGGACACCAGTCCCTCACAGGACACACACACACACAACCTGGATAGGACACCAGTCCCTCACAGGACACACAGACACACACACTCACACACCCTGGACAGTACAGCAGTCCATCACAGGACACACACACACTCACTCACACATCCTGGACAGGACACCAGTCCATCACAGGACACACACACACTCACACACCCTGGACAGGACACCAGTCACTCACAGGACACACACACACACACACACACACACACACACACACACACACTCACACTCACACACCCTGGACAGGACACCAGTCCCTCACAGGACACACACACACACAACCTGGATAGGACACCAGTCCCTCACAGGACACACAGACACACACACTCACACATCCTGGACAGGACACCAGTCCATCACATGACACACACAGACTCACTCACACACCCTGGACAGTACAGCAGTCCATCACAGGACACACACACACCAGGGCCAGTTTTCCCAGAAGCCAATTAGCCCAAAAGCCTGTCTTTGGACCCGGAGAACACAGGGAGAACATGCAGACTCCACACAAACAGTTCCGAAAGCCCGAAAAGTGGTTGACGTTTTAATTTGGCAACGCCACGATGGATCCCAGTTTTTTTTTATTTTGGAGGCCAAAGAGGACAAAAAAGGAAACGTCCGGAGTCTTGTAGCGTGAAAAGGGTTTAAATTTCGACTTAAGGAGTTGGCCATCGTTATATTTCGCGAGGTATAATACAGGGGGAAAAAGAACATTTACATTTATCAATCTACTAGTAATACTGGGTGGATGTCACGTTCCCCAAAGTTCAGTGCCTCTCTCTAATAAAGTAGAAACGCGACATTAAACTCCGTTCGAAACGGGAGAAATCACCAGGACACGATACAGCTGACGTCCGGAAAAGAAAAAAAGAACTCCTATTCCCATTTGTAATGACCCTGTCGTGTTTTTCCCGGTGTACACTTCTCTTTCGGAGACCGTTTCTCTCTGGTGTTGTTTTGCTGTTGGAATAAATGCCGAGGTGACCCTTCTGTGTGGAGTCTGCGTGTTCTCTCCAGCGGGTCGTTTCCTCCACCGCAGGGGCTGGTCGAACCGGGGTCTCCCAATCGTCACAGAAGTGTGTGTCGTTTTGGGTGGTGGTGCGGGGGGGGGTGCATCGGGGATACTGCGCCCCGAGGCGGTGACCTCTCACCTTGCTCCGGACGATGGGAGAAGACCTGTACCTTCACGAGTCCGGGTTGTGAAAACTTCTTCTGACAGTTCAAAACGTTTCGAAGAGACTACAGCGCTACCCTGTTTTCCATTTCTATCGTGTATTATTATACAGTCATAAGTATCTGTACTGATCACAGAGTCCCCCTCTCACTGCCAGGACAGGAGCCCAGTGCAGCACGAATAATAATAATAATTAATAAGTCTGGACTCTCCACTCAGAGCTCTTCCCAGGTCAGGGGGATCCCCTCCAGCCCCCCCAGTGTGCAGCCCCCACCTGGATGATAATCCAGTCCGCTCAGCACACAGCAGCTCTCAGTGGGGAGGAGAGCAGAGGGATGAAGCCAGTTCAGAGAGGGGGGTGATAAGGAGGCCATGATGGGTCAAGACCAGGGGGGGAATCAGGCCAGGACACTGGGGTAACACCCCTACTCTTCTCCAGAGACACCCCGGGATTGTTAATGAGCACAGAGAGTCAGGACCTTGGTTTGACGTCTCATCCGAAGGACGGGGCCTGTTTACAGTCCAGTGTCCCCTGTCACTATACTGGGGCATCAGGACCCACACAGACCACAGGGTGAGAGCGCCCCCTGCTGGCCCCACTCACACCTCTCCCAGCAGCAACCTTGGGGGGGGGGGGGCAGGGAAAAAACCAAAAGCTAAACAGATTTTTTTTTTAAAAAATTTATTGATGCTTAACAAAAGGTCATCAGTCCAATCTGGGGCCCCTCAGCTTCAGTCCAGTGCAGTCTGGGGTCCCTCAGCTTCAGTCCAGACTGGGGTCCCTCAGCATCGGTCCAGCACAGTCTGGGGTCCCTCAGCTTCGGTCCAGCACAGACTGGGGTCCCTCAGCTTCGGTCCAGTCTGGGGTCCCTCAGCTTCGGTCCAGCACAGACTGGGGTCCCTCAGCTTCGGTCCAGCACAGCCTAAGGTCCCTCAGCTTTGGTCCAGTCCAGTCTGGGGCCTCTCAGCTCCAGTCTAGTCCAGTCTGGGGCCCCTCAGCTCCAGTCCAGTCCAGTCTGGTGACCCTCAGCTCCAGTGCAGTCCAGTCTGGGGTCCCTCAGCTTCAGACCAGCACAGTCTGGGGTCTCTCAGCTTCAGTCCAGCACAGACTGGAGTCCCTCAGCTTCGGTCCAGCACAGACTGGGGTCCCTCAGCTTCGGTCCAGCACAGTCTGGGGTCCCTCAGCTTCAGTCCAGACTGGGGTCCCTCAGCTTCGGTCCAGCACAGTCTAGTGTCCCTCAGCTCCAGTCCAGTCTAGTGCCTCTCAGCTCCGGTCCAGTCCAGTCTGGTGTCCCTAGGCTCCAGTCCAGTCGTCTGGTGTCCCTCAGCTCCAGTCCAGTCCAGTCAAGTCCAGTCCAGTCCAGATCTTAGCAGGCACAGAACCAGGAAAGGAACCTGGAAAGAATATTGTTATTGCAGGTGTGAGGGACATAGACACAGACGTCACCATGACATCAAACAGCAAGAGGAGACTCCTCCTTGAATCACAGACATGACCGGGCGGCACCCCCCTGTCTGCTCACCTGCCCCTCCTCTTCTTCTTCTTGTCCTTCCCGGCAGCCTGCTCCTCTTCTCCCTCGCTCTTCCTCTCCTGAGCAACGGTCTCCGCCACCTCCATCGGCTCGTCTTGATCTTCTGTCTCCACCGACACGCAGCTCAGGGACATCAAAAAGACGCATCGGCGCTTCTGAAGCAGAGACAGGAGAGTCACGTTAAGAGTCGGACTGGACACTCCAGTACATGAACACTGCACTGAGAGAGAGAGAGGGGTTCATACAGACACACTGACTGGACACTCCAGGACATGAACACTGCACTGAGAAAGAGAGGGGTTCATACACACACACTGACTGGACACTCCAGTACATGAACACTGCACTGAGAGAGAGAGGGGTTCATACAGACACACTGACTGGACACTGGACAGGAGTAAAGAGAGGATCAGAGCATTACCCACCTTCTTTTTCTTCTGTCTCACAGGAGGTGGTGATTGGACCTCCTCCAGCTGGAGTCCGAGGAGGGAGAGAGGGGGCAGGAGAGGGACAGCACAGGGAGAGAAAGAGAGAGACAGGTGAGTCAAGTGTCCCAAGAGCACAGAGACTCTGCTGAGATCACACTCGCAGTGAGTGAGCCTGGGTGTAGCCCACTAATACTGACCCACTGGACACCACAGGACAGAGAGGAGGAGAGAGACACACTGAGGACAGAGAGGAGGAGGAGAGAGACACTGACAGACAGGGCTGAAAGAGAGAGAGACAGAGAGGCAGGGACAGGCAGACAGCAGGCCGAGAGAGACACTGACAGACAGGGCTGAAAGAGAGAGAGACACTGAGACCCAGGGACAGACAAGACGGCAAAACTCCACCACAGACAGGACAGGGGGCAGGGTGGGACCAGCACTGACCTCCTTCCTCTCTCCTGCCGGAAGAGCTGTCTCCACCTTCTCTTCCTCCTGCAAGTCAAGAGACAGGCTGAGAGAGAGACGGGCTGGCGGGACATCGCAGGACAGACAGCCGGGGACAACCCAGCTGGGACAACGCAGGACAGACAGAGAGCAGGGAGACACACGGAGAGAGAGGAGGGAGGGAGACCCAGCCTGGACAACGCAGGACAGACAGAGAGCAGGGAGACACACGGAGAGACACAGGGAGACAGACCCAGCTGGGACAACGCAGGACAGACAGAGAGCAGGGAGACATGGAAAGACACAGGGAGAGAGACAGGGAGAGAGGGACAGACACAGAGAAAAAGAGAGACTCAGACAGAAGGACAGAAAGACAGAAAGAGAGAAGTACAGATGGACAAAAAGACAGAGAAAAGGACAGAAAGACAGAGAAAAGGACAGAAAGACAGATGGACAGAAGGACAGATGGACAGAGAAAAGGATAGATAGTGATGGATAGAAAGACAGAAAAGGACAGAAAGACAGATGGACAGAGAAAAGAACAGAAAGACAGAAGGACAGAGAAAAGGACAGAAGGACAGGACAGAGAAAAGGACAGATGGACAGAGGGACAGATGGACTGAAGGATAGATGGACAGACGGACAGATGGACGGACAGACCGACAGACGGACAGACTGCCCCACTTGCCTCGTCAGACATCTCAGCCTCTCTCCTTGCCCTCCGCACCGGGGAGCCCCAGGCGGGGCCTGGCGGGGCCGGGCGGGCGATGGGGGGCAGGACGGGCGGGGGCAGGGGCAGGGGCACCGCCCCGGGCAGCAGGGGGGGCTCGAGGGGCATGGCGGGGAAGAAGGGGGGGCGGCGGGGCGGGGCGGGCAGGGGCCTGAGGGGGCCGGAGGGGGGGGCCGGGGGCGGGGAGCGGAGGTGGCTCTCGGGCGAGGAGGGGGGGGACACCGAGCGGAACGAGCCGGGCGAGCCCGAGCGGGACGAGCAGGGCGACCCCGGGAGCTCCAGCTGCAGCTCGGCCGCCCTCTCCAGCTTCTGGACGAGCTCAGGGAAGCACGAAGACACCACAGGATTCTGTCCAGCGGGGAGAGGGGGAAACACAACGCAGGGGGGATGAGGAGCAGAGACTACGCCTGGACAGGTGAGTATGTCCAGTGTGTCCAGTGAGAGTGTGGACAGGTGAGTGTGTACAGTGTGTCCAGTCAGAGTCTGGACAGGTGAGTGTGTACAGTGTGTCCAGTAAGAGTCTGGACAGGTGAGTGTGGACAGTAAGAGTCTGGACAGGTGAGTGTGTACAGTGTGTCCAGTAAGAGTCCGGACAGGCGAGTGTGTCCAGTGTGTCCAGTAAGAGTGTGGACAGGTGTGTCCAACAGTAAGAAGCTGTCTTACCCTGTAACCCAGCTCAGGGGAGTTAGGGGGTGCTCTGTCTCCTCCCCAGATCTCACCTTCAGGTCTGGTGAAATGACGGACCACTAGGAGACGCTGGAAACGAGGACACAAGACAGAGGTCAGGTCCACAGAGCTCACTCAATCACTACAGCAAGCAGAGACCTCTCGGCCATCAGGACTGTGGGGGTCAGAGTGGGGAGCTGTAGGGTATCGGGAGTTTAGGAGTCAGTGTGGGGAGCTGTAGGGTATCGGGAGTTTAGGGGTCAGTGTGGAGAGCTGTAGGGTATCGGGAGTTTAGGGGTCAGTGGGGGGAGCTGTAGGGTATCAGGAGTTTAGGGGTCAGTGGGGGGAGCTGTAGGGTATCGGGAGTTTAGGGGTCAGAGTGGGGAGCTGTAGGGTATCGGGAGTTTAGGGGTCAGTGTGGGGAGCTGTAGGGTATCGGGAGTTTAGGGGTCAGTGGGGGGAGCTGTAGGGTATCGGGAGTTTAGGGGTCAGAGTGGGGAGCTGTAGGGTATCGGGAGTTTAGGGGTCAGTGGGGGGAGCTGTAGGGTATCGGGAGTTTAGGGGTCAGAGTGGGGAGCTGTAGGGTATCGGGAGTTTAGGGGTCAGTGGGGGGAGCTGTAGGGTATCGGGAGTTTAGGGGTCAGAGTGGGGAGCTGTAGGGTATCGGGAGTTTAGGGGTCAGAGTGGGGAGCTGTAGGGTATCGGGAGTTTAGGGGTCAGTGTGGGGAGCTGTAGGGTATCGGGAGTTTAGGGGTCAGTGGGGGGAGCTGTAGGGTATCGGGAGTTTAGGGGTCAGAGTGGGGAGCTGTAGGGTATCGGGGGTTTAGGGGTCAGAGTGGGGAGCTGTAGGGTATCAGGAGTTTAGGGGTCAGTGGGGGGAGCTGTAGGGTATCGGGAGTTTAGGGGTCAGAGTGGGGAGCTGTAGGGTATCGGGAGTTTAGGGGTCAGTGGGGGGAGCTGTAGGGTATCGGGAGTTTAGGGGTCAGAGTGGGGAGCTGTAGGGTATCGGGAGTTTAGGGGTCAGAGTGGGGAGCTGTAGGGTATCGGGAGTTTAGGGGTCAGTGTGGGGAGCTGTAGGGTATCGGGAGTTTAGGGGTCAGTGGGGGGAGCTGTAGGGTATCGGGAGTTTAGGGGTCAGAGTGGGGAGCTGTAGGGTATCGGGGGTTTAGGGGTCAGAGTGGGGAGCTGTAGGGTATCAGGAGTTTAGGGGTCAGAGTGGGGAGCTCTAGGGTATCGGGAGTTTAGGGGTCAGAGTGGGGAGCTGTAGGGTATCGGGAGTTTAGGGGTCAGTGTGGGGAGCTGTAGGGTATCGGGAGTTTAGGGGTCAGTGGGGGGAGCTGTAGGGTATCGGGAGTTTAGGGGTCAGAGTGGGGAGCTGTAGGGTATCGGGGGTTTAGGGGTCAGAGTGGGGAGCTGTAGGGTATCGGGAGTTTAGGGGTCAGTGTGGGGAGCTGTAGGGTATCGGGAGTTTAGGGGTCAGTGGGGGGAGCTGTAGGGTATCGGGAGTTTAGGGGTCAGAGTGGGGAGCTGTAGGGTATCGGGAGTTTAGGGGTCAGTGGGGGGAGCTGTAGGGTATCGGGAGTTTAGGGGTCAGAGTGGGGAGCTGTAGGGTATCGGGAGTTTAGGGGTCAGTGGGGGGAGCTGTAGGGTATCGGGAGTTTAGGGGTCAGAGTGGGGAGCTGTAGGGTATCGGGAGTTTAGGAGTCAGTGTGGGGAGCTGTAGGGTATCAGGAGTTTAGGGGTCAGAGTGGGGAGCTGTAGGGTATCGGGAGTTTAGGGGTCAGAGTGGGGAGCTGTAGGGTATCGGGAGTTTAGGGGTCAGTGTGGGGAGCTGTAGGGTATCGGGAGTTTAGGGGTCAGTGGGGGGAGCTGTAGGGTATCGGGAGTTTAGGGGTCAGAGTGGGGAGCTGTAGGGTATCGGGGGTTTAGGGGTCAGAGTGGGGAGCTGTAGGGTATCGGGAGTTTAGGGGTCAGTGGGGGGAGCTGTAGGGTAGATGTGGGGCACCGGGCCCACCACAGGGCGGCCGGTCCAGTCTCGCGGAAGGCGACCGGGTCAGACTTACGGAAAAGCACCGGGACTTGGGCCGGGACCTCTCCCGCTGCCAGTCCGGGTTCGGCCTGACCGGTGTGACCTGTGAAGACGCCAAACAGCCCATCTCCGAGACAGCTCTGACCACATAGCCCAGCCCAGTCGTGTCGCGACTAGGGGCCTTGGGCAGTCTCTACAGTGTGTCCAGTGAGAGTGTGGACAGGTGAGTGTGTACAGTGTGTCCAGTGAGAGTCTGGGACATCCAGAGGCAATCTGTGCTCTCAGAAGGCCATAATGGACCCGCGACCCTGTCTCTTGAGCCGAGGCGTGTCCTCAGTCAAGATCACCACTGGAAGTGTCTCTCCTCGTCTGGAGGTGTTACCGTGAGACCTGGTCTGTCAAGCGCTTTGCGCTGCTATGTGTGTGAAAGGTGCTCTATCAGTGAAGTTTATTATTATTATTATAATACAGAGAGCGCTGCTGGGGGTGGAGAGGCCAGTCGGAGGAGGGCTGGACACTGGACGCTGGACGGCGGGCGGGAGGGGTGGACTTACGACGCCTCGCCGGGCCCGGGTCCTGCTGCGACCGCGCACGGCCGTGCGGCATCTCTGTCGGTCCATCGTCCTGCCGAGACAAGCAGAGTCACAGAGGGGAGGGGAGGGGGCGGAGCCACACAGCTGGGCAGCTTGTTCCCCACCCCCACCACCCTCTGTGTACAGTAGAGCCTCCTGTCCTGACTGGAGGAGCTCACCCAGCTGTGGCTGGAGAGAAGCCAGGGTATCGGCTTCAACCACAGGGCTGGGCGGCTTGTTCCCCACCCCCACCACCCTCTGTGTACAGTAGAGCCTCCTGTCCTGACTGGAGGAGCTCACCCAGCTGTGTCTGGAGAGGAGCCAGGGTATCAGCTTTGTTCCACACCCCCGCCACCCTCTGTGTACAGAAGAGCCTCCTGTCCTGACTGGAGAAGCTCACCCAGCTGTGTCTGGAGAGAAGCCAGGGTATCGGCTTCAACCACAGGGCTGGGCAGCTTGTTCCCCACCCCCACCACTCTCTGTGTAGAGGTGCACCTCCTCTCAATATCTTTTTACAGCACGATCACACCCATAAGAGTTGAGTAACGGTAAAAAAAACAACGTATTTCTCCACTTATTTTGTTATTTCTCGCCAGCAGCACTTTTGACTGACTTACCGATTTCACGGGGATACTGAAGAGCGATTTTGAAGCTGAAACTAACGATCTAAGTCGAAGTAACTTTATTGGAAGAAACACGTGTTTAGAAAAGACTATATAGCGCTTTCCTCCTCTTCTCTCTTCACTCCTCTGAGCTCACGGGGCTCCGGCGCCGCCACCCGCTAGAATCCGCCGCTCTGTGACGTCAGGCGGCTCATTGTGACGCCTCCGTGACGTCGCCCCCGACGCGCACACGGCTCGGCCGCGAAACAAAAATGGCCGACATTTTTCACGGTTGTTGTTTTTTTTTGGGTGGACATTTTATTTTTCCAACTCCCTGTACGACCCCGGTAGTCTGGACAGGCAGGGGAAACGGGTCCAGGTGTTTCCGGCCCAAGGGTTACAAAAGCTGCACTTGAATTTAAAGACAAAATCACGTCGAGGGCGCATTCAGCACCCCCACGTCCAACACGGGTTTCCGTGGGGTTTGGTTCAGTGAAATTAGCATCCCCCCCGAACCCCAAATCAAAGAAAGACCAACCTCCACTCCCCTCTAGCGCCCACGTCCAAAAAACACGGGTACCCCCCCGTCCTGCGGGGAAAAGAAACGCCATTTTCTTTTCCGAGCGCTGCGTGGGACCTCACGACCCCCCCCACCCCCCAAAAAAAAAAACCGGCTTCGCAGACGAGGAAAACCAGGCACGTCGACCTCTCTACAACACCACCCGGCTGTTTCTGTTTCAAACCGTGGGAAAAAAATAAATACAATTTCGCCCCTCACCGACCGCCGCGCAAAAAAACACAACTTCACGCTACAGAAACGGCCTGTGTGAGGGGGGGCACGGGAAAAAAAATAAAACCTGCGTGTTTTCGGCAGAGTAAGCTCAGCGGGGAAACTCCCTGAATCTCGGGGTTGCTTCTTGAACCCCGAAAACGACCTTTTTTCTCTCTCTCGTTTTCTTGGTGTCTGGGACGTTCACGAACTCCACCGCGTCGGTGCGATTCCCAGCGGGACTTGAAAAAGAACATTTATATTTATCAACCTACTAGTAATACTGGGTGGATGTCACGTTCCCCAAAGTTCAGTGCCTCTCTCTAATAAAGTAGAAATGCGACATTAAACTCCATTCGAAACGGGAGAAATCACCAGGACACGATACACCTTGCTCCGGACGATGGGAGAAGACCTGTACCTTCACGAGTCCGGGTTGTGAAAACGTCTTCTGGCAGTTCAAAACGTTTCGAAGAGACTACAGCGCTACCCTGTTTTCCATTTCTATCATGTATTATTATACAGTCATAAGTATCTGTCCTGATCAGAGAGTCCCCCTCTCACTGCCAGGACTGAAGCCCAGTGCAGCACGAATAATAATAATAATTAATAAGTCTGGACCCTCCATTCAGAGCTCTTCCCAGGTCAGGGGGATCCCCTCCAGCCCCCCCAGTGTGCAGCCCCCACCTGGATGATGCTCCAGTCCGCTCAGCACACAGCAGCTCTCAGTGGGGAGGAGAGCAGAGGGATGGAGCCAGTTCAGAGACGGGGGGTGATAAGGAGGCCATGATGGGTCAAGACCAGGGGGGGAATCAGGCCAGGACACTGGGGTAACACCCCTACTCTTCTCCAGAAACACCCCGGGATTGTTAATGAGCACAGAGAGTCAGGACCTCGGTTTGACGTCTCATCTGAAGGACGGCGCCTGTTTACAGTCCAGTGTCCCCGTCACTATACTGGGGCATCAGGACCCACACAGACCGCAGGATGAGAGCCCCCTGCTGGCCCTACTAACACCTCTCCCAGCAGCAACCTCAGTTTTTCCCAGGAGTCTCCCCTCCAGGTACTGACCAGGCTCCCACCTGCTGGGCTCCAGTGGGGAGGGGGCTGCCAGCTGGGAGCTGCAGGGTGAGATGGCTGCTGGGCAAACGAGGGCTAAAGAGCTTCCTAGGACACCCTGGACTTCGTGGTCGACTTCCTTCTCTTCAGACGGAGGAGGTTTGAAATCTGTCTCGTTTCAAGGAGTATTGGACACGATGCCCCCCCTGCTATATCCCCGCCAACTGGTGGCACGCCGACGACGAGGGCTCTCGGCCTCAATCCATCAACCACAAACTCTCCGGGATGAAAGAGAAGGACAGACTCTGCACGTTCGTTTCGGGGGGGGGGAGAGGGAAAAAAACAAAAGCTAAACAGATTTTATTTTAATTTTTTTATTGATGCTTAACAAAAGAACAAAATTTACAATACAGATTAATGTCAAGGGTTTATTTAGTGACCCCCCCCCCCCATCTTACGATCATCACAGGACCTTAAAATAATACTTAATAATACAAGGTCATGCAGACGGTCTGAGGACTCAGGTGGAGATAATGTGAAAGTTTTCCACAGTCCAGTCTGGGGTCCCTTAGCTTCAGTCCAGTCTGGGGTCCCTTAGCTTCAGTCCAGACTGGGGTCTGGGGTCCCTCAGCTTCAGTCCAGTCCAGTCTGGGGCCCCTCAGCTTCAGTCCAGCACAGACTGGGGTCCCTCAGCTTCGGTCCAGCACAGACTGGGGTCCCTCAGCTTCGGTCCAGTCCACTGGGGCCCCTCAGCTCCGGTCCAGTCCAGTCTGGGGTCCCTCAGCTCCAGTCCAGTCCAGTCTGGTGTCCCTCAGCTTCAGTCCAGCACAGACTGGGGTCCCTCAGCTTCGGTCCAGCACAGTCTGGGGTCCCTCAGCTTCAGTCCAGACTGGGGTCCCTCAGCTTCGGTCCAGCACAGTCTGGTGTCCCTCAGCTCCAGTCCAGTCCAGTCTGGTGTCCCTCAGCTCCGGTCCAGTGCAGTCTGGGGTCTCTCAGCTTCGGTCCAGCACAGTCTGGTGTCCCTCAGCTCCAGTCCAGTCCAGTCTGGTGTCCCTTGGCTCCAGTCCAGTCCAGTCTGGTGTCCCTCAGCTCCAGTCCAGTCCAGTCCAGTCCTTGGTGGGGAAGGCGACTCCGATCTTAGCTGGCACAGAACCAGGAAAGGAACCTAGAAAGAATATTGTTATTGCAGGTGTGAGGGACACAGACACAGACGTCACCATGACATCAAACAGCAAGAGGAGACTCTTCCTTGAATCACAGACATGACCGGGCGGCGCCCCCCTGTCTGCTCACCTGCACCTCCTCTTCTTCTTCTTGTCCTTCCCGGCAGCCTGCTCCTCCTCTCCCTCGCTCTTCCTCTCCTGACCTACAGTCTCCACCGCCTCCATCAGCTCGTCCTGATCATCGCTCTCCACCGACACGCAGCTCAGGGAGTTTAAAAAGACGCACCAGCGCTTCTGAAGCAGAGACAGGAGAGTCACGTTAAGAGTCGGACTGGACACTCCAGTACATGAACACTGCACTGAGAGAGAGAGAGGGGTTCATACAGACACACAACTGGACACTCCAGTACATGAACACTGCACTGAGAGAGAGAGAGAGAGAGAGGGGTTCACACAGACACACTGACTGGACACTGACTGGACACTGGACAAGAGTAAAGAGAGGATCAGAGCATTACCCACCTTCTAATTCTTCTGTCTCACAGGAGGTGCTGATTGGACCTCCTCCAGCTGGAGTCCGAGGAGGGAGAGAGGGGGCAGGAGAGGGACAGCACAGGGAGAGGAAGAGAGAGACAGGTGAGTCAAGTGTCCCAAGAGCACAGAGACTCTGCTGAGATCACACTCGCGGTGAGTGAGCCTGGGTGTAGCCCACTAATACTGACCCACTGGACACCACAGGACAGAGAGGAGGAGGAGTAGAGAGACACACTGCCTGGACACCACAGGACAGAGAGGAGGAGGAGAGAGACACACTGCCTGGACACCACAGGACAGAGAGGAGGAGGAGAGAGACATACTGACTGGACACCACAGGACAGAGAGGAGGAGGAGAGAGACACACTGACTGGACACCACAGGACAGAGAGGAGGAGGAGAGAGACACACTGAGGACAGAGAGGAGGAGGAGAGAGACACTGACAGACAGGGCTGAAAGAGAGAGAGACACTGAGACCCAGGGACAGACAAGACGGCGAAACTCCACCACAGACAGGACAGGAGGCAGGGTGGGACCAGCACTGACCTTCTTCCTCTCTCCTGCCGGAGGAGCTGTCTCCACCTCCTCTTCCTCCTGCAAGTCAAGAGACAGGCTGAGAGAGAGACGGGCTGGTGGGACATCGGCGAACAGAGCTGAAGGCAGAGAGTCGGGGAGACAGGCCCAGCTGGGACAACGCAGGACAGACAGAGAGACAGACAGAAAGGAAGGAGAAAGAGACAGAGATGAAGGCACAGAAAGACAGCGGGCAAAGAGAAAGATTGAGATTGAGGGACAAACAAACCGAGAGAGAGAGAGGAAGGAGAGAGAGAGAGACAGATCGAGGGACAGACAGACTGACAGACGGGGCTGAAAGAGAGAGACAGAGAGGCAGGGACAGACAGACAGCAGGGCGAGAGAGAGACAGAGATCGAGGGACAATAATTTGGTTTCGGAATTTATTCTGAAAATATACAATCATTCACTCCTGAAAAATATCGAGTTCAAATTATACATTATGTACAATATTGTAATCAACATATGGCTAATCATCAAAAATAAAAATAAAAAACTGTACTGGGGGACACAGCTGGCTGTGCTGCTCTGGACAGAACACACTGAGGTCCAGTTTCCACCTCCTGCAGGATCAAACAGCACCTCAACTGGCTCTCCAGTGAACAGAGGGACAGACAGAGAGGCTTCAGGCTGCAGGTTGACAGTGTCTCTGTGAGCTGAAAGACGATCAGGACAGAGGATGATATAAGAACACACTCTGTCAAGAATATAGAGCCCTCTAGTGACCCTACTGTAGACCTGCTTACCACCCACAGTGACGATCACAGTGCTGATACTGCTTCCCTTAAGGTCTCTCTCTGTGTAGTTGCCCTGATCAGCTGGAGTGAGGGAGCGGAGTGTCAGAGAGCTGTTCTGCACTGACACTCACTGTTCGTACCTGGGGCCAGGGAGCCCTGCGCTGCTCAGTAAGACTATACGAGACTGGACAGATCCTGCAGGATCAAACAGCACCTCCACTGGACCAGCAGTGTGGAGAGGGAGAGAGAGAGAGGCACCAGGCTGCAGGCTATGGACTTCCGAGTGAGCTGAAAAGGGACAGGTAGAAACATGTTGAATATTTAGTTTTACAACAATACCTTGAGTTTGGACTGCGATCAGCTTCATTTTGTATTTCAGCTGTGAAAATGCAATTTCAAAAATGCACGCCCCAGTCATGTTAGGTTCAAGTTACAGTTGCATCACAACTCAATACATTTGCAATTCACTTCAAATGTTTTTGTTTGATCCAGTCTTTCCTCACCTAAAGGAGATACTTACTTTTAACACCTTTTATTTCTTCTGGGAGGTTAACTGGCTTCTGAGATAATTGTTCCTGGTGTTTGTGTTGTATAGGCCTTGCAATGGAGGGGTGAGAAAAAATTGACTTATTACATTATAATGAATAATAATTGCTTACACTTATATAGTGCTTTTCTGGACACTCCACTCAAAGCGCTTTACAGGTAATGGGGACTCCCCTCCACCACCACCACCAGTGTGCAGCATCCACCTGGATGATGCGACGGCAGCCATAGTGCGCCAGAACGCTCCCCACACACCAGCTATCAGTGGGGAGGAGAACAGAGTAATGAAGCCAATTCATAAATGGGGGTTATTAGGAGGCCATGATTGGTAAGGGTCAATGGGAAATTTGGCCAGGACATTGGGGTAAAACCCCTACTCTTTTCGAGAAACACCCTGGGATTTTTAATGACCACAGAGAGTCAGGACCTCGGTTTTACGTCTCATCCGAAGGACGGCGCCAGTTTACAGTCCAGTGTCCCCATCACTAGACTGGGGCATTAGGACCCACACAGACCGCAGGGTGAGCACCCCCTGCTGGCCCCATTAACACCTCTTCCAGCAGCCACCTTAGTTATTATTGTCGAGAAGGAAAGAATATTAGGAACATGAAAAGGCTGAATGTCTTAAATCCATTTTTTATACTGAAACAGAGAGGCACACACACGTCATTACAAACACACACCCGCACAGAGACGTCCTCAAGCGCCTTGTTCACAATTATGGGCTCCAACAGGAACAAAAAACGCCAGCCTGACAACTCGAGCATTCAAACCAAGAACCCAACACGTACTCACATTGGCAGCCTGTGCAGAAAAGCAGAAAGAACCACAAGCCTTCTCTATTGGGAGGAAAAACACACAGTCCCTCTCTCACACTCCTGATTTCCTTAAATAGCTCATTCTTCATCTCTGGCTCCTACATACAGTATAGCAGCACTCAGTCTGCTTTGAGTAAGTCATAAATCCAAGATTTGTTTTATCTGTTCCTCTTGTTTAGGCCTAGAGCTGCTTTTCATAAAAGAGCTGTTTGCATAAATAGCTAGGGTTACAGCTGAAGACACCAGCTTCATCCCCCAGTGTGTTGTACGTCGGGAGCAAGAGAAGAGGGCCAGGCCGTGCCTTTTCATAGGTTCTCAGAGGCAGATTTAGCCCCTCATGCATTGTAGAGAGATAGACAGGCCCGCGCGCACACAGTTAGAGCTGCACCTTCACACAGAGTCAGACCCGCACAGACACGTCCTCTTGTTTAAACAAATACACAAACCTGACGGCGCTCACAATGATCCAGACACACACACACACACACACACACACACACACACACACACACACACACACACACACACACACGTGACATCAGCAGTCACTCTCGCACACTGGACCCCAGCTCAGTCCACACCTCCAGCTCCTGCGAACCGCTTCGAACAAACTGCATTAAGAAAATTAGGTTGCGTTCCGGTAGCAGGTCATCCTGGGCACCAGTGTGAGTTACACACTCATTTGTAAAAGCCCTTCCGCATCATCGGGCATGCTTCACAGTGCTGGACCTGGGGTGTGGGTGCTGTCTGTGTGGAGTTTGCATGTTCTCTCCCTGGTCCGTGGGGGTTTCCTCCAGGTGCTCCAGTTTCCACCCACAGTCCAGGGAGAGGCTGCCACTTTCACTGGCCAGTGCACCGTCGCCGTGGCAGCATGGTGGGTCGGATCTGATTTCAGTCTTTATTTCCTTTTTTAGAGATCCTGTAACCAGGACCTGTTCACTGCCACGACGGACAGGGAAGCACGTCATCACTGGACATCCTCTTACCTCCTGTGGCAAAGGGCAGCTGATGAAGCTTTGTGCTCGCCGGATCATGGCAATCGCCACTCCACCCTGATCCTGGCTCAGCACAGGGCACCTGGGTTCACTCCCTTCAGACTAAAGAGACTCAGTTCCTCCGGCCTGTCAGTGTGAGACACTCCCTTCAGACTAAAGAGACTCAGTTTCTTCAATCTGTCAGTGTGGGACGCTCCCTTCAGACAAAAGAGACTCAGTTTCTTCAATCTGTCATTGTGGGACGCTCCCTTCAGACTAAAGAGACTCAGTTTCTTCAATCTGTCAGTGTGAGACACCCCCTTCAGACTAAAGAGACTCAGTTCCTCCGGCCTGTCAGTGTGAGACACTCCCTTCAGACTAAAGAGACTCAGTTTCTTCAATCTGTCAGTGTGGGACGCCTACACCAGCTTCGAATGCCTGTACACAATACCGCGGACCGCCTGCCAGACCAAATTCTGGGCTTACAGCAAACCACCCATTACATACACCGGTGTCTTCCCCGGGCCAGAGGAATTCAGGAACTCACGTTTACTCCGTCATCTCGGGCGATTCTCGCAGGGAGCAGAGATTTCCCAATCGATCAGAGAGAGTCGGGACTTTTTTTTTAAAAAAAAGAGGAGTCCATACCTCTTAGTAATGTGAGCGCTGACCGTCTCTCCTACCGATGGGAAGTTCTGCGCCTTCTGGAGCATCCGAAGACTAAGCCAAATTCGTTGTAACAGAAAGAATAAGGTTCTGGATCCCGAGATGAAGTAAAACAGATGAGTGTATTGCATGCAAGGAACAATAAAGCCGAAGTCTTGTTTCCCGCAAGAAACAACAAAACCGAAGTATTGTTCGATGTGCCGGTACAAACTTTTAGGTTATATAGTCCTTCCTTGCTGCTTCAGACCTCATTCGGTGTTATGGTAAGGGGGGGGGGTCATGGTATTTGGCCAGTTAAGAGACCCTGGCCAAATGGTCAGTTTAAGATGATGCCCCCTCGCATCTGGAATCCTTATCAGTTAACCCCCTTTCCTGCCATAAACCCCTGTTGCTTAGAAGTCTAATTTTCAGGCAGAACTGACTTAAGTTAACCCTTCTTACATCTTGTCTCTTACTTCAGCCCTCTTCCATTTGCTAGTTCAAAGTTGTACAACCCATTTGTATCTGGTAAGCGGCGCAGTCGTCGTGCACAAAGAACGCTTTGAAAAGCGTCAAAGGCAAGTTATTCCGAGTTGGTCGTTTGTGTTTTCCGTTCAGACGCGAGATGCTGAAATGATCTCTCGGCTCCTCGGTTGTCATTTCTGCTCCGTAAAGGAATCACAGCACGCGTCGGCTTCCAGCACGGTGGGTCGGGACACGATGCCGGGGGTCGGAGAGAGCGATGTCTTCCTCGTTAGTATAGTGGCAAGTATCCCCGCCTGTCACGCGGGAGACCGGGGTTCGATTCCCCGACGGGGAGTAGCTTTTCTTTCACCTCCTTAGAGAAATGACTGCCTTTCATTTCTCTGTTTTCTTTCACAGCGTCGTGCACCTTTTCATTGCTCTCGCTTTCAGAGCCTCCGCACGGCAGTCGACTCGACATCAGGAAGCACATTGAAGTGAAAGCAGGAAGCGCTGCGACATGCACTGTGCAGATCCCGCCACACTAAGAGGTGAGTGGGTCTGTTCGATGCACAAAGAACGCTTTGAGAAGCGTCAAAGGCAAGTCATTCCGAGTTGGTCGTTTGTGTTTTCCGTTCAGACGCGAAATGCTGAAATGATCTCTCGGCTCCTCGGTTGTCATTTCTGCTCCGTAAAGGAATCACAGCACGCGTCGGCTTCCAGCACGGTGGGTCGGGACACGATGCCGGGGGTCGGAGAGAGCGATGTCTTCCTCGTTAGTATAGGACCTGTCACCTGTCCCCACCTGTCACGCGGGAGACTGGGGTGCATCAGGACGCGACTTGAAGTGAAAGCAGGATGCGCTGTGACATGCACTGTGCAGATCCCGCCACACTAAGAGGTGGGTCCAGTGGGTCTGTTCGATCACAGCGCTAGGCGAATCCCCAATCCCCTTTTGTGCCTGGCGACAAAAGAAGTCTGTTTCCGCCCGGTTTCGAACCGGGGACCTTTCGCGTGTGAGGCGAACGTGATAACCACTACACTACGGAAACGGTGGTAAGACGTGCCAGGCGGCCCAGCGCTGAGCTTCGCCAATGCGATTTAGCTGCTTCCAGTGCCTTTATTGGAGTGCGCTGATGGACCGTGCTCTCTCTCCAGAGACCAGCACGCCTGTCATGGACGGAGCAGGAAAGGCGGCGCCACATTCTACAGCCCTCTCCACGCAATCGACGAAATCGGGCTACTGAAGTGGAGAAAATCGCCTCTCCAGAAAGTGCAAATATCATCTTGGAGACTATAAATCCTATTGCCGAAGGTCAGCCCTGTCTACCAGAGTAACCCTCCCACAGCGATGATCAGCTCGTCTCACACGCGAGAAGTTTCGGTTGGAAACAAGCGCCCCCTCTTCTCGCACGTTTTGCACGTTCGAGTAGTTTTAATGCGGCTCTTTCGTACACGGTGCTGATCTTTTGGAAAGCAGGAGGCAAAACCGAGTCGAACCGCCTGGGTGAAAACCAGGAACCCTAACCGCTAGACTATATGGCAGCGAACAACCATGCTGTTCCCGGCATCATGCAAGCAAACTACATAAATATGAGAAAACACGCAAGAGAGTTGTCACTCAGAGTGTCGAAGGGTCGATGTATACTGGGGCTCAGTTGAAATGCAACGTCAGGACTTTTCCGAATTATGTCACACGAAGAGAGCACAGCCCTTTCCGCCCTGCCGCGTGTGTCTCGGTAACTCGCTGTGATCGTATAGTGGTCAGTACTTTGCGTTGTGGCCGCAACAACCCCGGTTCGAATCCGGGTCACGGCAGAATAGGGACGTCTGCTTTTACTACTCGCACGAATGAAGGCAAAAAAAAGCCAATCGACGTGAACGAACGGCGCTTTACAGAGGAGTACTGCCTGACTGGATCGTTGATGAACGACAGAGGCCACTCCGACCTCTTCTCGGTTTTCTTCAATGACTTACTAAGGATCTTCTTCACATTCGCCCATGCAGGGGAAGCCAGTTACACCAAAGCAAACGCAGGAAAGTGCATTTCAAGCAGAGACCAGGAGGGACTTGTTTACACCGAGAGTGGGCGGAGAATGGAACAATGCGCCCAGCCCTGTTGCTGGAGCCGATTCTTGATGAGCTCTTGGCTCACTAAGAGGCCCCCGCTGGATGCTAATCTTTCTGTTGTTCTTGCAGGTCCTGCGCTGCTTTTGAGCCGACAGAGCTCGACCTGGTCTGTCGGCACAGCCCAATTGCAAATGATCGGCTCCGCGTACAGAAGGAACGTGCGTTTGGTACAAGAGTGCACGAAGGCACCGGAAATACATTGGGAACAAATGACCGGTCGCTCAAGACCTCTGTGAAGTACAGGAGCGTGCAAAACGAGGCTGTTTCCGCCCGGTCTCGAACCGGGGACCTTTCGCGTGTTAGGCGAACGTGATAGCCGCTACACTACGGAAACCTGTAGGGACTGCTGCTGGTGTCTCGCTTGCGTTTCGGGCTGAGAAAGGGACGCGTCACTTTAGGCAGGTGGCGCTGGAGAGAGGAACAAAGGGCGCGATGAAACAAAATGCCGAAACCCGGGATCGAACCAGGGACCTTTAGATCTTCAGTCTAACGCTCTCCCAACTGAGCTATTTCGGCGGTGCGCAAAGCCCACAGCCACCTGCTCCAGCCTTCCTGTGTTGTGGCATGAGCGCACCAAGAGTAGCGGGAGAGTGTTGCAGGAACGTCACTCAGAAGGAAAGCCACCCAGCTGCGCCCTCTGAGCTCTGTCCAGTGCATCTTCCTCGCATGGACTCCTGCCTGCGACGGGCGGGAAACAATTAGCAAGAACAGAACGACACCCCATGGGTGTCTCATGACCGCACCTTAGGTTGTGACACGTGCAGGTGTGAGGGGTTGCCGGGCTACTTTGGAGCAGAGCTTGGGCGGAGGGGGGGCGGGAAAGCAGACAAAGAGGTGACACCTCAAGGTCTGCACGATCACAGCTCTCCGCCGCCCCAGGCTTCCGCTCGATAAGCTACTGGACACACCCGCCCCTCCTCACACAGAACGTGGAAAAGCCCCCGAGTGGGAGGGCTCTCTCTTCCTCCCAGGAGCTCTTGGACACGACGCCCAGACAGGGCGCGGGGAGCCGCCGCCTGCAAACACGGCTCCAGGCAGGACTCCACTCCGCAGGAGCCGCAGAGCAGAGGAGATGAGGGCAGCTTAGTCCTGTGCAGAGACCTGAGCTGTTGTTGCTGTGGATGCTGTCTTTTCTGCACTCGGGGTAGGAGTGAATATTGAGTTGCCCTTAGAAATGAAGCAGAGCACTTCAACGGCACTGGTGTGTGTGTGTGTGCGCCCTGGTGATTCTGGGAGACAGATCGAACCTGGGCTAAAAGAGAGGGGGCTTAGCCCTCTTCCATTTGCTAGTTCAAAGTTGTACAACCCCTTTGTATCTGCTAGGCGGCGCAGTCGACGTGCACAAAGAACGCTTTGAAAAGCGTCAAAGGCAAGTCATTCCGAGTTGGTCGTTTGTGTTTTCCGTTCAGACGCGAAATGCTGAAATGATCTCTCGGCTCCTCGGTTGTCATTTCTGCTCCGTAAAGGGATCACAGCACGCGTCGGCTTCCAGCATGCTGGGTCGGGACACGATGCCGGGGGTTGGAGACAGCGATGTCTTCCTCGTTAGTATAGTGGCAAGTATCCCCGCCTGTCACGCGGGAGACCGGGGTTCGATTCCCCGACGGGGAGTAGCTTTTCTTTCACCTCCTTAGAGAAATGACTGCCTTTCACTTCTCTGTTTTCTTTCACAGCGTCGTGCACCTTTTCATTGCTCTCGCTTTCAGAGCCTCCGCACGGCACACGACTCGACATCAGGAAGCACATTGAAGTGAAAGCAGGAAGCGCTGCGACATGCACTGTGCAGATCCCGCCACACTAAGAGGTGAGTGGGTCTGTTCGATGCACAAAGAACGCTTTGAGAAGCGTCAAAGGCAAGTCATTCCGAGTTGGTCGTTTGTGTTTTCCGTTCAGACGCGAAATGCTGAAATGATCTCTCGGCTCCTCGGTTGTCATTTCTGCTCCGTAAAGGGATCACAGCACGCGTCGGCTTCCAGCACGGTGGGTCGGGACACG
The DNA here is from genome assembly GCF_059453375.1 of Lepisosteus platostomus. Lineage (NCBI taxonomy): Eukaryota > Metazoa > Chordata > Actinopteri > Semionotiformes > Lepisosteidae > Lepisosteus > Lepisosteus platostomus. The sequence goes on along the minus strand of NC_142615.1, from coordinate 20,953,736 downwards.
ATGCCGGGGGTCGGAGAGAGCGATGTCTTCCTCGTTAGTATAGGACCTGTCACCTGTCCCCACCTGTCACGCGGGAGACTGGGGTACATCAGGACGCGCCTTGAAGTGAAAGCAGGATGCGCTGTGACATGCACTGTGCAGATCCCGCCACACTAAGAGGTGAGTGGGTCTGTTCGATCACAGCGCTAGGCGAATCCCCAATCCCCTTTTGTGCCTGGCGACAAAAGATGTCTGTTTCCGCGCGGTTTCGAACCGGGGACCTTTCGCGTGTGAGGCGAACATGATAACCACTACACTACGGAAACGATGGTAAGACGTGCCCAGCGGCCTAGCGCTGAGCTTCGCCAATGCGATTCAGCTGCTTCCAGTGCCTTTATTGGAGTGCGCTGATGGACCGTGCTCTCTCTCCAGAGACCAGCACGCCTTTTCATGGACGGAGCAGGAAAGGCGGCGCCACATTCTACAGCCCTCTCCACGCAATCGACGAAATCGGGCTACTGAAGTGGAGAAAATCGCCTCTCCAGAAAGTGCAAATATCATCTTGGAGACTATATATCCTATTGCCGAAGGTCAGCCCTGTCTACCAGAGTAACCCTCCCACAGCGATGATCAGCTCGTTTCACACGCGAGAAGTTTCGGTTGGAAACAAGCGCCCCCTCTTCTCGCACGTTTTGCACGTTCTAGTAGTTTTAATGCGGCTCTTTCGTACACGGTGCTGATCTTTTGGAAAGCAGGAGGCAAAACCGAGTCGAACCGCCTGGGTGAAAACCAGGAACCCTAACCGCTAGACTATATGGCAGCGAACAACCATGCTGTTCCCGGCATCATGCAAGCAAACTACATAAATATGAGAAAACACGCAAGAGAGTTGTCACTCAGAGTGTCGAAGGGTCGATGTATACTGGGGCTCAGTTGAAATGCAACGTCAGGACTTTTCCGAATTATGTCACACGAAGAGAGCACAGCCCTTTCCGCCCTACCGCGCGTGTCTCGGTAACTCGCTGTGATTGTATAGTGGTCAGTACTTTGCGTTGTGGCCGCAACAACCCCGGGTCGAATCCGGGTCACGGCAGAATAGGGGCGTCTGCTTTTACTACTCGCACGAATGAAGGCAAAAAAAAAAGCCAATCGATGTGAACGAACGGCGCTTTACAGAGGAGTACTGCCTGACTGGATCGTTGATGAACGACAGAGGCCACTCCGACCTCTTCTCGGTTTTCTTCAATGACTTACTAAGGATCTTCTTCAGATTCGCCCATGCAGGGGAAGCCAGTTACACCAAAGCAAACGCAGGAAAGTGCATTTCAAGCAGAGACCAGGAGGGACTTGTTTACACCGAGAGTGGGCGGAGAATGGAACAATGCGCCCAGCCCTGATGCTGGAGCCGATTCTTGATGAGCTCTTGGGCTCACTAAGAGGCCCCCGCTGGATGCTAATCTTTCTGTTGTTCTTGCAGGTCCTGCGCTGCTTTTGAGCCGATAGAGCTCGTCCTGGTCTGTCGGCACAGCCCAATTGCAAATGATCGGCTCCGCGTACAGAAGGAACGTGCGTTTGGTACAAGAGTGCACGAAGGCACCGGAAATACATTGGGAACAAATGACCGGTCGCTCAAGGAAACCTGCACGGACCGCTGCTGGTGTCTCGCTTGCGTTTCGGGCTGAGAAAGGGACGCGTCACTTTAGGCAGGGGGCGCTGGAGAGAGGAACAAAGGGCGCGATGAAACAAAATGCCGAAACCCGGGATCTTTAGATCTTCAGTCTAACGCTCTCCCAACTGAGCTATTTCGGCGGTGCGCAAAGCCCACAGCCACCTGCTCCAGCCTTGCTGTGTTGTGGCGTGAGCGCACCAAGAGTAGCGGGAGAGTGTTGCAGGAACGTCACTCAGAAGGAAAGCCACCCAGCTGCGCCCTCTGAGCTCTGTCCAGCGCATCTTCCTCGCATGGACTTCTGCCTGCGACGGGCAGGGAACAATTAGCAAGAACAGAACGACACCCCATGGGTGTCTAATGACCACACCTTAGGTTGTGACACGTGCAGGTGTGAGGGGTTCCCGGGCTACTTTGGAGCAGAGCTTGGGCGAAGGGGGGCGGGAAAGCAGACAAAGAGGTGACACCTCAAGGTCTGCACGATCACAGCTCTCCGCCGCCCCAGGCTTCCGCTCGATAAGCTACTGGACACACCCGCCCCTCCTCACACAGACCGTGGAAAAGCCCCCGAGTGGGAGGGCTCTCTCTTCCTCCCAGGAGCTCTTGGACACGACGCACAGACAGGGCGCGGGGAGGCGCCGCCTGCAAACACGGCTCCAGGCAGGACTCCACTCCGCAGGAGCCGGAGAGCAGAGGAGATGAGGGCAGCTTAGCTCCTGTGCAGAGACCTGATCTGTTGTTGCTGTGTACGCTGTCCTTTCTGTTCTCGGGGTAGGACATCAGGAAGCACATTGAAGCACTGCGACATGCACTGTACAGATCCCGCCACCACTGGGCCCGATTTCTCCGGATCGAAACCGGGCGGAAACAGGCCCGTTTCGTTTGTTGCCACACACACTGTTTGGGGATTCGCCTAGCGCTGTGATCGAACAGACCCACTCACCTCTTAGTGTGGCGGGATCTGCACAGTGCATGTCGCAGCGCATCCTGCTTTCACTTCAATGCATGTCCTGATGTACCCCGGTCTACCGCGTGACAGGTGGGGATACTTGCTACTATACTAACGAGGAAGACATCGCTCTCTGCTTAGTGTGCAAAACACTTACTTGCAGCATTGTGGGTGCTGTGGTTTAAATGCTATTGGTTTGTGAACAGAATACCCCTATCCCAGTGCATTGTGCCACATTAAATAAACGCACGAGAAAAAGAGATTCAGAACGCAAAGCTGTGTCAGTGTTCTGTGTAAAAAATCGGTTTGAACATCATGGGAGCTGTTTTTAATAAGCTGCTGAGTAAAGAATATTTTAATCTTCCTGCTGTCAGTAGTATTGTGCATATAGATGACTCTTACCTGAATGAAAACAGGACGTAAAGGAAGGGTTTGAGAATTCAGACAAAGCTTTATTCGCGTGCTTACAGTCTGAGTAATTGGAGACTGCACTATTCTGTTGCCTATAGTCATATACGGGTTTTTCGCATGAAGCCGTATTGAACAGTATTTCTTGCGTTGTGAACTTGTGTATACAGCGGTCCCCCGGGTTCCAGTTAGTGCGTAATTACGCATCGATGAAAAACCGGAGGTTTAAAAAAAGATAATTAGCTCACTGATACTTTGATGTAGAGGCTGTGGAAATATCCACGTCGTGGTCTTTAAAATGCATTTGGTTTGAAGGCGTTCTGTGCGTCCGTTGCGAAGATATGGACAAAATAATATTCGTGCTTGGTCAAAAAAATGTCATATAAATGAAAAAGTAAAGGCTGAGAAAGCATTCACAATGTGTTTTATACACAAGTATTCTCGCGATTCTTAGAGGTTTCGTGTAAACGCTACAGGCGTGCCAAAATCGTTTTTGAACTTCAAGCTAACTTTACCCCAGTCTGGTACCGTAGGTCACGTAGCTTAAAATCCCAGTCATGTTTTTTTTTCCTATCTTCTTCTATCATAACGTACTATTTCGGACTGTCACAAAGGGCTTGATTTCGTTAAATGCATGTATTCATACCCTTTCTGGGAAACTTGTATTTCAAGAAATTCACACAGCTTGCGAGAAATGAAATTCAATTCTTGATTATCAGTGCAGAAGAAATATTACCAGCTGGCAAAAAAAGGTTTTTTTTTAACCGGAAAGTTGTGATGCAAGACACGGACCCACCATTCCCTCTGTGTGGCGTGTTTGGTTGTTAACTGAAAGGTTGGTGGTTCCAGCCCACCCAGGGACAGGTTTCTTTTGCGATGTAAACATTGTCTTCGCAAAGGTCGATTGGATTTCTCAGCGAAACCTTTACCATTTTAATATTTGCAGGAAATGCGAGTGCTTAACACGTGTCAGAATCACCGGGAAATGTCCAATTACTGTATGCCCAACGTCGCAACTCCCCAGAAAACCATATTCACCCAAGAAAAAGTCGAGTCGTCATTTATACCCCCGTTGCATCCTCTGCTGAAATATTTTAAAAATACAATGCAAATTTGTTAAGGAACTTGCAAGCATTGTTACATTAGCACCGTGCATTTGGACTTCGATATTTTGACACATTTACTTTAAACATAAATACTGTACAATCTATTGTAATTTTGTTGTACTATTAAAATATGTTAGCTGAGGATGCAAAGGGGTGAAAGGGAAAGGTCAGAGTGTGTAGTAACACCAAGGTTAGGATTGGTGGAGGTGATAAGGGTGTTGATGGTTTTTCTCTGTAGAGGATTTTGAGTTTTTTATCCTTCTCTGAAGTGAGAAACTTGAAGAGTTGGGAGTTGAGGGATCTGATGAGGTTAGTTATGAAAGGAAGTTGATGTGGAGCTGTTAGCCGTAAAATCTCCTTAATGTCTTTGATGTTGTCATCAGCGATAAACTGAACTCAGCAAAGATAAAAAGAAAATTATCTTTGCTTACTGCCCTGTCTTTCTCACATCTGAAGAAGGCTCCACAGCCGAAACATTGTGATTCTTTTCTTCTCTTTTCAGCTGGAATAGTCCTTTACTTGTTCCTTTGCAGCCTACGCATGCTGACGCAGCTACCCACCCGATATCTAACATTCTATAATCACAACTATGAATGTCCACTTTGGGTATTTTTTCCATGCTTATTTATTATTATTATTATTTATTCTGTCATTGAAGCATATTTTATGTCATACTGAAGTGTCATAATCACTGAAAAAATATTTTTTTCATTTAGAAAGTAAGAAAATGATAAATCACTAGGAATTGCATTTAGCCTGTTCTGATCTAGATTTTCTATATACTTTAACATGCCATGTTCACAATGTCACAACTCATTAATGAAACAGTGAAGTGTTGTAATTACAAATGTACATAATGCCGGGACATTGAGATGTTTTGGTAATGAGGAAGGAGGGACATGCAATGTTCACAGGGTCAAATTTATAAAACGCTACAGTAAAATTTCTTGTATTTCGGGATTATGAGAGCCTGTTACATTGTGTCTCACACCTCAGTGTCAGAATTTTGAGACATTTTTATAACCAGGGGTAGGTTCATAGCAATAAGCAGAAAGCGCAATCATCCTTTGCTCATTCTCGGTTAACCATATATTCTCATATGCCATGTTCTGAATGTCCCATTTAAAACTGCTATATTAAAATTAAGACTTTTTATGATCAGAAGGCAAGGTTGTGGTAAATATGCATAAAGTGAAAGTGAAACTTATGTTTTGCCTATGTCTTGTTATTGTGAGTTTTGAAAATTGGTTTTCAATTTTCTGAAATGTGTTTCACACAAAAATGCAATTTGGATAGTCACTACTTATATATTCCCCTTTACTGAGGATATGTACAGTAATCCATCCCGATTAGTACTTTTAAAATTACTGTAGAGAGCCATCAGAAAGGGAATGAAAACTTGCATTAAACAAAATCAAGCTGCATGTAATCATCCATAGTGAAACATTTTGTAAGACAAGACAGGAAGAAAGACACTGCTGGGATTTGAACGCAGAATCTCCTGTTTAATAGGAAAACACTTTAACCAAATCAGCCAAGATGCTGTCAGAGTATTAACATCATGTCTGCATCAGTGATTACAGCTGACTATCGCTGGAGGACAGTGAAGTCAGCCTGCATAATGAGGGGGAAGAGACTGACCTCTGTGATGCACTATAGAGTTACACTAACCTTCTATCCAACTGTTCTATGCTGCATTCTATCCTAGTGGTAAATATTGATTTCCGTGCGTGTAATATTCCTTTTTTTGTCAAATATTTTCAAGCACAAATTTTGATGTTGAAAATAAGCCTTGTGGTTTTCAATGTTGTGATCCTTTTCCCCCAGTGTCACCCAAATTGATACACTGTGCTTTGGCAATTCTTCAGGCGATATTGTTTAGAGGAGCTCAGTTGAATTAGTTTGCGTATATAAAGTATTTCTTTTCCCTTTAATCCTTTAAAACATATTACATTTTCAAAACATTGTATCTTTCTTCCTACTAATTGTAGCGGCAATGCTTGTTAATAAGAGAATTAAGTGTTGCTGAGCTTTCCCAAATGAGGCCCCATCTCTCTCTTCATCTCTGTGGTGCAGCCACAGAGAAGCTATTCAGGCAGGCTGATTTAAAGATGTTTTCTTTTGATAAGGGACAGCTCCCAAATGGGGATGCATTTAGCTAAGCCTGGCTATCATGATCAATGGGCATCCATTGGCGCCTATCTGTCTAGGGAGTGCCAGATGGACATCTGGACTGCATTCCTAAGTGTCAGGAGTAAGTGACTCATATCTCACCTTGATCAACCAATCAGGGACTGGTAGGGCCGAGTAACCCACGTGGGTCTCTGATGCCCATGAAACTTTCATCCAATAAACGAGCTGAAGTTCCTACAGGTAAAAACAGGCAACACAGAGCTCCGAGACTATTCTAAAGGGAATTCAAAGGAGAATTCCAGGGCTGTGAGACAATTCCAGGGCGGGACGGCCCAGAAGCAGAAAGGCTCCCAAGGGCAGAACATTCTCGCAGCGCGCCTCCTGACCATCCTGAGACTCAGCCTGGACAACCACGGAACGGCCAGTGTGTCCGAGTGCCAGAACTTTGCTTTGTTCTAAGAGTCGAGAGCAGAGGTTGCCAGAGAGTAACCAAAGGATCCACCCGAGGTTAGCACCAGCAGCAAGCCTCGTGAACAGGTCAGAACTGTGGACAGCTGAATCACTATTCAGAACTATCGCTTCATCAGGAACGAACTGGTCTTCTTCCTGACCTGCTGGGACCCACAGTCATCTTTTCTCCTGTGCACAAACTTCGCTAGTTTCAGCCAAAACTAACTAGCCGGTCTTCAGAGAGCATCAGCAGCGCAACGTCGCAAGCCGCACACCACAGCCATGCACGGAGCCATTGAGCCCGCAGGAGACCTAAATCCCCAGAGATTGGATGAGTATTCCACTTCACTGCATTACTGCTCGAGAATTCAATTGTTATCCCAACCAGTTGATATCAATTTAATTCCTAAGAGTTATGTACTTGTTTTGAGTATCTAATGTAGAAGTTATAACCAAGTTCAATTACGAAACGGTCTAAATGAATGATATACTGAACGTATGTCCTCTAGATATGTGTAACTGTAACTGAATGAATATATATCTTTTGTATTCTGATAACCTTTACGATAAGATCTGTTAGGTTTACATGCATATTCCATATAATAATAAATGTATCCTCGTGTATAAGTACCTGTGTGTGCGTTTTTTTGAGTTATATCGCATGGTTGGATACTAAGACCATTAAAAGAATCAATTTTGTGATTTACTGCCACAATTAATAATTGTCCCAGTAAATGCCCAAACCCCTACAGAACTGGTGCCTCGTGAGAGCACACTACAACAGTGTGTGATCTCCTGTCCCAGCCTGAGGAGCAGACAGCGAGCCTGTCTCTCAATAATAATAATACAGTGTGTCATTTTCTGCCCCAACCAGAGGAACAGACAGTCAGCCCGTCTCTCAATAATAATAGTACTGTTACGATCCCTGCCTCCCGGCAACGGAAGAGGCAGAAGTAGGCGTAGCCCTACTCCATCAGTTTTCCTATCAGTTTTCCTATTCACCACCACACCCCCGTCTCATCCTACTTAAACACCTGTCTTTCCCTACCTCCTTGCTCAGTATTGGTTTCCCTTTCGAGCTTCCTGGTTGCGCTACTCCTTCTTCTACCTAGTGTTCTTCTTGGCTTTCGGTTTACGGTTTTTCCACTTTTGACTACGGCTTTTCGGATCACGGCTTGGCTTCGTTACTCACGCTCTGTTTTGGATCTCTGGCTACCCCTGGACTATCGGATTGCTCTATTGTCTACGATTTCGGATCACGCTTTGGCTTCGGTAACTCGTTCCCTTTTGGATCTCTGGCTTCCCCTGGACTCTCGGTTCGTTCCTTGGACTGTGGCTTTCTTTGGATCATGGCTAGGCTTTGTCAGCTCCTGCAAGTGGGTTCTCTCACTGGTTTCGGTTTCTCTTACCGAATCCGTAACATATACGGTGTGTGATCTCCTGTCCCAGCCTGAGGAACAGACAGGAGTGAGCCAGTCTCTCAATAATAATAATACAGTGTGTGACTTCCTGTCCTAGCCTGAGGAACAGACAGTGAGCCTGTCTCTCAATAATAATAATACAGTGTGTGATCTCCTGTCCCAGCCTGAGGAGCAGACAGCGAGCCTGTCTCTCAATAATAATGATACAGTGTGTGATCTCCTGTCCCAGCCTGAGGAGCAGACAGCGAGCCTGTCTCTCAATAATAATAGAACAGTGTGTGATCTCAAGTCCCAGCCAGAGGAACAGACAGTGAGCCTGTATCTCAATAATAATAATACAGTGTGTGATCTCCTGTCCCAGCCTGGGGAACACTGAGCCTGTCTCTCAATACTAATAATACAGTGTGTCATTTCCTGCCCCCGCCAGAGGAATAGACAGTGAGCATGTCTCTCAACAATAATATTAATAAACTGTGTGATCTCCTGTCCCAGCATGAGGAACAGACAGTGAGCTTGTCTCTCAATAATAATACAGTGTGTGATCTTCTGTCCCAGTCTGGGGAATAGAAAGTGAGCCTGTCTCTCAGTTATAATAATATAGTATGTGATCCACTGTCCCAGCCTGAGGAACAGACAGGAGTGAGCCCGTCTCTCAATAATAATACAGTGTGTGATCTCCTGTCCCAACCTAGGGAACAGACAGGAGTGAGCCAGTCTCTCAATAATAATAAAGCAGATTATGATCTCCTGTCCCAGCCTAAGGAACAGTCAGGAAAGAGCAGGTCTCTCGATAATAATAATACAGTGTGTGATCTCCTGTCCCAGCCTGAGGAACAGACAGTGAGCCTGTCTCGCAATAATAATAATACAGTGTGTGACTTCCTGTCCTAGCCTGAGGAACAGACAGTGAGCCTGTCTCTCAATAATAATAATACAGTGTGTGACCTCCTCTCCCAGCCAGAGGAACAGTGAGCTTGTCTCTCAATAATAATAATACAGTGTGATCTCCTGTCCCAGCCTGAGGAACAGTGAGCCTGTCTCTCAATAATAAAAATACAGTGTGTGATCTCCTGTCCCAGCCTGAGGAACAGACAGTTAGCCTGTCTCTCAATAATAATAATACAGTGTGTGACCTCCTCTCCCAGCCTGGGGAACAGTGAGCCAGACTCTCAATAATAATAATACAGTGTGATCTACTGCCCCAGCCTGAGGAACAGTGAGCCTGTCTCTCAATAATAATAATACAGTGTGTCATCTCCTGTCCCAGCCTGAGGAACAGTGAGCCTGTCTCTCAATAATAATAATACAGTGTGTCATCTCCTGTCCCAGCCTGAGGAACAGTGAGCTTGTCTCTCAATAATAATAATGCAGTGTGTGATCTCCTTTCCCAGCATTAGGAACAGACAGTGAACCTCTCTCTCAGTAATAAAAATACATACAGTGAGCCTGTCTCTCAATAATAATAATACAGTGTGTCATCTCCTGTCCCACCCTGAGGAACAGTGAGCCTGTCTCTCAATAATAAAAATAATAATAATAATACAGTTGTAGTGTGCTCTCACGAGGCACCAGTTCTGTAGGGTTTGGGCATTTACTAGGACAATTATTAATTGTAGCAGTAAATCATAAAATGATTATTTTAATGGCCTTAGAATCCAACCATGCGATATAACTCAAACAACGCATACACACAGGTACTAATACATGAGGAAATATTTATTAATACATAAAATATGCATGTAAACCTAACAGATCTTATCGAGAGGGTTATCAGAATACAAGAGGTATATATTCAATCAGTTACGAAGAGTTACATATATCAAGAGGACATATGTTCAGTATATCATTCATTTAGACCGTTTCGTAAATGAACTTGGTTATAACTTCTACATTAGATACTCAAAACAAGTACATAACTCTTAGGAATTAAATTGATATCAACTGGTTGGAATAACAATTGAATTCTCGAGCTGTGATGCAGTGAAGTTGAATGCTCATCCAATCTCTGGGGATGCAGATCTCCTGCGGGCTCTCTGGCTCCGTGCCAGGCTGTGCTGTGTGGCTTGCGACGGTGCGCTGCTGATGCTCACTGACCGGCTAGTTAGTGTTGGCTTTAACTAGCAAAGTTTGTGCACAGGAGAAAAGATGAGTGTGGGTCCCAGCAGGTGAGGAAGAAGACCGGTTCGTTCCTGATGAAGCGCTAGTTCTGAATAGTGATTCAGCTGTCCACAGTTCTGACCTGTTCACGAGGCTTGCTGCTGATGCTAACCTCAGGTGGATCCTCTGGTTACTCTCTGGCAACCTCCGCTCTAGACTCTTAGAACAGATGAAAGTTCTGGCACTCGGACACACTGGCCGTTCCGTGGTGGTCCGGGTTGAGTCTCAGATGGGGCCTCATTTGGGAAAGCACAGCAACACTTAATTCTGTCTTATTAACAAGCATTGCTGCTACACTGTAGTCTGCATTATTTAGGCTGATTATCGAGGTTAGCCTTTATTTGGTCATGGGGGCCTCGGTACTGTATGCTAATTCTCAAGACAGATTCACCTGTTTTCTGATTGCTTGGTTCTGGACCAGGGCAGACATGTCAAATAGTGAATGGCTGTACCTCTATCGCATCCGTGCTCAATGAATGAAATCAGTAAGAAATGAATATATGCATAGTTATACGAAAAACCAGTGGTGGATCAGACAAGATCGGGCGTGTTCAGGGTGGTGTGGCCGTAAGTGAAAGCAGTGGCGTCTGACTCACTACTTGAAGCTGTGTGGCGGGGGCTCCGTGTCCCCTGAGCGGGACTGAAGGATTGTTCGTGTGCAACTCATTGGAAACGAGCTTCTTTCCAAATCGCATTGCGTGCCTGGATGTTGGCGAATGTGCTCCCTTGTGTTGGCTTGTCCTGCACTGGAGGAGCACAAGGCAAGTCTTCACAAGACAAAAACCTCCTGCACTCTGAAAACACACTGGAGGTTTTTGTCTTGTGAAGACTTGCCTTGTGCTCCTCCGTGCAGTTTGTTTGTCCTCCTCCAGTGTGGGACAAGTTCCAAAGCAGGCACACAGGACCGCACCCAGCGTTCTAAGTGCCATGAGAACACCGGGGGAGGGAAAGGGCTAGAAAAGGCTGAACAAAAGGATTCAGTAGCCGCCCGCCTGGCCAGGCTTGAACAAACTTTATTAGGACAGGGACAACCGCTCCCCAAGGCTGCCGGAAGCGTGAATGAGCTAATACTCTCCACTGGAGGAGGCGGAGACCCGCCCCCTCTCCCTCCCTCAGTCTATCTGATTGAGCGGAAGGGTTCCTGCCTGGATAAGGTCAGCCACTCCCAAGTGAGTGCTGACTCCACCCCTGAAGTCACAGAGCAGGCAGTAAAACACAGAGGAAAAGCAAGAAGCTTTTACCTCAAGGCTGCCATGGGAGATGTCTCACCCAGTGAGACACTGATTGACACTGAGGTTGAAAGGTGTTTGATGTCACACAGCAAGCTCAAACGGGTTGAAAAAGAAAAGGGCATGCAACTCAGAGAGGAACCTTTGGTGGATCACCAGAAAGGCAAAGTGTGGAAACAGGTCAAGGCTCCTAAGCCTTCTGTACAGAAGGAAAGGGGGGCCAAGAGGCAGACTGTGCTCACACAGTGCCCACCGAACACAGAAGCCAATGCGGAGATTCCTTCTGTTTCCTCTGGACAAGAAATAAAAATATTTTCTTGTTCCCCGAATATACAGGGAAGTCGTGTCCTGGCCGAGGTCCCAGCAGCCTCCCTGCCACAGGAGCGGTGCTCCAAGCAGCCGCCTGATCCACCAGGTAAAGCACACCCCTTTTACATCCCTTAAGAGGAGCTGATCTCCCCACCTGGTGATGAAAAGGAGCTTTCCCTGTGCATCCTGGCACCCAAGAGGGGTCAGGACCACCACCCTGCAGTGGTGGAAGGGATCCAGATGGCAGGAGAGCAGGTTGGTGATGTAGCCCTCACCCTTAGCCCTGAGAGGTCCTCTATTAGTAACGATCTGCTTGAGCAGCTGTCGCAGGGCCACCGCCAGGTGTCCCTGGTGCAACATTCACAGGTTAGACAGGAGGTCCAGCTGGACGCTGAGACTACTGCGCTGTGGACACACCTGATCCCAGATGCCAATTCCCTCTGCTGTGACCCAGGGAACCTGCAGTCAGGTAACATTATTTCTCACAACTACCAGGTAGTGAGTGAGACTGACCTGATTGTTCCTGCCTCAACGGCAGGGTTGCCAACAAACCCAGTCCCCAGGAAGGGACAGGGAATGAAAGCTGAGACGGTTTTCTCACAGCCACCAGCTCAGTCTGTCAGTCTGAGTCTGACCAACAGTGGTTCACCCAGACTGGAGCTGGATGGTCAAGCCACCCGCCTGCCAGTGCAGGACATCGCAAAGAGGGGTGTCAGAATCCCCACCCGCACTGACATGGGCCTGGTGAGTGATAGTGAGTTCAAAGACAGTGAACTAGCTATCCCAGTGCTGGGGCAGCTCCCTGAACCCCTAGCGAGGGAAGGGGGGAGTAAACAGGTGTCCTACACCTACCCCCAGCGAACGACTGTAAACATGCCGATAGAGGGATTCCTCAATCAGGAGGTGTGCAGGGTGGACCGGAACAGTGAGAATGGGGTAACAATCCCAGATCACTCAGGTGCTCCAGATGACCACTCAGCCGAGGGTCAGGCATGCTCCACCGCTGCACCGCCCCCTGCAGGGTTCCTAGAGCACAGGCATGAACAAATCGAAAAAGCAGATGCGCTGGAAACGGAGGAGCAGCATCAGCCGCTGCGTCAGATCTCCCCAGATTTCCAGGATGTTGGTGCCCAAGATGCCACAAGGCATACTGAGAAAGACACCATGTACAGGCTGTGCCAGCTTAGAAAGGCAACAGTCACTCAGAAGGAGATGACTGGGATCAGCCACCCGAAAATACTTTTGGGAGGACTGATTGCTGCCGCCACTGTTGCACGTTTGCTTTTTCTGGTAGGTTTGTGTGCTACTGGCACTCTCCCCCTGACTGCCCCAAGAAGGCAGGTGTCAGAGATGCCAGAGGGTAGTGACAGACTGTATCAACAGCAGCAAAAGTTGGAAAGCTTAGGAAAAATCCTACAGGCAACTTCCTATGCAACAGGGTTAAACCTTATCCCCCAACCAGTGGACATGATTGCCAGTGTTATACAGTGGGTTTATGCTTGTGTGCAACAGGCCAGAATGTTGACACAAGACCTGTTAAGGGAGCTTAGTGCCACTGTAGCCAATCTAACCATGGCACAATTCCCAAACCCACTTGATTCCACTCTTCTCAGTAGAGGAGTATGTGACATTCACCCCATCGTTCATAGCTCACCCAGAAGGCAAACCAAGATTGAATTCGGTTCCAAATCTTGAGATGGATATGGCTATCCATTGGCTGTGTCTAAACAATTCACCAATGAAGGGTGTAAAGCTACTAATGGGCAGAGGGAGGTTAATGAACCCCATGAAGAGCAGGTGGGAAGTAAATTGCTGGTCAGCACACCACATTTAACTGTCACTATGACTTGTGACAGGCATGGTACAGCTACCGCAATGCAGCTACCTAATCAAACAGGTTTCCTGCAAGTTCCCGAGAAGGCCATAGTACAGCTTGAACTTAACACTGTACGGTCTAGAACCAGACAATATAAGACCAAACTTGAGGTCGTGGATGCCTTCAGGTGCCACACTATTGAATTGGATGGAAATCCAAGAAACAGTATGCCCTGAAGAGGTACAGGTATTTAGTTTGCTTTAATGGAACAAACCTCCAAACCACCCTAGCAGATACCCAACACAGGTGTTGTGGTTTATCGGGGGGCTGGGAACAGGAACTGTTGTTATTGTAACACTACTGCCGGGTAGCTGGATCATGACTGGATGTACTCTGAATGCTGTACACTCACATCAAGATGTACTCCGGGTAGCACGAATGAGTCAAAGGTAGCATATCAAAAGAAAGGAAGTGACTTCTCCCCAAATATCTACTACAGAGGTATCAGATATTGACAGTGAACTTCCTGATGTGTAATGCCTAGACTGAGACGATGTCTCCTACCGTGTTTATACATACTCCAGATGTTATTCATCCTGTTTGTATCCAATGCTGGTTCCGGTATGAATTCTCGAGGAGTAATGTGGACATTTAAGGTTAATGTTCTAATGGCAAGGGACATCACTTAACTCTGTTTTGTTTTGAAGGCAACAATGCCTCAGGACCTCGTGACCTTCAAAAAGGGGGAATATGTAGCAGCAATGCTTGTTAATAAGACAGAATTAAGTGTTTCTGTGCTTTCCCAAATGAGGCCTCATCTCTCTGTTCATCTCTGTGGTGCAGCCACAGAGAAACTATTCATGCAGGCTGATTTAAAGATGTTTTCTTTTGATAAGGGACAGCTCCCAAAAAGGGGGATACACTTAGCTAAGCCTGGCTATCATGATCAATGGTCATCCATTGGTGCCTATCTGTCTAGGGAGTGCCAGATGGACATCTGGACTGCATTCCTAAGTGTCAGGAGTAAGTGACTTATATCTCACCTTGATCAACCAATCAGGGACTGGTAGGGCCGAGTAACCCACGTGGGACTCTGATGCCCATGGAACTTTCAGCCAATGAACGAGCTGAAGTTCCTCCAGGTAAAAACAAGCAACACAGAGAGCCTGTAGTGGAGAATTCTGTGGACTTTTCTAAAGGGATTCAAAGGAGAATTCCAGAGCAGGACAGCCCAGGAGCAGAAAGCTCCCAAAGGCAGGACATTCTCGCAGCGCGCCTCCTGACCATCCTGAGACTCAGCCCGGACAACCACGGAACGGCCAGTGTGTCCGAGTGCCAGAACTTTCCTTTGTTCTAAGAGTCTAGAGCGGAGGTTGCCAGAAAGTAACCAGAGGATCTACCCGAGGTTAGCATAGCAGCAGGCCTCGTGAACAGGTCAGAACTGTGGACAGCTGAATCACTATTCAGAACTAGCTCTTCATCAGGAACGAACCGGTCCTCTTCCTGACTTGCTGGGACCCACAGTCATCTTTTCTCCTGTGCGCAAACTTTGCTAGTTAAAGCCAACACTAACTAGCCGGTCAGTGAACATCAGCAGCGCACCGTCGCAAGCCGCACATCACAGCCTGGCACTGAGCCAGAGAGCGCGGATTGGACAGCAACAGCCTGCAACTGTTTCTTTGTGCCCGCAGGAGATCTGAATCCCCAGAGATTGGATGAGTATTCAACTTCACTGCATAACTGCTCGAGAATTCAATTGTTATCCCAACCAGTTGATATCAATTTAATTCCTAAGAGTTATGTACTTGTTTTGAGTATCTAATGTAGAAGTTATAACCAAGTTCATTTACGCATATTCTATGTATTAATAAATGTATCCTCTTTTATTAGTACCTGTGTGTGTGCGTTGTTTGAGTTATATCGCATGGTTGGATTCTAAGGCCATCAAAAGAATCATTTTGTGATTTACTGCTACAATTAATAATTGTCCCAGTAAATGCCCAAACCCAACAGAACTGGTGCCTTCAGAGAGCACACTACAATTGGAACAAGTAGCCTCGCCATTCCATGCGTGATGTGAGCAAAGTGTAATTCCTGTCTTTATAGTGTGCTTGTTAGAGACTTAGCTGGCACCCAGAGCGCTTTAAATCCGGGAGTCAGCAGCCCAAGACAAGAGAGCTTCCTTCGTCTATGTTTTTTGCGTGAAGGGGGAAACCATGCGTGTGCTGCAAACGATCTTAGTATCGAAGTGCTGTCCCACATAATCGATCCGAACAATCTGCTTTACAGAGGAGCACTGCCGGAGCTTATGGTTGGCAAACTGAAGACCAGGCCGACCTCTTCTGTGACTCTTGAACACTGAATCTCAAGATTGTGAATTCAAGCTCCACGCTGGCGGGAAATTCCATAGGTAATGATCACATTTTCTTGCATGCTAATCAAAAGAAATATTAAGAAACTTTTCCCAATACCAGTTTTTTACAAAAGTAAAGGCACATGGCACATGTGTGCCACATCACATCCAAGTTTAGTGACAACTACCTCAGAGATTGTAAGCTGGGTAGTTTCAGATCAGATCCCTTTTTTCATCAAAGGTTCAAGCAAACCCGAATACTTTTGCAAGAGACATTTCAGAATACCAGTCCAATCCAGGACGATTGCTGGATCCTTCGAATTCGACTGAACTATAGCACAGATCTGCAGTCCACCATTAGAATACTGTGGGTGTGTTGTATAAGCCATACCGCCGAAAATAGTTCTAAAACAGGAGATGCATCCTCGTTCAGGAATGTGGTATAAAGTGAAATGGTCTGGGAAGAGTCCTACGTTTGAACAGTTCAAAATAGACGTAAAGGGGTATTTACGGACTCTTTCGAAATGTAAGAACAAGCTGTGCGGACCTTATCTTTATTTACCTTGTGTAATCGTTTTTCATAAAGTGTAATTGTATTATAGCATGTGCCCCTGACGATTTTCTTGATACGTTATATGTGCTCTTGTTTGTATTGTATGTAGTTTTGTTGTTCAAATAAAACGTAAAAGACACAACTTTCAGGATGCGGCTGCTGTAAAAATAAATTGACATCAAGGGTGCTGTACGCAGAGGTCTGAAACCTGCTCCACAGAAGATCTTTATCCAGAGGTGTTAAAGAAGTCGAGATCTCGCCATGAGAGGGGAAGCATCTCAGAAAAAGCAGGTGCAGTCGGTTCCACGGTCATAACACCACTAAGTCGGGCGACGAGCAAAACCCACCCGGCTTCCTCCGGGCAAGTAATGAGACAAAGAGACAACGCACAGCGGGTAGCGTGGCCGAGCGGTCTAAGGCGCTGGATTAAGGCTCCAGTTTCTGCAGGGGCGTGGGATCAAATCCCACTGCTGCCAGGTGCTTCTGTTGAGACCCTTTCCAGCTGACTTCAAAAGAAAGGGAGGGAGCTGCTTTTTGGCAGTCTCTCGAGAAACTAAGCAAAGTGTTTAAAGATACTTTCTCAGCTTGACATCAAGGCACAAAACAAAAACCTTCTTGCGTCCTCTCAACCCAAAAGCGCTTTGCCACTTTTTGCGTTATGCAGGGAACGACGTCTGCCCAGATCACCTTTGTGTCAATGCAAATCGTAGTGTGCCCTCCATTTTAATGTTGTTTGTGCTGGCGTGCTGCTTCTGTCTGTGAAACTAGAATGTTCTGCTTCTTCACACCGAATCGTTGGCGGGGGTTGAGCTCGTTAAATCTTTGCGCATAGCGCTCCTTTGGAAGTACTTTGTCCAAGTTCAAAAGCAATCGTTGGATTTACTTCATGCGTTCAAAAAGCATGCCTCGCACGACAGATTTAAATGGGGAATGGAGTCTGCTTCTTGCTGTTTTTCCTGTGGTTGCAGTTACAAAGTTGATCGTGCTTTCACATTCTGTTAACAGTATTCACTGGCTGAGCTTTATCAGTTGGTTCGTAAAGGAATCTCTGCTTCGGTTCCAGAAAAGTCATCTGTAGTGTGTTTTTTTCTGTGCCCATGGCAGTCTTTTAAAGCTGGTAGTAATGGCGGCGAAGTTAATTTTTTACCCTCTTTAAAACAATAAGGACGGGCTGGGGCGAGCTCCATTTACCACTCTTTCAGCTAACCGCCGAACTCGCGAACTGATTACACTGCAGAGCCACAGGCGCCTCACTTTTCTCCATTCTCTGGGTTAGGGTGAAAAAAAACCTTTGCTGGTATTAGCTGGCCTGCTGGGAGTACCTCTTCTTCACTGATAAGCAAGATTTGTGTTTCATCTTTCGCAAGCTGTATAGATTTCTTTCAAAACAAGTTGTTTCAGAAAGGAAACGAACATTTGCATTCACCTGAATTAAAAGGCATGGGATTTGCTCGTAAGGATAAATTCTGTACAGTAAGACAGGAAGAAAGGCACCGCTGGGAATCGGACCCAGGATTTCCTGTTTACTAGACAGGCGCTTTAGCCAACTAAGCCAAGGCGCCGGCAAAGTGCTGTCCTTTGACAGCCACTTGGACACGTCTCAACTGCTCTGAGACATCTGCGTTCGGTGTGCACCGAGCCTGCTCGCCTTGCAAGTTGCCTCATTTACATGCGATAGCTCCACCACTAAGAGAAAGAATGAGAAATGGCTTTTATCTGGCACTTTTCATGTCAGAGGATCTCAATCTGCTTTCCGTGTACAAGAGGATGTCCAACTCATGTAGCTAAAGACGTAGACGACAGTGCTCCACTGAAATCTTGATCTCACAACCATCGGCATGACTCCGCTGTGTTCTGCTTTAGACAAAGGGGGGAAAAGACTTCTTTCATCACACGTTTTGCACTGTTTACGGTGTTTGCAGTGCTCTTTCTTAAATGAAAACCAGGAATCGGCACCATATGAGGTGAGACTAGATAATATTGGAACAAGTAGCCTTGCCATTCCATGCGTGAGGTGAGCAAAGTGTCATTCCTGTCTTTATAGTGTGCTTGTTAGAGACTTAGCTGGCACCCAGAGCGCTTTAAATCTGGGAGTCAGCAGCCCAAGACAAGAGAGCTTCCTTCGTCTATGTTTTTTGTGTGAAGGGGGAAACCATGCGTGTGCTGCAAACGATCTTAGTATCGAAGTGCCGTCCCACATAACCGATCCGAACAATCTGCTTTAGAGAGGAGCACTGCCAGAGCTTATGGTTGGCAAACTGAAGACCAGGCTGACCTCTTCTGTGACTTTTGAACACTGAGTCTCAAGGTTGTGAATTCAAACTCCACGCTGGCGGGAAATTCCATAGGTAATGATCACATTTTCTTGCATGCTAATCAAAAGAAATATTAAGAAACTTTTCCCGATACCAGTTTTTTACAAAAGTAAAGGCACACGGCACATGTGTGCCACATCACGTCCGACTTTAGTGACAACTACCTCAGAGACTGTAAGCTGGGTAGTTTCAGATCAGATCACTTTTTTTATCAAAGGTTCAAGCAAACCCGAATACTTTTGCAAGAGACATTTCAGAATCCCAGTCCAATCCAGGACGATTGCTGGATCTTTCGAATTCGACTGAACTATAGCACAGATCTGCAGTCCACCATTAGAATACTGTGGTGTGTTGTATAAGCCATACCACCCAAAATAGTTCTAAAACAGGAGATGCATCCTCGTTTAGGAAAGTGGTATAAAGTGAAATGGTCTGGGAAGAGTCCGTTTGAACAGTTCAAAATAGACGTAAAGGGGTATTTACGGGCTCATTCGAAATGTAAGAACAAGCTGTGCGGATCTTATCTTTATTTACCTTGTGTAATCGTTTTTCATAAAGTGTAATTGTATTATAGCATGTGCCACTGACGATTTTCTTGATACGTTATATGTGCTCTTGTTTGTATTGTATGTAGTTTTGTTGTTCAAATAAAACGTAAAAGACACAACTTTCCGGATGCGGCTGCTGTAAAAATAAAATGACATCTAGGGTGCTGTACGCAGAGGTGTGAAGCCTGTTTCATAGAAGAACTATATCCAGAGGTGTTAAAGAAGTCGAGATCTCACTACGAGAATGGCAGCATCTCAAAAAAAGCAGGTGCAGTTCGTTACACAGTCGTAATGCTACTAAGTCGGACCAGAAGAGCGAAAGCCACCTGGCTTTCTCTAAGCAAGTAATGTGACAAAGAGACACAGTACAGTGGTAACTGTGGCTAAACAGTGAAAAATGCTGGATTAAGGCTCCAGCCCCTTCAGGGGCTTGGGTTTGAATCTCACCTTGTTAGGTGCTTCTGTTGAGACCCCTTCCAACTGACTTCAAAAGGGAGGGAGCTGCTTTTTGGCAGTCTCTCGAGAAACTAAGCAAAGTGTTTAAAGATACTTTGTCAGCTTGACATCAAGGCAGAAAAGAAAAACTTTCTTGCGTCCACTCAAACCAAATGCGGTTTGCCACCTTTTGCGTTATGCAGGGAATAACGTCTGCCGAGATCACTTTTGAGTCAATGCAAATCGTAGTGTGCCCTCCATTTTAATGTTGGTTGTGCTGGCGTGCTGCTTCTGTCTGTGAAACTTTATGCAATCAAGGCATTTAATGTTTTCTTTTAATAATTAAAAAAAAAATGTACTTTTTTTTTCTTAAATATTGATGGTTTAAAAAGTTATTTAATGTGAAATGGTCATTGTGATTGTAAAACGGTCAAAATGTTAGTGAAGAAATCAGTCATGTGAGGAAAGGTGAATTGTGGGAATTCAATCCCTGGCATCTTCAGGTGTTTTATATTACTGTACTCACATCGCAATCTTCTGTTGAGTGAGAACTCTTTGCTCGTGTTCATAGAGAGCCAGGTTTACCTTTTGAATCTCACCCAGGATTTCCTGAGAGATCATTCAGCGAGCGAGTCCTCCCTCTGGACTCCGCACTGAGCTGAAAGCTTCACGAATTCCTCACTGCATGTCCTGTACTGTTACAGGTGGTCCAGCGTAAATGTGCAGCACAGTGACATGAACACCTTGAACTTTTTCTGTATGTGAAGGAAAATGCAAAAGAGCATGAAAAATATTAATCGTTTAAAATATCCATGGTACAACTCGAGCAAAAAGTGAAGCACAAAACAACGACTTTTGATGATTACAAGAGATTCAAGAAACACAACCGTCTGCAGATGGGTTCAGATCCTGAACGCTTAAGTCAAAAGAATAAAAGCGAAGTAAACTCTCTTCATTGTCTTATAGTTTATGAAATAAAACAATTTCTTACTTTCTTAATAATTTCTTACTGTTGATAGACGATTTATTGAATTTTAACAGATTCACAATTACAAACATTTGGGTTAAACTGTAATTCACATACTCTAACGAAGAGAAACGTTAGTGTCTTTCGGTGTGTGAGCCCATTTCTCAAAAAATAAAAAAATAAGTTATATAAACTGAATTGTTCTACTTTCTAGGCTTGCATAGTCTTATTCATATTTCAGTTAAATCTTTTCTTCTGTAGTAATTTCAGTTGATATTATATTAATTCTGATTTACAATTTTTGGATATGGTTCATCTTAAATAATTTGTAATTAGTTTCAGTTTTGGAAAATCGCGCCCAGAAGCTACTAAAACTGGTAATGTTTGCATAACGTGTAATGTAATAGTAGCATTTGGGGTGGAAAACAAAGAGTATTTCTTGGTATGAATCCCAAAACTTCATAGGCAGCGTTCTAGGACTTTTTGCTTCAGATAAAGCTGTCAATACATCATAGATTTCTACTCCATCAATATCAGCAGTGTTATCACTACCGAACGCTAAATATAGATCCTGGCAATACTTTGTGAGATCTTCGAAAGAAAATCCAAAATTCTACTGAAGCAATCAAATTTATACGTTTCTTTTCGATCGAGAAGAGGATCATTCCTCTCAAAACTCAAAACATGCCTGTCTTTTCTTTTTTT
This sequence comes from Lepisosteus platostomus, assembly GCF_059453375.1. NCBI lineage: Eukaryota > Metazoa > Chordata > Actinopteri > Semionotiformes > Lepisosteidae > Lepisosteus > Lepisosteus platostomus. Next base: position 20,932,237 of record NC_142615.1, on the reverse strand, counting down.
CAAGGACAAATGGATTATTGAGGTGTAAAGATGGGTTCAAAAACCAAAATCATCTGCTATTGCTGCTGTTTCTTTGATAGTTTCTTCAAATCCTTCAACTGATCATTGATATCAAGGAATAATATCATACAATTGTCGCCGTGCATCCTCAGCTAAAATGTTTTAAAAAGTGCGACAAAAGTACAAAATAACAACATTTATGGTTACTTCTATATTAAAATGAAGGTAAATATACCAAGATGTTAAAATACAATTGTACAGTGCTAACCTAATAATGCCTGTGAAGTTTTCCAACAAATTTGAACTGTAATTCTGAAATATTATATCTGAGAATGCAAAGAGAGTACAAAGATCAAATTCAATCAGTGAAAATACAACAGTAGTTCACTAAACTAAGTTTCTTCCCTGAAATGATTTGTTTGCGAAGCACCAAGCACCCTTGAATGGATGGCGGAAATCAAATATACAGATGGATTGAGAGTGTGCTTTCCAACTTTTGTGTAACATTTTCTTTTGATAAGGCAGAGTTGTTTTCAAAATCTGGATTTTATTAAAAGGGGTGACATCAGTGTAAAACAGCTTTCCTTCTTTGGGAACAACGGTTGTGTTCCATATTTCTTATTATTTTAGTTTCAAGATCGCAATTTAGTGTGAAACATAAAAGCCAGCTGGAAAATCTGTTACACGTCATTTACAATGGCCTTTTAACTAATAGCCCGTGCAGGGATCAAACCCCAGCTGTTAGTACGAGTTTCGTAAGGCTCTGCAACATGCACATGAGAAACTAACCTCTGCTTCTTCATTATATACACAGCGAGCTATATTTGCAAGCTTACTGCCCCCTACAGGCTCTGTATTTGATTGTGGTACAAGACCGCCCGTGGAGAAATGAAGTGAAGAGGGTGTGTTCATTAAAAGGCTCAGCGTCCCTGGGAGGGCTCAAACCACCACCCTTTTGGTTAACACCCGAGCCACAAAGACTCATGTACAGCTTAACACATCTCGGTCTCAGTGCAAGTGATACACTCCGTAAAAGTTTTGGAGATTCATTTGTTTTTAAAGGAAAATCACCAACAGCGGCCAAGATTTATTGGAGTTTTTTCATTCTATACTGCGATTTCTGAAGGGTACCCTGTGAAAATATGAGTTTTGACAAGAAGGGATGGACATATAAGGTCAGAAGGCTGGGGAACTGGACCTTATGGTGAAGGCTGCAGGTTCAGCAGCAGAACCTGTTCAATATCAGTTGACTCCCATGTACTTAAAACACTCAATTTCCGTATTTAGAGTCAGACGTGCTACCGTTGCACCATGGGGTCCTTAATGAAAAAAAAAAACAATCAGTGTTCCTGGATCTGTTGTCGAGAACAACACCTGCTCAAGAGCTGCGCAGCAAGAATAAAATGTGGTCTGGGAAGAAGAGACTCTGTTTGGAAGAGCGGCGCTCCTCACAGGAGGAAAAAAAAATTTGCGACGCTGATGGGGGCTTAAAAGTTACTGTTTGGCGTGACCTCGTGGCGCAACAGAAGCGCGTCTGACTTCACATCAAAAGGCTGCGTGTTCAAATCACGTCGAGGTTTTTCAGGTTCTGGTTGTGCTGAACATGGAATTCACACCATGCAGTTGAGTTCTATCTGTACACCACATAGATAATCTGACAAAATAGAGTAATACAGATCACGCATTTAGTAGCTCACACAGTGAATACCCTTGAATACAAGAGAAAAGGCACGGTTCACATCTGTGAATCATCACCTCTGTCTTTAGAGACAGCTACATCAGATCTCAGTTTCAGATCTCCTTTATTATATAGTAAAACAAACCTGAAAGTTGAAGATTTTAAGGACACTTGTGTTTTATTAAACAGTGTCTTAAACCTGAAAATGTAATTTGAAAAAAAAAACCGCTATTGGACATTAGCTGGTGCCTTTTGTAACGATTTGTTATTTAATGCTGGAAAACAAAGGAAACAGACCCAACGTTCGCTTTCAGGTGCGGTTCCTTACATAATCTATTACTGAAGAGCCTGATTAAAATTTACACGAACCAGCTAGAAGTCGAACCTACAATCTTAAGATCCAAAATCAGATGCGTTATTTATTAAAACTCTAGTATATCACATAACCTGAATTCCCCCATAGTGTGCTCAGCGCCGCTACTAGTAATACACCGCCCTGTCTAAAATTTCAAAGTGAGAAACGTGTTTTCTGAATTTTTATGAGTTTTAAAATATAATCTCTTTAAATCAGACAAAGGGTTTATGTTTCGCACTGGAATTCCGATTGAGAATTCAAAGAAAGACTGTTTTCTTCCATAATACCGTGAAATTATCACATCCACCAGACTCTCCAAGTTCTCCAGACCTTGCTGGGTGAGCATTTGCTCCGTTAAATAAGGTCACGTATCGTGTTAAATCATTTCTTCTCAACACCACAGTTCCTGGTGCACGTTTTCTCTATGAAAAAATACATTTTTCCCCTTGCACGATTTCTCGTTTTTTTTTATCAAAGCGTACAGAAAGAAGATAAAAGTAGAAACAGTGTCGCAAAAGAACTCTGTCGCTGTTGGGATATGTCAAACGCATTGAACATGAAAAATGCTAGATAAAAGCCATTTTCTCTTCGTTTCTCAGTGTCGGGGCTGCTACAGTACATCAGGAAAATAAAGTATATGCTCAATAGAGGGGTTGTCATATTTTGTCTGTTAATCAAACATAAACAACAATTATGGAATATGGACAAATTCAAACAATTTGTGAAATATGAAATAGAAATCTTGCTTATCAGTGCAGAAGAAATACTGCCAGTTGGCAAGAAACAACAGCATTTTTTTCTTTAACCAAAAACCTGCATAGGGAGATCAAAATCCACTTGAAAAAATCCACTTGAGACGTTTTCGTTGGGGAGGAGGGTTGTGGAAGGGCAAAAAAATAAATCTGTTCCGTTACGAACGGCGAAGGTCGCAGGTGATTCACTCCTCTTGAATAGGTCGCGCTAGGAGGTGCAGAGAAGTTTATATCCGGCTGAAGAAACTCCTCTTTCTCAGCTCCGCTTCTCTATTGTTTTGAAGCTGCGGCCGCGCTAACGAATGACGTCATTTTACTGCGCGACCCTGCATGTATTTCACCCACGTGTGGGTGACTGAATAATTTTCTTTAAAGAAAGTTGTTGTTTTTCTTTAAAATAACTTCAGGTTCTGAATACGTAACGTCTTGTCGACTGTGTTTATGCTTGAACAGAGCACAGCCCTGACAACAGGATCTGTGAAGAATAAAAAATAAGTTGTTCTGTTTAAACTCCGGAAGTCAGTCTTTGTTTCTGACCGACTCTGAAGAAGGATGGCGGAGTGCTTGTTAAATCTGCAAACCCAGCTTGACTCTTTCATGCACGTTTTGCTCAAATCGATCGTGTATGAAGTGTCAGAAGTTTTTGGAAACAGGATGTCTGACTCCGAGAACGAGTTTCAAGACAAACTCCGCAATATCTCCCACATCCTGGTGAGACGGGCCGTGTTTAAAATCACACAGTGTGTGGAGGACAGTGTCGGGAGTGAAATGGCGCAACTGAAGAAGGAAAACGAGAGCCTGAAGTGGAGATTGCAGCTGAGGGAGAAGGAGTCGGGAGCAGGAGGAGATCAGGAACGGACAGACAGTGTTGGACACACGCTTCCCTGTGAAGTCTCTGCAGAAATAAAAGAAGAAATGGACACAGAACTGCAGCTCTCAGGTCAGTGTGGTGACTTGTATGAAGTCAGTATGTGTGTTTAAAACCAGTGTCTATAACTTCCTCACTGGTGAGATTTTTTAAATAACAAACTTTATTTTAAAGAAAACATCTCGCAAGAGTAAACATTCTCGTTATCTAACAAACTATCAAACTGTCATCAAAAAACTTTCCTCACTGGTGAGAATATAGTGGAGAGATGCAGAGTGAAGTGGGAAAGACTTGTGTGATGTAGCAACGGGATACTTTACTGGAAACTGAACTGTTTTGTCCGGTTACGGTGCTGAAAACACCTCGTTCACATTTAACAATTGTTCCACTGAATCAATTTGTAATCCAACATCATTATGAAACAACATTTATAAATATTGTATTGTAAACGTTGTATTGGTCTAGATTTTATATGTATACTAATGATTGTGTATATAAAAATTATTTCAATTGTATTACCGTCCTCCACGGTCTGTGTCTGTATTAACTCGTCTGGAATATTAATCCAGTGTGTCTGTATTAACCTCTCTCTCTAAATGCATTGTTTATGTACTGTACTGTGCAGTAAGTGTGTGTGAATCAACCCCTCTCTCTCTCAGTGCAGTGTTAATATACCGGAGTGTCCAGTCAGTGTGTCTGTATTAACCTCTCTCTCAGTACAGTGTTAATGTACTGTAGTGTTCAGTCAGCATGTCTCTATTAACACCTCTCTCTCAGTGCAGTTTTAATGTAATGTTATGCCCAATCACTGTCTGTATTTACCCCTCTGTCTTAGTGTAGTGTTAATGTACTGTAATGTGCAAGCAGTTTGTTAACCCACCTCTCTCTCTCAATGCATTGTTTATGTGCTGTAGTGTACAGTCAGTGTCTGTATTAACCCCTCTCTTTCAGTATAGTGTTAATGCACGGTAGTGTCCAGTCAGTCTGTCTGTGTTCACCCCTCTCTCTTAGTGCAGTGTTGATGTGCTGTAGTGTCCAGTCAATGTTTCTGTATTCACCCCTCTCTCTCAGTGCAGTTTTTATGTCCTGTAGTGTCCAGTCAGTGTCTGTATGAACCCCTCTCTCAGCAGTGTTAATGTACTGTAGTGTTCAGTCAGTGTATGTATTAATCCCTCTCTTTCTCAATACCGTGTTAATGTACTATAGTGTCCAGAAAGAGTCTGTATTAACGTCTCACTCAGTGTAGTGTTAATAGACTGTAGTGTCCAGTCAGTCTGTCTGTATTCACCCCTCTCTCTCAGTGCAGTGTTAATGTGCTGTAGTGTCCAATCAGTGTGTCTGTGTTAACCCCTCTCAGTGCAGTGTTAATGTACTGTAGTGTTCAGTCAGTGTGTATGTATTAATCCCTGTCTCTCTCAGTGCAGTGTTAATATACTGGAGTGTCCAGTCAGTGTGTCTGTATTAACCCCTGTCTCTCTCAGTGCAGTGTTAATATACTGGAGTGTCCAGTCAGTGTGTCTGTATTAACCCCTGTCTCTCTCAGTGCAGTATTAATATACTGGAGTGTCCAGTCAGTGTGTCTGTATTAACACCTGTCTCTCTCAGTGCAGTGTTAATGCATTGTAGTGTCCAGAAAGTGTCTGTATTAACCTCTCTCTCAGTACAATGTTAATGTACTGTAGTGTCCAGTCAGTCTGCCCCCCCCCCCGAGCACTGTTAGTGTATGGTCTGTATAAATGCCTCTATCTCAGTGTAGTGTTAATGTACTGTAGTGTCCAGTCAGCATGTCTGTATTAACCCCTTTCAGTGCAGTGCTAATATCCTGCAGTGTCCAGTCAGTATTTATCTATTAACACTTATCTCTCAGTGCAGTGTTAATGTACTGTTATGTCCAATCAGTGTCTGTATTTACCCCTCTGTCTCAGTGTAGTGTTAATGTACTGTAGTGTGCAGTCAATTTGTCTGTTAACCCACCTCTCTCTCTCAGTGCATTGTTAGTGTGCTGTAGTGTCCAGTCAGTGTCTGTATTAACCTCTCTCTCTCAGTATAGTGTTAATGCTCTGTAGTGTCCAGTTAGTCAGTGTGTCTGTATTAACCCCTTTCTCTGATTGCAGTGTTAATGTTCTGTGGTGTCCAGTCAGTCTGTATTCATCCCTCTCTCTCAGTGCAGTGTTAATGTACTGTAGTGTCCAGTCAATGTGTCTGTATTAACCCCCCTCTCTCTCTCAGTGCACTGTTAATGTAAATGTAATGTGATTGTGATATTATTACAGTAGACTTACTTTTTACATGGTAGTTAGGTTTCTGACAAAGCTAAATCAGAACACCCCCTTATACCCACTTATTCCGCTGTTTAAACAACCCAAATTGATCGTCAGTGTACTAGTACGCGTTTGTGTAGTTTAAAGCTTTTTAGATCACATGGCCTCAGCTATCACTACTATGCTGATGATACTCAAATATACATCCATACCAAACCTGACGCTGATGTGTCTGTCTCTATTATATTTAGTTGCATCTCCCATATAAAATCTTGGATGACTCAATATGTCCTTCATGTTAACTGTGACAAGACTGAAGTCATGCTTATTGGCACCACCCATCAACTTTGTAAAACCAATGCTGTAACTCTATCTGTAGATTTTCTTATACTTGAGCTTCAGTCTATATTGAAAAACTTGGGGATGATATTTGACGTTTGACCCATATGTGCAGCATGTTGTCAAAACATCTTTCATTCACTTCAAAAATATTGCTCCACTACGCCCTATGTTATCACTAACTGTGGCTGAAAAGAGTTGTCTAATCTTGAATCGACTACTGTAACGCTCTACTCTCTGGGGACTCTAAATCCACATTGAACAAACTTCAGTATGTCCAAAATTCGGCAGCCAGAATCCTGACAAGGTCTAGTGCAAGTGTTCACATTACTCCTATCCTGGAGTCCTTGCACTGGCTTCCTGTCAAGTTGCATGTCGACTTAACAATCCTCCTGCTCACCTATAAGGCTCTCCATGGCTTGGCACCTCAGTACCTGTCTGGGTTATCACCCTACTCCCCACCTCACCACCTTCGCTCTTCTAATTGTGTTCTCCTATCTGTCCCCAAGTCCGACTACAATCAATGGGTGACATGGCCTTCTCCTGTTATGCCCCCAAGCTCTGGAACTCTCTCCCTAAGGATATCAGAGAGTCACCTTCTCTAAACTCCTTCAAATCCAGACTCAAAACCTTCTTCTTTAGAAGACCCTTCATTGAACTATTCTTTACCCCTCTGCTCCTACTGTATTTAGTACCACCATCTACTGTCTCCTCTAACTGTGTGTTCTCATCATGCTTATTTTGTGTATTTTTTGTTGTTGGCATTCTGTAAAATGCTTTGAGAAGCCACCTTTAAAAGTGCTATATAAAATAAAGTTTTTTATTATTATTATAAAGATTTTGTCTTGTTCTGTTTACAGGTTCAGAGGCCAGTGCTCTCTCTGAGGCTTGGGAAAGGGCTCCTCTTGAACAGAAGCACAGTGAGGAGGAGTGGGGCTCCAGTCTGATGCAGGAGACAGAGCTCACTGCTCCAGAAGGGAAAAAGACTCTCAGTGAGCAGCACACAGAGAGCAGACAGATTGTTGAGGTTCTGGACTCTGTGCCCATGATGAAAATGGAGTCTGAGAGTGAGACACCTGGGCTCTTAGTATGTGATGATTTTACAAAGAAGATGAATAATCTGGACTCGGAACAATATTACACAAGGTTGTAATGAACTGGGCTGTGTCTCTGTACAAGAGCACAGTGAAGAACTGGATGTCTCTAATCTTACAGAGCAGGACATGGAGCCCCAGTTGATTGACTGTACAGAGCAGCAGACTGATGTACCTGGTGAAGAGAACATTGTTGAGATACAGCACCGAGAGGAGAGTCAGTACAGGGAGGAGCAACAGCAGCTCCTACAGGGCTTGATAATTAGGCCTTGTTCTGTTCAAGTGGAGAGACTGTCATTGCACAGTCTCAAACAATCATGTAATCCCTTAGCATCTGATGACTTTACACACAGGTTAAATAATCTGGTTACTGAGAAAATTGTTGAAAGTTTTAATGAACTGGAGAGTGTGTTTGTTCTTGGGCAAAGAGAGGAACAACTGAATGAACTGGGCGGTTTTAGTCTCAGAGAGCTGGAGAAGGAGCCCCAGATGATTCACACTGCTGAGCAGAAAAGTGAGGGACATAATGAAGAAAACAAATCTCACTTTCATCACACAGAGCAAGACCATTCCATGGAGCATTTGCAGAATAAGAGACCACAGGACGATCAGGGGATGAGGAAGAATCACTCAAGGCCTTGCTCAGATGGAGTGGACAAACTGCCATTATGGCACATGGAGGAGCAGTGTTTCTGTCAGTCTAGCATTTCAAAACCCTATCAGCACCTTCACACAGGAGAGAAACCTTTCAGCTGTAGTCAGTGTGGGAGGAGTTTTAGTCAGTCACATGACTTAAAAAGGCATCAGCGCATTCACACAGGAGAGAGACCATTCAGCTGCAGTCAGTGTGGGAAGAGTTTTAGTCGGTCAAGTAACTTAAAAACCCACCAGCGCATTCACACAGGAGAGAGACCGTTCAGCTGCAGTCAGTGTGGGAAGAGTTTTAGTCAGTCAAGTAGCTTAATTATCCACCAGCGCAGTCACACAGGAGAGAGACCATTCAGCTGCAGTCAGTGTGGGAAGAGTTTTAGTCAGAAAAGACACTTACAGTCACACCAGTGCATTGACACAGGAGAGAGACCTTTCAGCTGCAGTCAGTGTGGGAAGAGTTTTAGTCAGTCATATGACTTAAAAAGGCACCAGCACATTCACACAGGAGAGAGACCATTCAGCTGCAGTCAGTGTGGGAAGAGTTTTAGTCGGTCAAGTAACTTAAAAACCCACCAGCGCATTCACACAGGAGAGAGACCATTCAGCTGCAGTCAGTGTGGGAAGAGTTTTAGTTGGTCAAGAGGCTTAATAGCCCACCAGCGCATTCACACAGGAGAGAGACCATTCAGCTGCAGTCAGTGTGGGAAGAGTTTTAGTCAAATAAGCCACTTACAATCACACCAGCGCATTCACACAGGGGAGAGACCATTCAGCTGCAGTCAGTGTGGGAAGAGTTTTAGTCATTTACAACTTTTAAAACGACATCAGCACATTCACACAGGAAAGAGACCATTCAGCTGCAGTCAATGTGGGAAGAGTTATAGTCAGTCAAGTAGTTTAATAGTCCACCAGCGCATTCACACAGGAGAGAGACCGTTCAGCTGCAGTCAGTGTGGGAAGAGTTTTAGTCAGAAAAACCACTTATATTCACACCAGCGCATTCACACAGGAGAGAGACTTTTCAGCTGTAGTCAGTGTGGAAAGAGTTTTAGTCACTCGCACCTCTTAAAACGACATCAGCGCATTCACACAGGAGAGAGACCATTCAGCTGCAGTCAGTGTGAGAAGAGTTTTA